>NC_084487.1:81073220-81382337 GCF_030035675.1 Rhineura floridana
GTAAAACGCAGAGTGAATCGGCACAGAACTTGAATTTATTTTTATTTCATGTTAAATTAAGAAAGCATTTTTCTGCAGTAAGCATGGACATAATGAAATATTTTTCAAGGTTAGGTAATGGCAATATTAGCAGCATCTTATGCTAACATCCTAAGTGCATGCTGTAGTTGTAGTAGCAAGCCCTGCTGAGTTTATTAGAAATTATTTCTATCTTATGGCTATAATTCAGTCACCCTATTTATGTGTGGCTTATAGTGTTCTGGGACAACAAGAAGGCCAGGTTTTAAAATTGATATCAAAAGATTTCCAAATGGAGTGTACTTCATATCGTTTTTATTTGTATAACGAAGTTTATGTGATCTTTCATATGCATGCTGCAAAATTATGTAGATTCTTGCACAAACAGGACTGCTACTGATCCATGAACAGAAAGCTTCCTAGACATATGATTTGAATTGCATTTCTGATTGCAAAATAAAAATAGGTGTTTAGCATTTGGGCTAAAATGTGAAAATTGTGTTAAGTTCTTTTTGTTGCCACTCTTGCTAATTTCAACAAATGTATTCAAATTTCAGTTTAGTGCAATTTTGTTAGTAGTACCTTTGGAACAATCCTACCTAGTCAATTAGAAGCTAAGCAGAAGTTCTACAAAACGCCTATAAACAGATATAGGTCAACTAGGCCACAGTGTTACTGATAGGATTTGCAAATCACTGGTAGGCCAGTGTGTGATGATATTGAGGTCTCCACAGCAATGGATAGTAAGCTCTCTAGAAAAAGATTTGGTGCTAAATCAAATGTTTAATGGCTTGTGGATATTCCCAAATTTGGAAGCCTCTAAATAAAGTACCTTTTTGATAAAGTTATTTGTTGTTGTGGATGCTAAACTAAATGATCTTTGAAACTGATTGGCCTCATTATGCCTAACAAAAAGGTAGTCTACTCTTATGATCGACTGGCTATATTGTCATTCTGCAATTCTGCAAAAATTATATGGTTAGCTCATAGTGGGGGAAATAATGCATATTGTCTTTTTTCTTTTCTTTCGGTCACTCAGATAATGGTAAGGCTTCCATCAGTGGAAAGGGGAAGGAATAGGGTTGCCATATTCCAGTTCCACAAATCCGGGCAGGCTAATTTGCATATTATGTAAATTATTTGCATATTAGGCAAATTATTTGCATATTATGCATATTGTTTGCATATTGATATTTGGATTGTCCAGTTGTTTTGTTTTTGTGCCTAGGAATTACCACCAAAAACTGGGGAAAGATGTGAGAAATCTTTTTTTTTAAAGCAACATTTTCAGCCTTAAATGGCTAGACTCTAGTTTCCAACACTATGGAGTATTTATTGATTGATTAAGAGGATTTATATCCTGTCCTTCTGCTGTTAAAAACAGAGCTCAGCACAGCTTACAAATATAATAAAAACAATAAAAATACACAATCAATATAAAAACATAATAAAAACACAAAATAGCAACAAACATAAAGTAAGTCAGGGCAGCAGTACGGTTAACCATATACGATATATTTCAAAGATGTGGTGGGTGGAGAAAAAAAAAGCCAAAATGTTAGGAAAATGAGTCTTTCACACCACATGCTCAGTTCTAAATACTGTTGCAGCAAGTTTTACAAGTTCCTCCAGTATTCCACTGGTGCAGGCACTCAGACATTCAAAGTATTTGTATGTTTCTTAGGTTTTATAAAAGCAGAGCTTTGCTTAACTCAAAATTTCTTCTCCCTTTGATCAACCACATCTACACAGTTTCCACCTCCATACTCAAAATGAAATTGGGCCTGGAAGTATGCAACAACCCCACACATACCTTGCTAATTTGATTACCAGTGCCAGGATGTCTGTCTTTTCAACTACTCTCCTACTCCCTGCCCCCCCTCCGCCCCAAGCATCATGAAAGACCCAGTCCTGGCCTCAGAAAGAAAATAAATATCGGGTCCTCATCAAAGTACTGATAAGCCTCTTGTTTTAATTAAAATAATAATTATAAATTCTTGCTCTTATTACTAAAATTACTAAAATATTTAAAGTACATAAAAACAGCCAGGGGAAGATATTGGGGAAATATAAAATAAATACAAATAAAGGGGGGGAGGTGAACAGACTTTAAATGTGTAATAAAATCATCATCATCAACAACAACAGCAATAACAAAAAGCAAACCAGGAATATCACTGGTTGATTTTAAAAGTATTTGGCTGACACTTAATGTTAAACAAATAGCCACTGCCAGGAGTGAGCCAGCCCAATGTCCACCTAGGCTAGGGCAGACTCACCCTCCTCCTCTGTGTAATTCAGCAGCCTCTGCCTGCTGCCCTCATGCAATGGTCGTGCTTTTTTCCAGGCCTGGAGAAAAAATGAGGCTGCTTTGCCGCCAAAGGGAAGGAGCCGTGTGTGCGCACGCACCTCTCAGCAACTACCCTGCCAGCACGTCTGCCTATCAGTCCCTATGCAAAGGCATTGCAGCAGTTAGGTTTTCTAATCTAGACATTGCCTCAGGTCAGTCAAAGTGAAACAGAACCCTGGCTTCACTGATTGGCTGCAATCCTGAACGGGCGGGGTTAAAGCTACGAAGTGCTATAATATAATACAGTACTGTTTAAAGAAAAATTTAACAGTCGGGGGGCTGACGTTTTTATGTGTATCTCGAGAACTGGACCACCTAGAAACTTAATTTTTTAAAAAAATTAAAGCTGGGAATCCGGGCCACGTAAGGGGCTAGCCGGGTGCCGGGTGGCATGCATAGAATCCGGGCAAAACCCAGCTATCCGGGCAATATGACAACCCTAGGAGGGAAGCAATTTTCAAAAATCCTTTTTCCTCATGCAGCATCTGTGCATCTCTAAATTTGATCTGAGTGACCCTCCAGAACAGATTTGGTGTGTGTGGGAATTGCAGGAGAGATTGGGGATTGCTGAAAATTGGTGTTCTGATGACAGAAGTCTTATTTCTGCAAGTAAGTAATCTGATGCAATCAGGGCCGGCCCCAGACATGCCAGGGCCCTTGGCACAAGCCTGCCCTGGGCCCTGGCACTCCCCTTCCATGAATCATGGCAGGATCGCTGCCGCGGATTGCACAGCGAGAGCTTCGGAGCCCCCGCCATTCCCTTGCTTCAACCTGCCTCTCTCGGCTGTTGTGCAGTTGCACGTGCAGCGCTGCCCTTAACCAAGATGGCAGCCAAGGTTTCCTAAGGGGCTGAAGCCTCTGCCACCATCTTGGTTAAGGAAAGCGCTGTGCACAGCACAGCCGAGAAAGGTAGGTTGAAGCAAGGGAATGGCGGGAGCTCCAGAGCTCTCACCGTGTGATGCGCAGCAGCGATCCTGCTGCGAATCACAGAAGGGGAGTGGAGGGGCCCCTCAGGGGTCCCTGTAGCCCCAGGGGCCCTCAGCCAGGGCCCTACCTGGCTGCCCTTTGGAGCCGGCCCTGGATGCAACCCTTTAAAAATATATTTTAAAGGTGTAGAACAGCACATTTAATCTTGTTTAACTTTTTTATTTCAATTTTCCTCTCTCTGTTTTTTTCTGATGAAATTTTCAGTAATGGTCTATATGCATGGTGCATGGATGGAGGATTTATGTATAAGAACTGCTGACTAGTTCAGCTGATATTTTAAACTAATCCCAAATTCTATGTGACATATTATGGCCTTGTTTTCATGTGATGATGATCCATGGCTAATGGCTTATCAGGATCACATTTGACTTCAAAATGACCCTCAAAAAATGAGGGGATTGGTAAAAAGAAAGCTGAAAAACAAAGTCCAGAGGGTCACATCACTCGAAAATGCTTGGAAGTTGTTTAAAAACACTATATTAGAAGCTCAACTGGAGTGCATACCGCAGACCAGAAAAGGTACCGCCAGGGCCAAGAAGATGCCAGCATGGTTAACGAGCAAGGTCAAGGAAGCTCTTAGAGGCAAAAAGTCTTCCTTCAAAAAATGGAAGTCTTGTCCAAATGAAGAAAATAAAAAAGAACACAAACTCTGGCAAAAGAAATGCAAGAAGACAATAAGGGATGCTAAAAAAGAATTTGAGGAGCACATTGCTAAGAACATAAAAACCAACAACAAAAAATTCTATAAATACATTCAAAGCAGGAGACCATCTAGGGAGACGATTGGACCCTTGGATGATAAGGGAGTCAAAGGTGTACTAAAGAACGATAAGGAGATTGCAGAGAAGCTAAATGAATTCTTTGCATCTGTCTTCACAGTGGAAGATATAGGGCAGATCCCTGAACCTGAACTAACATTTGCAGGAAGGGATTCTGAGGAACTGAGACAAATAGTGGTAACGAGAGAGGAATTTCTAAGCTTAATGGACAATATAAAAACTGACAAATCACTGGGCCCGGATGGCATCCACCCGAGAGTTCTCAAAGAACACAAATGTGAAATTGCTGATCTGCTAACTAAAATATGTAACTTGTTCCTTGGGTCCTCCTCCGTGCCTGAGGACTGGAAAGTGGCAAATTAACGCCAATCTTCAAAAAGGGATCCAGAGGGGATCCCGGAAATTACAGGCCAGTTAGCTTAACTTCTGTCCCTGGAAAACTGGTAGAAAGTATTATTAAAGCTAGATTAACTAAGCACATAGAAGAACAAGCCTTGCTGAAGCAGAGCCAGCATGGCTTCTGCAAGGGAAAGTCCTGTCTCAGTAACCTATTAGAATTCTTTGAGAGTGTCAACAAGCATATAGATAGAGGTGATCCAGTGGACATAGTGTACTTAGACTTTCAAAAAGTGTTTGACAAGGTACCTCACCAAAGGCTTCTGTGGAAGCTTAGCAGTCATGGAATAAGAGGAGAGGTCCTCTTGTGGATAAGAAATTGGTTAAGAAGCAGAAAGCAGAGAGTAGGAATAAACGGACAGTTCTCCCAATGGAGGGCTGTAGAAAGTGGAGTCCCTCAAGGATCGGTATTGGGACCTGTACTTTTCAACTTGTTCATTAATGACCTAGAATTAGGAGTGAGCAGTGAAGTGGCCAAGTTTGCTGATGACACTAAATTGTTCAGGGTTGTTAAAACAAAAAGGGATTGCGAAGAGCTCCAAAAAGACCTCTCCAAACTGAGTGAATGGGCAGAAAAATGGCAAATGCAATTCAATATAAACAAGTGTAAAATTATGCATATTGGAGCAAAAAATCTTAATTTCACATATACGCTCATGGGGTCTGAACTGGCGGTGACTGACCAGGAGAGAGACCTCGGGGTTGTAGTGGACAGCACGATGAAAATGTCGACCCAGTGTGCGGCAGCTGTGAAAAAGGCAAATTCCATGCTAGCGATAATTAGGAAAGATATTGAAAATAAAACAGCCGATATCATAATGCCATTGTATAAATCTATGGTGCGGCCGCATTTGGAATACTGTGTACAGTTCTGGTCGCCTCATCTCAAAAAGGATATTATAGAGTTGGAAAAGGTTCAGAAGAGGGCAACCAGAATGATCAAGGGGATGGAGCGACTCCCTTATGAGGAAAGGTTGCAGCATTTGGGGCTTTTTAGTTTAGAGAAAAGGCGGGTCAGAGGAGACATGATAGAAGTGTATAAAATTATGCATGGCATTGAGAAAGTGGATAGAGAAAAGTTCTTCTCCCTCTCTCATAATACTAGAACTCGTGGACATTCAAAGAAGCTGAATGTTGGAAGATTCAGGACAGACAAAAGGAAGTACTTTTTTACTCAGCGCATAGTTAAACTATGGAATTTGCTCCCGCAAGATGCAGTAATGGCCACCAGCTTGGACGGCTTTAAAAGAAGATTAGACAAATTCATGGAGGACAGGGCTATCAATGGCTACTAGCCATGATGGCTGTGCTGTGCCACCCTAGTCAGAGGCAGCATGCTTCTGAAAACCAGTTGCCGGAAGCCTCAGGAGGGGAGAGTGTTCTTGCACTTGGGTCCTGCTTGCGGGCTTCCCCCAGGCACCTGGTTGGCCACTGTGAGAACAGGATGCTGGACTAGATGGGCCACTGGCCTGATCCAGCAGGCTCTTCTTATGTTCTTATGTTCTTATGATCAAGCCACATGCTTGTCCCTGATCACTCATGATAATTCCCACTTGCTCCTTTCCTGACATGAGTACAAGCAGCAATCCATGAAACCTTGGCTTATCATTACATCTGAATCCAGGGTCATTGTTTATTTCCTTTGAGATCCTAGCCAACATGAAGCCATAGTTTGTTGTTCACTTGCTGATAGTGGTTTATTAGAGAGAAGCAAACCACAATCCTGGTTCAGACATAATGACAAGTCAAGGCATCATAGCTTGTTGCTCCTTGTTGCACCAGGGGATAAATGAATTGGGAGCAATCCAGCAACATGCACTATCATGCTGCGTGTTCCCAATAAGACATTAACTATGGCTTATCATTATATGCAGACTGGCTCATTAGAATCAAAACTACATTGACACATCAAGTTGACAGTAACTCTTGGACCTTGCACATATTTATTACATTCAGTGATAGTAAAAACTCCAGTATTCATTGAATATGGAAGTCCCCCCCTGAGATTTTTTTTTTGTACTGGCGTAGTGGTTAGAGTGTTGGACTACGACCTGGAAGACCAGGGTTCAAATCTCCACACAGCCATGAAGCTCACTGGGTGACCTTGGGCCAGTCACTGCCTCTCAGCCTCAGAGGAAGGCAATGGTAAACCCCCTCTGAATTCCGCTTACCATGAAAACCCTATTCAGAGGGTCGCCATAAGTCGGAATCGACTTGAAGTACACACACACACACAGCTCATGAACACTTCTAATCAGAGTTTTCAGAAGGAATTTATCAAATATTTAACAAACAGAAATAAAATGAATTATTTAATATTTTATATAGTGTTCTGAATTAGGGAGATCAGAATATCGGTGAGAAATGGATGTCTTTTATTCATAAAACATGGCTTCTGTAAGATGTTGCTACCTTCTGGCATAACTTAGCCTCAGGAATCCTTCTGTTTGAAGGTGAGCTCATACTGCCAGTGTGCCAAATTAAGCTATGCGATAGTGTATAAGGGTAAACAGCTGCATAGCAAATAGTAAACTGAACCAAGCCACACAGGGCTATTAAGATTTTTCTTCCGTTATAAAGAACCTTGCAACAGGTTTGGTGCCACGCTTGAGCAGGCCAGTGGTATAGCACTGCCAATGGTCTCTGCACTGCCAATTGACACCACCACTGTCCCCATCCTTATTACTGCCTGCATCCATGTTACTTCTGTGATGCTGTTATTGCAACTGCCAGCCTTTCCATCCCCAGGCAATCTTGTTAACCCAACAACAGCACTGCTAAAGCCAAATTCAGCATCCAATGTTGGCTTGCTGTTGTGGGAGATAGAATATGGTGGCCACATACTGTCATTCAGACCTGAGCAGTCCCTTGGCTCTCAAGTCATTACAGCACCCTCCCCATTGGAAGACAGGTAGGTGGCAGCTGCAGCATTGCTGGGGGGGGCAGTCAACAGCAAGAAATGGCTGCAATACTGGGGAGATGGGAGCAGGAGCCCAGGCAAGTCATCAACTCCAGTAGACCCAGTTACAGTGCATGGGCCTCAGTAGCTGCCCAGGTATGCTGGATACTGCTGTAAACTCCTGCCTGCAAAATCCTGAAAGTCACTTTGGGAGAGAATGATAGTAAGTCCCCTGTTACAGGTAGATCTTGTTGAGTAAAAATCTTTGTGTTAACAATTATGCCTGACTGCTTTTTATTTCTGTAAGAACTTGAAGCACAAGGAAATTATGCGCTGTAAAATGGACAAATACAGGATTCATATATAACTTACCAGCCCACAGTCCTATATGTATTGATTTATTACATTTTATATCCTGTCTTTTCCCCAAGGAGATCAAGGTAGAGAACATGCATCTTCCCACCCCCATTTTATCCCCCTGCCTCCTATCTTGGGAGTAGGTTAGACTGAGACATAGTGACTGGCTCAAGTTTACCTAGTGAAGTTCATAACTGAATGTGCTTTTGAATATGGGACTTTTCAGTCCTAGTCCACTGAACAGTTGTCTGATGTGCCGTAGTGATTACCGCTACAGCACATCAGACAAGTGAATCAGACCCAGGATTTTTGTAGGCATTCTTAGCATCTGTCACTTTATTCAGGACATGCCACTGAAAGGGAGAATATGATGAAATGTCATATTATATTTAAAACTTTGATGTAAATTAAGAGGTCTTCTGTATCTTTAAAAGGTGTCCAGGGGGAAGGGAGAATTCCACTTCGTGGTTTTTCCCATTACAGTGTTGCAAGAACACCTGCACTTGGCTGACTTTCTCTTCTCCTAAAGATACAGGATCAGTCTCAGGCCATGAACCTGGCAACCCTATTTGCAACACTATTGTAAGATCAACCCAACACCCACCAAAATTATAAAGAAATTCTAGACTGCCCTGAGGAGGCAGAAAAATGGGATGTTAAATTAATTAATTAATTGCAGGGGACAAAACATTTCAAGAAATTGAAGGACAGATGTTAGCATAGCACTAATCAGATATACAACGTCTACATTTTAATTGTAAAAACATATTATTGCCGGGGGCACATATGCATACCACTAGGGACTAAAATTGGAATAACAGCACACATTGTTGTTTTCCAAATGGCATAATAAAAAGCAGAGGAGTGGCTGAATGGATTAACACTGAAATGGGCAGTATTTTATCATCTCCTTTCAGCTCTTTTCCCACCACCATTTTATTAATGGATATTTCCTACACAGTGTGTTGGATAACCTATACAGGAAAAAGAATTAATGATAGCATAGTGGCCTACAAAACCAAGAACAGCTCATTACTTGTAAGTTCCTTTGCATACCTGAGGTTTGGAAGATTAGAATTCAACTCACGTTAGTGACTAGCCCAGGTAATTGCTACAGATTAGATCTCTTTAGAGTTCTGTGTCACTTTCTGTGGGAGCTAAATATGTAGCATGTGTGACTGTTGCTCTTCGCTGCAACTTCAAATTAATGTGTTCAGGTGCATTGACCATGATAATAGAAAGATTCAGATTATGACTGTTCCAAGGGGAGTTCGCATAAAATCCTTTTAATTCCAGTACTCATAGTTGCTTAGAAAAATAGTTTTACTAGTACTCAGGATATAATTTATTGTCAAAGCTGCTACAAGGCTTGTTAAGTGTGCTGATACTGCTGAAGCTGCTGGAGTATTTTAGCACTTCAAATTTACTTCTGTGTCCAAATAACGGTAGTCACAATGTTCCCTTAGCCAATTGTGTTGTAAATTCAGGACTGCTAACTGGGATGGATTTGGTCTGAAACAATTTTATATAGCCCTTGGCAACCGTACCAAATTCTAATCAAGAAAGTTTGTCTGCATTTCTACTCAACCCTTAATAGAGAAGTAAAGCTTCATTTTCACTTTCTGTTGTTGTTTTCCTTTGCCAGTCCCATTAAAGTAGTTAACACGTTTGCTCACTAAGGAGAGAGAAAGCTGAGGTTCAAGACAGGTTGCTGAACAGCCTTCAAAACACACACACACACAGAGCACCCATCAGCCTTCTACCTGCTCAGTAATTCTGAGAAACCAAAACATCAGTCCAGCTTTGGAAGGTTCAGTTTGCTACCTTATAATAATAATAATAAAAATTTATTTCTATGTCGCCTATCTGGCCACAGTCGTGGCCACTCTAGGCGGCGTACAACATAGGGTAAACTACAACAGATAAAATATACATATAAACCAAGAACGTTAATATAAAAATAATCTAAAACCACCCACAGCTATAGCAAGATAAATTAAACTACCCCAGGGATCTTGTAGGCCTGCCTGAATAGCCAGGTTTTCAAGCCTTGGCGAAAACTTGGCAGAGAGCGGGCATGGCGAAGATCATAAGGCAGAGAGTTCCAGAGGGTGGGGGCGACATTCGAAAATGCCCTCTCCCTGGTCCACACCAGCCTGGTTGTTTTAACTGGTGGGACGGAGAGAAGGTCTTGAGTGGCTGATCTCGTCAGGCGGCATATTTGTTGAAGCTGGAGGCGCTCCTTCAGATAAACTGGGCCGATACCGTATAGGGCTTTAAAGGTTAATACCAACACCTTGAATTGGGCCTGGTAGACAACTGGTAACCAGTGTAGATCTTGTAACACCGGAGTGATGTGATCACGGCGATGGCTGTTCTTAATCAAACATGCCGCCGTGTTCTGTACCAGCTGTAATTTCCGGACCGTTTTCTTTTTTTTTTTTTTTCAATAATTTTTATTCAAATTTTCATAAAACATACAAGACGAAATCATAAAACATTCAAAAACAAAAAACAAAATCAAAAATAGTTAAACAAAAAAAAAAAATAAAAAAAATAAAAATAAAAATAAAAATAAAAAATAAAGAGTAAAATATTGACTTCCCATTTGTCAAAGATCAGATCAGTTATAAGTCTATAATATATAACAATCCTGTCTCTTAAGTCATATTATAAAATCACTTTCCTCCAATAGTTATCTTACTTAATCATCAAATCTCATAAACATTACTTTATTCTTTCCACAAAAAGTCAAAGAGAGGTTTCAATTCTTTAAGAAATATATCTATCAATTTTTTTTTTCCAGATAAGCATATCAATTAATCCATCTCATTACTAATTATGATAATCTTATTGTCATAACCATAGTCAAAATAAACATTTCAATTAATCCATCACATCAGAATCTGTTAGGTTCAGTAATTTCAGTAGCCATTGTTCTATTATCCCTATTAGTTCCATTTTCCATCTTCCATCTTCAGTAGTCTTGTTAAGTCCAGTAATTTCAGTATCCAATCTTCCATTATCAGTATTCCATAATAATCTTGCTGTCAAAGCCATAGTCATATAGTAAGAGTCTGATGGGAATTACCTCTATCCCAAATATTTTCTTGCCATCCATTCTGAATAGGTTGCTGAAATACTGCTGTAAAATCATATCTCTGTTCTTTTTTTCAAAATACACTGGGTCATCTCTTGAAAGTTTTTCCATTGTTACATGGCTGCAGCTAATTCCATAAATTTTCTCTATATTGGGCTCCATCACATCATTCCAGTCCAGAAGATTATCCATGCCATTGATAACTTTATCTCTAGAATCTTCATTAATTTCTTCAGAGATAACATTGAGTTCCAAACAATAGATTTTATTTCTAAAGTCCATAGACTCCAAATCTTTTTCCTGTTCCACGTTTGTTCCAATCTCCGGGGTCTCCTCTCTCACAGGGACCCCTGTTCCAGTCTCCAGGGTCTCCTCTCTCACAGGGACCCCTGTTCCAGTCTCCAGGGTCTCCTCTCTCACAAGGACCCCTATGTCTTTAATCTCCTGTGTCTCCAAACAATAGATTTTATTTCTAAAGTCCATAGACTCCAAATCTTTTTCCTGTTCCACGTTTGTTCCAATCTCCGGGGTCTCCTCTCTCACAGGGACCCCTTCCAGGGTCACCTCTCTCACAGGGACCCCTATATCTTTAATCTCCTGCGTCATTTTACTCAATTCAATTTTCAGCTCCTTACAACCCTGTCGCAGGTTTTGTTTCGTTATCTCAATCTCATCCATTATTTTCTGAAACATAGTTATTTCCAGATTCTCTGCCACTTTCTTAATTGCCATTTTAAAAGAAAAATATAGGAAAACCACTTCTTATTTCAGCAACAATTGGGTTAATACTCCAAACTTGGTGACATCACAGTATAAACAGAGCAGACAGCCTTATCTCTCCATAGTTAAGTAAACAAAATGCAGTTCCCAGGATCGAAACAATTAATGGCAGTCGTCAAGAAACAGATTCGTCAAAATAAAATAGACCAAAAAGAGAGTAGTCTCAGACAGTATAATATTCTTCAAAATAAAAATCTGGAATAGAAATCCCTCTTCTGTGTATATCTTTAGAATGCAAATCCAGGACAGCTTTTTGCAACAAAAACAGAGATAAGCTATTAATTAGTGCGTAGCAGAGAGAAGTTATGGCTCCCCAGTGAGATGTCAAAAACCGATCAATCTGGCAAATCTCTTTTAAACAGCAACAATTTAAGTCAAGTAAAAGAAAAATATAGAAAGAAGGGTGCTTGCCTGTTAGTGCGTTCTCTCTTAGAAGATAAGATGAACGTTCGCTTTAACAGATAGAGCTTGCTGTTGAAAATCCGTCCCACCTTCGTCGGCTGGACCTCGTCCCATAAATTAATGAGATCTGGTCGTCCCAACAAAAATAGGCTTTGAGGTTAATCTCTTCGTTTCTCCCTACCCGGGAGAAGTTTAATCAGTCAAAAAAAAAAGAAAAAACTGACTGATATATCTGAATAAGCTTCTTTTGAGGCAGGAGCCCGTCTCAAAAGCAGGCACAGGCTAAGTCACCCTTCCCGGAAGTCTCAATTTCCGGACCGTTTTCAAGGGTAACCCAACGTAGAGCGCATTACAGTAGTCTAAGCGAGAGGAGACCAGGGCATGTATCACCCATGGGAGAAGATGGACAGGAAGGTAGGGTCGCAGCCTCTGTATTAGATGTAATTGATACCAAGCTGCCCGGCTCACTGCCAATACCTGAGCCTCCATGGACAGCTGGGAGTCAAGGATGACCCCGAGGCTGCGGACCTGGTCCTTCAGGGGTAGTTTTACCCCATTGAGCACCAGGTCTATATCTCCTAACCTTCTCCTGTCTCCCACGAGCAGCACCTCAGTCTTATCCGGGTTTAGCTTCAGCCTATTTCCTCCCATCCATTCACTTACTGACTTCAGGCACTTGGAAATGGTATCCACAGCCAACTCTGGTGAGGACTTGAACGAGAGATAGAGCTGGGTGTCATCCGCATTTTGGTGACACCGCAGCCCAAATCTCCTGATGATGGCTCCCAGCGGCTTTACATAGATGTTGAATAGCATGGGGGAGAGGATAGAACCCTGTGACACACCACAATTGAGAGGCCAAGGGTCTGAAACCTCCTCTCCCAATGCCACCCTCTGGTGCCTGTCTGAGAGATAGGAACGGAACCACCGTAAAACAGTGCCCCCTATTCCCATTCCCTTCAGGCAATCTAAAAGGATACCGTGGTTGACGGTATCGAAAGCCGCTGAGGGATCCAGGAGGATGAGGAATGCATGTTCTCCCCTATCCAACGCCCTCCTTAGATCATCTACCAGAGCGACCAAGGCTGTTTCAGTTCCATGTCCAGTCCTGAAGCCCGACTGGAATGGATCCAAGTAATCTGCTTCATCCACATGTGTCTGTAGCTGTTTGGCCACCACTCGCTCGATCACCTTGCCCAAGAATGGTAAATTAGAGACTGGGCGAAAGTTGTTCAGCTCTTGGGGATCCAAGAAGGACTTTTTCAGAATGGGCTTTATTACTGCTTCCTTGAGGGCTGATGGCACTGCACCTTCTTCTAAGGAAGCATTCACCACTGCCTTGATCCCTTCGCTCAGTTTCTCCTTACAGCCCAAAATGAGCCATGTGGGGCAAGGATCAAGCAAACAAGTGGTCGGCCTCATAGTAGAGAGCACCTTGTCCACTTCCTCAGAGGGAAGAGGCTGAAACCGATCCCACTGGACCGGAATGCAACTGGCCGACTCTGGCACACTTCCTGTATCCACGGTATACGGAATCGTGCTCTTCAGGTGCTCAATTTTATCAGCAAAGTGTTTGGCAAATGTGTCGCGGGAGGCTTTAGAATGTTCCATGGGTTCCTGTGCAACTGGACCGACCAGGCTTCGGACCACTTGGAACAACCTCCTGGGACAACACTCTGCGGATGCAATAGAGGCAGCAAAGAAATCCCTCTTTGTTGCCTCTGTTGCCACTTGATAGGCTGCTATTGCTGCTCTGACCAGTGTCCGAACGACTTCGGAGTGAGATTTCCGCCACTGGCGCTCTAGTCGTCTCACCTCCTGTCTCAGACCCCGCAGCCGTGGCGTGTACCAGGGTGCAGTCTGAGTTCTATTCAGGGGGAGAGGACGTTTCGGAGCAATGGAAATGGACTGCCTTCAAGTCAATTCTGACTTATGGCAACCCTATGAATAGGGTTTTCATGGTAAGAGGTATTCAGAGGTGGTTTACCATTGCCTTCCTTTGAGGCTGAGGGGCAGTGACTGGCCCAAGGTCACCCAGTGAGTTTCATGGCTATGTGGGGATTCGAACCCTGGTCTTCCAGGTCGTAGTCCAACACACTAACCACTACGCCACACTGGCATCAAAATGACATCCAATTGTATCCAAACTTAGATGAAAACCTGCTCCTTGTCCTCAGGCACCATCAAGCAAAATTTGGCTATGATATCTTAAAAATTGTCCAAATGGATAGCAAATAAACAGACAGTTTCCCAAAATATATAGTAATTCTCTATAAATACTGCAGAAAATGAGATGAAATATATTGCTTTAGAGTGTGATTGTAGGGTCTTTTATGTTCTGTGTGTATTCTAGTCCCATGGCCATAATCTTTCCCCATACTTTAACTAATATTCAGGATGAATGTCTATTTCTACAGATTAAAAGATAAAATAGGCCACCATTAAAGTTTCTATTTTCACTAAGGAAGAAGTGTGCCAGGATTTAATAAGTCAAGCCTGGGCTGAGGTCAATTTCACTGGCTTCTTTTATGCCATAAAGAAATGCATTGTATTGAATTTTTTTCTAAGCAGCTTAAATGTTTTACAAAAGATAATTTTCGCGTCAAGTTAATCGTGTAGCTCAGAAAGCAGACTGAGCAGTCTGGAGGGGAGAAGAAAAACTTAGTCTCTGTTCAGACTGAGGTTCTATTTCTTTTCTGCATTTATTGATTGGTTGATTGATTGTATTTGTATACCGCCCCATAGCTGAAGCTCTCTGGGCGGTTTACTTTTTGTTTTGGTCAGAGGCTCCCCTACACTTCTACTGGAAAGAGGGATAACACTCAAGAGGAACCCCTTTCCAGCACTTAAGATAATTGCCTTTGTTTTTCATTGCAAAGATTAAAGACTTCTTCTGGAACTATTTCATGACAATAATCTGAGTATGCTTCTAGACATGCATCACTAGGCGTTCACAAATATTGTCTTGGCTTGGTAGACAGCTATTATTTGTGGCTGCCACCTTTTCCCTCCCTCAACCCACTTGCACATGCAGAGGGCTTTGATCAGAGATATGAGAAGCTTCTCTCATTTGCAAGAGAAAATGTAGAAGGTAAGAAACAGGAAGAGTTTCCACTGTTGCTCATGGAAGAGATTACTTTCTCCAAACTGGATAAAAATGAGAGTTCTAGAAAGGCAGGGGATCATACTCACCAGACAGTCAGGGGCTCTTGCCCCTGGTGAACTACCAAGTTGATTTGTGGATGTCTTGGAATAGCACCACAAAGGGCCAATTCTCTTGACCAAATTGGAAACTTTATACAGTCGCAGCTCAAAGAAAATGAATGCATGCTGCCGCTTTGGTCATCTCCTGCCTTGGCTACTGCAACCTTCCCTTTCTGTTGCCTTACCTCTCTCACCTCAATCTACAACTCTTCTACCAAAATGATTTATCCCTCTCATTACTCAGAGATGTATTGCCCACACTTTAATTCCTATAATGGTATCCTCCCTACCCATACAGTCTGCATAAACTCCTCAGCCTTTAACGCTTCCAAAGGCCTTGCACCCTGTGGCTAAGACATCCCTGTCTATGTACTGAAGCTGCTTCACTCTGCCCCCACCCCCTGAGATCTCCTGCTTCTTTACATTCCAAATCAGATACTCTTTTCTTCCTGTGCCCCTTTCTGTCTGGAACCTACTACAGGATCACCTATGTGATGCTACCCCCTCCTCTCTACCGTTCAAATCTTTAAAAGCAACCATTTTTTAATGATGTCTTTGGCTTAACTGTTTCTTATCCCCTAAACTAAACTTAAGCATGTGGAACTGAAGTGAAGATACAATGCAAATCTGTATACATCTACCCACTTGGTTAAATGAGACTTATTCCCAGGTAAGCACGCATAGGCTTGCATTCCTAGAATCACAGAATGAGCTGGAGGATACATTGAAGGTCATATAGCCCAAACCTCTGCTCTTCTTTCTCTCTTTGCTTCTCCTCACTGTATTGCCTTTTTATCTATCTGGTTCTTATAGCCATATCTGGTTATATGCTATTTTTTATTAATGTAGTTTTGTTGTTTTATTTTTACTGTACATATTCCTGGGGCTCCCTTTGGAGGAAGGGCGATTCACAAATGCAGTGAATAAACACATTGTGTTGAATTTCAGATTGTAAGCTCCATGGCGCAGGAACCCCCTTTTGTGTTTTTATTCTGTAAAGCACTATGAGCATTGATTGTGCTATATAAATAACAAAACAATTTAGGGCTTTCCTTTATGTGTCTGAATATTTATCTTGGTCTTGTTTTTACTAAAAGATCTTTGGAATGAAATGGTTTGATCCTGTACACTTCAGGATACAATGCTAATGTTTGGAAAGATGGCCAGTATAGACTCTTATTCCAACCTTGCCATATTGAGCTTGTCCCCCTCTACTTTAAAAAAAAATGTGAGGAGATGGGCTGGACAGGGATATGGGAGGCATGGACAGGCCTCCCATTCTCAGTAACTGGTATGACCTGTGCAAAGCTGCCAAGAGAGGGTGAACATAACTCTGCTATGCCTTCTCACAATCTTTCTGTGTAGAGCTGCTTTGCTTGGGTGTACTGGATAGAACCCTTAGTTCTTAAATATATAGTTTGGCATAAATAAAACATGAATACAACGACTCAGCAATATATTATAAATATAATTTCTTTCCACATATGAGAATAAAGAATGACCTCCATAACTCATTTCAAGCTCTTTCATTTATGAATTATAGTCCATTTATATTATTATAGGAAATAAAGAGAAGGACAATAGCCAACTCTCCCTTTTATTCTCCCTTCCCTCTGTGCATTTTAAAGGTGGCAACTATGTTCATATTTAGCACAAGTTACATACAGTCCAAGCTTGTATATTTTTGTTTTATCACTAAAACTTTCTTTTAAATAGGTTCACAAAATGTATACCTTTCCATGGATAAGTGAATCCAAAATAAAATACAGTATGCTATCCATATAAAAAGACCAACTGATAAAATTAGCACATAATAAGTAGATGCTACAATTATCAACCTTAAATCCTTATCCAGAAAGGAAGATCTGCAAACAGAAGTAGGCTTGTGAACGTGACTTTCCTTGCAGCTTCAGAATTTGCAACTGTTGTAGATCTGAAGTAGAAGTGCCTAAGGAAGGAAAATCCTTCCATGCAACTTCATTGGACTGTGCAAATGGGAATGTGTATTCTATCAGCCTTGCAAAGTTGATGACATGTACTTTGCCAACTGTGAACCCAGGCACTAGGCATATGTAGTATCATGTCTAGAGTAGGTCCTGTTTTTAACTTTGTTTTTACTTTTTATCCTACTGTTTTTTTCTATATTTGCTATAAGTGATTTTGATTGTTTTGATTGTTTAAAAGCATGATATAAATGTTAAATATTTATGAGCACACTTGAAATCGTGCTCTTTTGAAGTCAGTGGAAGTTGTGTCCAAGTAAATGCATTAGGAATGGGTTTCCTTCCCTGTGACTGGAAGGTAAGGAACCATGTCATTGGTCCAATCCACTTGCTTTCTATCCCCAAATGTGAATGACATGGGAATAAACTCTAGAATGTTTCTGAAAACATATGAATTAGTTTGCTGTCCAGTAAGTATATACTTTTGAGGAATAGATTTAAAACATAAGTTAATTCACTAGAGACTGTCTCCCATAAGTGAGAACCCATATACACATGCACAGTTTTTGCTTGTTCTTGTTTTTGCGTGATCTTGTAAAAGGCCAATTATTGTTTTCCAGTGAATAGATAGCCATGGAAATGAAAATCTGTTATTTCATATTGTTAATCACTTTAGGGCCACACTTAATGGATGTCAAGATAAGATAGCACCATGAGACAGAGAGACTAGAATTCATATTGGGATAATTCTAAAAATCTAAAGTTTTTTTTAGTGTTACTGACACAGATTTTAAAGACTTCAATTTTAATCTGATTCTTTTTTTCAGTCCTAAGAATTTGAATCAGGAACCTTATAGTAAAATTTGTATTTTATTTATATATTTATCTTGCTTTTCAGACAAATATTGTCTCCCAGGGTGGCTCACAATAGTTATTGCAATGAACCCCTGACTGTGCTATCAGACTTACAAAATAAAAAGACAAAGACACAGGGAAAGACAAAGGGCAAGGGAAAGGAGAGAAAAGATAAGAACATAAGAACATAAGAAGAGCCTGCTGGATCAGGCCAGTGGCCCATCTAGTCCAGCATCCTGTTCTCACAGTGGCCAACCAGGTGCCTGGGGGAAGCCCGCAAGCAGGACCAGAGTGCAAGAACACTCTCCCCTCCTGAGGCTTCCGGCAACTGGTTTTCAGAAGCATGCTGCCTCTGACTAGGGTGGCACAGCACAGCCATCATGGCTAGTAGCCATTGATAGCCCTGTCCTCCATGAATTTGTCTAATCTTCTTTTAAAGCCATCCAAGCTGGTAGCCATTACTGCGTCTTGTGGGAGCAAATTCCATAGTTTAACTATGCGCTGAGTAAAGAAGTACTTCCTTTTGTCTGTCCTGAATCTTCCAACGTTCAGCTTCTTTGAATGTCCACAAGTTCTAGTATTATGAGAGAGGGAGAAAAACTTTTCTCTATCCACTTTCTCAATGCCATGCATAATTTTATACACTTCTATCATGTCTCCTCTGACCCACCTTTTCTCTAAACTAAAAAGCCCCAAATGCTGCAACCTTTCCTCATAAGGGAGTCTCTCCATCTCCTTGATCATTCTGGTTGCCCTCTTCTGAACCTTTTCCAACTCTATAATATCCTTTTTGAGATGAGGCGACCAGAACTGTACACAGTATTCCAAATGCGGCCACACCATAGATTTATACAACGGCATGATGATATCGGCTGTTTTATTTTCAATACCTTTCCTAATTATCCCTAGCATGAAATTTGCCTTTTTCACAGCTGCCGCACACTGGGCCAACATTTTCATCATGCTGTCCACTACAACTCCAAGGTCTCTCTCCTGGTCGGTCACCGCCAGTTGAGACCCCATGAGCGTATATGTGAAATTAAGGGTTTTTTTGCCCAATATGCATAATTTTACACTTGTTTATATTGAATTGCGTTTGCCATTTTTCTGCCCATTCACTCAGTTTGGAGAGGTCTTTTTGGAGCTCTTCGCTATCCCTTTTTGTTTTAACAACCCTGAACAATTTAGTATCATCAGCAAACTTGGCACTTCACTGCTCACTCCTAATTCTAGGTCATTAATGAACAAGTTGAAAAGTACAGGTCCCAATACCGATCCTTGAGGGACTCCACTTTCTACAGCCCTCCATTGGGAGAACTGTCCATTTATTCCTACTCTCTGCTTTCTGCTTCTCAACCAATTCCTTATCCACAAAAGGACCTCTCCTCTTATTCCATGACTGCTAAGCTTCCTCAGAAGTCTTTGGTGAGGTACCTTGTCAAAAGCTTTTTGAAAGTCTAAGTACACTATGTCCACTGGATCACCTCTATCTATATGCTTGTTGACACTCTCAAAGAATTCTAATAGGTTACTGAGACAGGATTTTCCCTTGCAGAAGCCATGCTGGCTCTGCTTCAGCAAGACTTGTTCTTCTATGTGCTTAGTTAATCTAGCTTTAATAATACTTTCTACCAGTTTACCAGGGACAGAAGTTAAGCTAACTGGCCTGTAATTTCCGGATCCCCCCGGATCCCTTTTTGAAGATTGGCGTTACATTTGCCACTTTCCAGTCCCAGGCACGGAGGAGGACCTGAGGGACAAGTTACATACTTTAGTTAGCAGATCAGCAATTTCACATTTCTTTGAGAACTCTCAGGTGGATGCCATCCGGGCCCGGTGATTTGTCAGTTTTTATATTGTCTATTAAGCCTAGAACTTCCTCTCTCGTTACCACTATTTGTCTCAGTTCCTCAGAATCCCTTCCTGCAAATGTTAGTTCAGGTTCAGGGATCTGCCCTATATCTTCCACTGTGAAGACAGATGCAAAAACTTCATTTAGCTTCTCTGCAATCTCCTTATCGTTCTTTAGTACACCTTTGACTCCCTTATCGTCCAAGGGTCCAATTGCCTCCCTAGATGGTCTCCTGCTTTGAATGTATTTATAGAATTTTTTGTTGTTGGTTTTTATGTTCTTAGCAATGTGCTCCTCAAATTCTTTTTTAGCATCCCTTATTGTCTTCTTGCATTTCTTTGTTTGTGTTTGTGTTCCTTTTTATTTTCTTCATTCGGACAAGACTTCCATTTTCTGAAGGAAGACTTTTTGCCTCTAAGAGCTTCCTTGACTTTGCTCATTAACCATGCCGGCGTCTTCTTGGCCCTGGTGGTACCTTTTCTGATCTGCGGTATGCATTCCAGTTGAGCTTCTAATATAGTGTTTTTAAACAACTTCCAAGCATTTTTGAGTGATGTGACCCTCTGAACTTTGTTTTTCAGCTTTCTTTTTACCAATCCCCTCATTTTTGTGAAGTTTCCTCTTTTGAAGTCGAATGTGACCATGTTGGATTTTCTTGGTAATTGGCCATTTACATGTATGTTTAATTTAATAGCACTGTGGTCACTGCTCTCAATCAGTTTGACATCACTTACATCTCGCACCAGGTCCCGGTCCCCACTAAGGATTAAGTCCAGGGTTGCCATCCCTCTGGTCGGTTCCATGACCAACTGGTCTAGGGCATAGTCATTTAGAATATCTAGAAATTTTGCTTCTTTGTCGTGACTGGAACACATATGCAGCTAGATAGAGTAGGGAGATTACGTGACAATGCTAGAACAAAGAGATGAGTTGTCCACAAGCATTTATATCCATATAGGGCCAGTTGATCTTCCTTTGCTGATGTTTTTTCTTAAATAGAGGTGGTTCAACTACCCACAGACTCTTAGTGGCTAATGGCTCAGGCTTGAATGTGCTTTCCTTTGCTTCTGCAGTCCTACAGCAACTGGCATTTAAGACAGAGTTATTTCTGTCGGGGATGGTGGTGAGAATCAAGCACCTCATAGCTGCTCCATCTCTGGTTGATGGCTGTCGGTGATCTGATCTTCCTCTCACCATGGTGTTCTTCCTAGGAGAGAGGAAGTGAAACCTCCAATTTCACTTAAATACCCAGCACCTTGATCAAGGCTTCTTTCTATTTCTATATATTATGAGGAGGATAAATATGCCAACATGAAACCACAACTCTTGACAGAACTGTACTTCCCACATAACAAAATGATTCATGGTGACTTTAATGATGCAGGGACTTCCAGCACTTGTTCTATTTCACTCACAGCATATTGAATGTTTTGGTTATGAAGGAATCATAGAATCACAGAATAGTAGAGTTGGAAGGGGCCTATAAGGCCATCGGGTCCAACCCCCTGCACAATGCAGGAATCCAACTTAAAGAGTACCCCACAGGTGTCTATCCAGCTGCCTCTGGATTGCCTCCAGTGCTGGAGAGCCAACCACCTCCTTAGGTAATTGGTTCCATTGTTGTACTGCTCTATCAGGACATTTTTCCTGATGTTCAGTTGAAATCTGGCTTCCTGAAACTTGAGCCAATTATTCTGTGTCCTGCACTCTGGGACAATTTAGAAGAGATCTTGGCCCTTCTCTGTGTGACAACCTTTCATGTACTTGAAGAGTGCTATCATATCTCCCCCCAGTCTTCTCTTCTCCAGGCTAAACATGCCCAGTTCTTTCAGTCCCTCCTCATAGGCTTTGTTTCCAGTCCCCTGGTCATCCTTTTTGCCCTCCTGTGAACCTGTTTCAGTTTGTCTGCATCCTTCTGCACCAAGAACTGGATGCAGTACTCAAGATGAGGCCTAGAGGGGACAAGAGGGGAACTAATACTTCACATGATTTGGAAACAATACTTCTGTTAATGCAGCCTAAAGGAGCATTTGCCTTTTTTGTAGCCACTTCGCATTGTTGGCCCATATTCAGCTTGTGATCTACCACAATTCCAAGACCCTTCTCACATGTAATATTGCTGAGCCAGGTATCCCCCATCTTATAACTGTGCATTTGGTTTCTTTTCCCTATGTGTAGAACTTTACACTTATCCCTATTAAATGTCATTCTGTTGTTTTCAGCCCAATGCTCTAGCCCAGCCTTTCCCGACCAGTGTGCCTCCAGATGTTGTTAGACCACAACTCCCATCAGCCTCAGCCAGCATTGCCAATGGTCAGGAAGATGGGAGTTGTGGTCCAACAACATCTGGATGCACACTGGTTGGGAAAGGCTGCTCTAGCCTATCAAAATCCCTGTCTTCCAGGGTATTAGCTATCCCTCCCAATTTTGTATCATCTGCAAATCTGATAAGCATTCCATGGACCTCCACATTCAGGTCATTAATAAAAATGTTGAAGACCACTGGGCCCAGGACTGAGCCCTGCAGTAGCTCACTTGTTTCCTCCCACCGGTTTGAGAAGGAACCATTGATAAGCATTCTTTGAGTATGATTCTGTAGCCAACTGTGGATCCACATGATAGTTGTTCCATCCAGCCTACATTTAGCTAGCTTGCTAATCAGAATATCATGGGGCACTATGTTAAAAGCATTGCTGAAGTCGAGATATATTATGTCCACAGCATTCCCACAGTCTACTAGTGAGGTTAACCAATCAAAAAACGAGTTAAGATTAGTCTGGCAGGATTTGTTCTTGATAAATCCATGTTGGCTTCTATTAATTACTGCATTGTTTTCAAGGTGCTTACAGACTTGACTCTAGAATTTCTCTAGGAACTGATGTCAGGCTGACTGGTCTGTAATTCCAAGGTTTTTCCTTTTTGCCCTTTTTGAAGATAGGGACAACATTAGCCCTCCTCCAATCATCTGGCACTTCACTCATCCTCCATGATTTCGCAAAGATAATAGACAGTGGTTCAGAGAGTCAATACTCTAGGATGTAGTTCATTGGACCCTGCAGATTTGAACTCCTTCAAAGTGATTAGGTATTCCTTGACCATTTGTCTATCAATCCCAAGCTCCAGTCATGCCCCTTCAATTTCACATTTCCCAGGAGGGTCATAGACCTTCTTTTGGGGGAAGACTGAGCCAAAGTAGCTTTGAATGCTTGTCATCTCCTGCTGCAGAAACAAATAGTTGGCACATTTGACTCTGGAGTACAACTACAGCTTGAGTCTGAAGTAGGGATGGGGGAGAATATCCACCAAATTGGACCTGGCACCAGATTCCAGCTGAATTCGAAAATTTGCCATCCTTTTGGACCGGCACCTATTTCTTGCTGCAGGCTGCAGCTGTAATCAGCACAGATTTTGTGGCTGTGGCTGCAAATTGGCAAGAATTTATTCTTTCGAACTTTCCCCCTGTTTTATGTTGAGTTATTTTCATAATGCTCCATAAATGGTGCATTTCCATTAAGAAGCCAGTGTTTCATGCCCTTGTGACCTCCATCACTTGTCAAGCCCTGGGCATTACTAACAAGGAAAAGCAGCTTCAATTAGCCAATTTAAACTGTGTTTCATTGTACCTGCAAATACCTGTGCCGCAAAGCCTCCTGGGTTTGTTCTTTAGCCCCTTTTTCTATGCTGTCATGTCCCCTCACTTCCCCAAATTTTAAGAACCTTAGTATTTTACAGAAATGTTCCCAATGAAGCCAGTTTTGAATCTAGATCATCCTAAGGGTAAAGGGTAACCATTCATAAGCCTGAAACCATTTGGCTCCAATGGGGTAACCTCCGAGGCTTTTGCCTTGGATTCTGGAAAGCACTAGTTGCAATTACCAGAGCCCTTTAGAGGTAACCAACTAGATTGAACAGTCTGAATGAACTGTGGTCAGGACAGCACCAGCTGTCCAGCACTGCCTCAAGTGGATCCGTTTTGCTTTGCTTGTTTGCTTGCTCCTATTGACTAATACAGGACTCTGATTGACCTCTTCTTTATTATCAAATATGGAGAGCACATTGATTGGAGTTTTCACAAGGCTGATACATGCAAAGATGGTTTTGCAATGTAACAAGTGCTTTCTGGGTTTTGTAGCTTGCTTTTTGCATCATTCACTAATGGTGACTTATGCGTCAGAGGAATGGGAAACTGTTCCTCTCTTCCCTGTATTCAGCACCAGGAGAGGACTAGATGAATGCAATGCTCCTGCATAAAAACATACTCCAGCAGTTCTACCAGCATTAAGCAGTGAAAGTTAATGTTGCTGCTGTCAGTGGTTCAGGAAGGACAAGAGGAAAAGTTATCAGGCACAGTGGAGAACACATGGTTCTTTGAATTGTGATAATAAACATGGACACAAAATTATGCTGTGAACCCCACCCCAAACATTTTCTGATAGAAACACTGAAGCATGACAGACACAACTGGAAAATGAAATAACACTTATGCAAAGTGCACGTCAGTAGTTTTAAAAAAATCATATATTGACTATTATACATTTTCCTATTAAAACAGTACTAAAGATTAATACAATAAAAATCCCCATTGATAAGAACACATTAAAGAGAAGGTTATAGAATTTGCTACCTCAGGTTGTGGTAATTGCTTCCAATCTCAGTCTTCAAAAACGGACACATCCATGGAGACTGTGATTATCAGTGGCTACTAGTCATAATGGTAATATGCTACCTTCAGGATCAGAATCAGGATCAGGATTGCTGGGCCTGGCAACCAAGAGGTCTTCTGTATCTTTAAAAGTTGTGCAGGGGGGAGGGAGAATTCCACCTTGTGGTTTTTCCTATTACAGTGTTGCAAGAAAACCTCCACATGGCTGACTTTCTCTTCTCCTAAAGATACAGGATCAGTCTCAGGCCCTGAGCCTGGCAACCCTAGACAAAAGAAATGGGAACGCGAAAGATTGCTGATGATGCTCACTTTGCTTTTTAAAAGTGCACAGGTGAAAATACACTCTCTGTGATATAATCAGGGAGCTAGAGGCACATTGATTTTTTTCCCCAAATCTGTTTTTCATATATTTTTGAAAGCAGTGTATTTATTTTGCTCATAGGAAAAATGGTTTAAGTTTTAGAGGATATAAGAGAAGCACAGAAAGTACATATACCTAAGTTTCTTTGTGAGTCAGCATCTAAATATAGTAATATGGTATTCTCAATTAGCCTGTCTCTAATGGGCAATGACGTAGCCAAAGGCACACATCCTAGTAGAGACAAATATATTACTCTTTTTTAAACTGTTCAGGCATGCATCCAATTCATCATACTTAATTAGATCCTATGAATTATCATCTTCAGTTTTTACAAGTGTCATATCTTTTGATGGTATTGGCTGCGTAATGAGAAACAGCCATATCTTTCGTTGTCAGTAGGTCTGTGATTGATCAATTTCTGACAACAAAGAAATGTTAACAGGGCCACATGGCGAAGCATTCAATGGAAAAATCCCTTTCATAGAGGTTCTCTATAATTTTGGAGTGCTGCCACTGCCACACATGAAATAACAACATGATTGAATTCCCTTTTGCTGGCATTTAGCAGGACTTACAGGGGTGTGCAAAAATCAATGGGGGATCAGGAGTGTGGAAAATTACATACTTGAAGAATTAATGAACTATAATTCCATACTACATTCTCAATCACATTTTGCTTCCTTCTCATTAATGGAACTAAATTAGTTTTCCATGGATAGGGTGTTTTAAAAATACACAGATCCTCTTGCAAGGATGCAAAAAAACCTGATGTGCCATAAGAAAAAGTTTGCTCTTTCACACAACATGACAGCAAAAAATGTTGCAATGAAGAACTGCATTCATTCAGCCTGTTGAAAGAGTTTGGATTTTCTGTAACCAGTTTTCTCCTCTTTGTGAAAGATTAATGCTTTAAGATAATTCATTTTAATTTCTGGGGAGGCTTGTGCTCACAGCAATACAGGAGCAAAATATTCACTACTCTTCATAAGAGATCTGGGCAATTTTTTCATACACTGGGCCAGTCTCATTCCCTGCATTTATTCTCTAATTGTTCCTTGAGTGCCCAATGGCACAGAGTAGAGAGGAGTTCAAATTCAAAAACCAGTGCAGAAACGCCTTTCAATTTTTGTCTTCCTTTTTCTAATTTTTAAAATATGCATAGAAATTTATTTCAAAATGGATTTTAATAAAAGGCCAGGCTGAAAGTCTGATTATTTAAACATTTGGCAAATTTTCTTGGGCAATTTCAGGCCTCTGAAACTGGGAGGAATGGTGTGTGATCTTTGGATGGTTTGGAGCAGGGACAGATGTGATGCCCTTCAGATGTTGTTGGTCTCTAACTCCCTTAAGCCCAGGCAAACATTGCCAATGGTCAGGGATGAGAGGAGTGGGGGAGGGAGGGTACATCAACATCTGGAATGCATCATGTTGGCTACCCCTTATTTGGGAAGTTGCTTATTGTGGTGTTGAGCAGTAGTGGCAAGTTCCTTTTTTCTTTCAGACTGGAAAAATGCAATTTTGTTAATGTCTCTGATGGTACCAGCAGTAGACACTAGTTGCTATTTTCTCACCACCCCTAATACTCATGGAACAATGCTGTGTGATTTAGTATGATTCTAAGGGCATTCTAAGGATGAAATGGTAGTTGCTTAATGATAGCTACCATGAAGAGTTCCACTGCTGCTATCATTGTTGGCACCACAACAGGCAATAAAAGAAAAGAGAACAAATGAAACCATCTCACATCATCATCATCACAGTAAGTACCTTCAAAACCATTCAAAAATGTCATCCCCATCCTGAAAATTGACAAAATGGTTCCTCAAATTCACCATCTGTGAATGTGTTGGTGAGTTATGGGGGAACTATTTCATTTCAGCCCTACAAAATATAAAACTTCTAGTGTTATTGAAAATCATTGATATAATATCTTAATCTTAATCTCCAAACATTAGTGATAACTAATAATAATAATCTGCACAGTTAGAAGAAAACAATAATTTTTTAAGACTGAATATATGCACACAGTGGGAGACACTAGGGGTGTTTCTAGACAATTAAGAAGTTTTCCTTCATTCTGTATATCCACTAGCTCTGATCCAGCACCAGGATTGCTCAGTCTCATGCCCATGTAATGTAGGGGGTTGATGTAGTCTTGGGAGTTGGGGCAGGGGGAGGAACAATTTCCACGTGCTATTCATTGAGGGGGTTAAACCAAAAGGAAAAAGATTGTTCCAGCATTGAGGAGCACACAACTTTCACATTACTAAAACATAAGGAAAAATGGTAAATTGTTCATTCAGTGGTGCACACAGATGCAAAGAAAGGGCATGGTGCTAAGGTGTGATGAACATCCTCCTATTATGACAGTGGGGAGAAATGTGGGATTGTTTGTCCTTAATGGATACATTAGCTGGTGAGGACATTTTATTTTGATTATTAATCACATTCCACACAATATACCTTGCTACAGAATGTGAGAGTTTGGGCACAGTATATTTTTGGCCCTGATCATATCAGCCTGATGGGACCTTGCTTGATTTTAAAAAAAAATAACTCTCATGTACCTATTTTTGTTCTTTGCAGGATATATACGCAGCATGTAGTAGTACTATGGCAGTGCAGAAAACCAAAAGATGGATAGCTTGTTTAAACACAGAAATAGCTGCCATATATCAAAATACTTCCAGACCTTTATGTCTCCCAAATGGGGTCTAAGAACCATGCACAATCTCAAATAAAATGTGTGATTGAAGAGCATAGTATGTGCAACTATGCTAAAACCCTACTCTTTTTGTTTGTTGAATATAAAACACTAGTAGAATTTGCAGCGTTAAAATAAAACCTTTTTACAGCCATTCCCAAAAAGCTTAGCAAATAGAACCAAGATGAATTTTTCAGATGGTTTTGGTCTTGCTAGTTGGGACAGAAACGCACATGATATATGAAGAATTTAGAAATATCAAACGCAGCTTTGAGATAATCCTTGCTATCCTGTTGACTTGAAGTAAACATTAATGAAATTTGTAGCTCAAGGAGACATCTCACAGAAAATGCAATAAAGTTGGTCCCATTGCAATGAGTGGAACCTTTTACCTGTAACTAATTTGTCTTATTGGTTTCAAAAGGATTTAAGTGCAACTGACATTAGGGATTATTAGGTGCCCACCCAAAAATCTGCACTGTGTCAGGCAGTAATGTAGTGGCAAATTCAGAAGTGCAGGGTCCCTTCATGATAGCCTCAGCCACAGCCAAACCCCCCTCCCCTCTTATTTTTGCTCCTGGGTTAAGAATGAGGTCCTTGTTAATGCCTTCTCCCACAACAACTGATGTCCCTAGGAGACGATCAGTATGAAAGGGGAGAGTATTAGCTACTGAAAAGAGTCTTAGTGGGTGACTCACCTCCTTTCACTCTGATTGGCTCCAATCAGCAGGAAAGGACAAGGAAGCATATTAGAAGACTCTTCTTAGTGGCTAACACACTCCCCTTTCATGCCAATCAGCTCATATGATGCTGGAGACATAGGGACCCTGCTGGCACCCTGCTCCCAAAAAAGTAAGGGGTCTACGACTCCCTGAGCCCCTGGACAACTACACCCCTGGTGCCAGGACAAATCATACATCCCAGGAAGGGGAAGGGTGACCTCTACAAGATGCCAGTACTTCCCACCTGGTCCATAGTTTCTGCTGGGTGCAGGGCACTCATAAGGTCATCTGTGCAGAACTAAAATAAAGAAGAGAAAGTAGAGAAAATATGTAATTTGGGGTGACCACTCCAAAATCTGCTGTGGGCTATGAAACATCATTCACCTGAGCAAAGGGGAGAGTGTCCTCAACAAGATGCCACTGCATCCTGCCTGGAATTGATTTTCTTGTGGACACACGAAATGGATATGTGCATCTATGCACAACAAGCAATGTAGAACGTATATAAGGAACTGTGGGTTCCTACCCCAAAACATGCTTTGGGCACTACAAGTCATACATCCATGCATGCAGGAGAGGGTTCCCACCCAGTTCAGAGCTTCTTTTGTATGTATGGTATAGACAAGGGCATGTATGTATTAGAAAAATAGTGAATACATAGAGGAAAGAAAATAAGAAACTGGAGTGCCCATCCTAAAAGATGATTTGGGGCACCACATATCATACTTCCGTGCATCTGGGAGAGTGTGTTCTATGAGATGCCAGCCATACATACTTTAGAGTTGTATCTATGAAATTACATCTTCTTGAAGGAATCATTGTTTGTTGACCCTGCCACAAGTCCTTCTTTCACCAACATCAATGGCTTTTTAAAAAAATAATAATTGAGCTATAACAAAGTAAGTAACAGGGAAGACCAATACAATTTTTTTTAAAATCCACATAGATCATAAGCACTGGCCATACGCACTGGCATAGCATAGAGGACACCCTATCATTTTCTGGGGTGTCTGATTTGTCTTGGCCCAGAGAAGATTTTGTGATGAACATCCCCAGATATTTATTTTTTCTTCGCTTTTTGTCTCTTTTGGATGTACATAGATGCCCTCATACATGCTCTGAATCCAACAGAAACTCTGGGCCAGGTGGTAAGCATTGACATCTTATAGAAGATATCCTCCCCTTTCATTGAGTGTATGATTTGTCCTGGCCCAGAGCATATTGTGGGGTAGGCACCCTCAGTTACTTATCTTTATCTGCATCTTTTTGTCCGTTTTGGTTGTGCATAGATGCCCTTATCCCTGCCCTGCACCCAGCAACATTTGTAGGCCAGGTGGGAAGCACTGGCATCTCGTAGAGGACACCCTCCCCTTTCCTAGGGTGTATGATTTGTCCCAGCCCACAGCAGGTTTTGGGGTGGGCAGCCTCAGTTACTTATTTTTTATGATTTTATGACAGCATTATGCATTTATGAGCATTTCAGAAGCCTGATAATTTGATTGAATAAATTTGTTGTTATTCTTGATGGGGAGACTCCCCAGACCACAGTGATATATGATATGGGGTACCCCAACATATATTTTGGGGTTCAGAGACGTGTTAACTTTCCTGTGGAGTTGCTGTAGCTGTGAACTTTTCTTGTTTTTTAGTGTTTTTAACTTTCATGCAAATAAGGAACTGGGAACTAGGAACTGGGAACCAACTTCAGCGTCATGACAACATAACCAATGATCAGGGATGATGGAAATTGTAGTCCTAGAACATCTGGAGGGCACCAAGTTGGCTATCCCTGATCTGTAAGGCCCCACAAGTAACTTTCATTGTTTGTTGTAATACATACAAGAACATAAGAAGAGCCTGCTGGATCCATCCAGTGGCCCATCTGGCCTAGCATCCTGTTCTCACAGCAGCCAATCAGATTTCCTAAAGGGAAGCCCACAAGGACCTGAGTGCATGAGCAGCACTCTCCTCACTTGTGTTCCCAGCAACTGATATTCAGAAGCATACTGTCTCTGACAGTGGAAGTAGAACATAGCCATCATTGCTAGGTGATGCTGATAGCTTTATCATCCATGAATTTGTCTAATCCTCTTTTAAAGCCATCCAAGTTGGTGCCAGTCACTGCTTGCGGCCCAGGGGTGAAATAAGACGCAGACACAATATGATGGGTTAAATAACGGGCCACTTTATTAAACCAAATTCATATTATGATAATGAACCTGCAAAGGGGAACATAAGTGCAGGATTCAACTGATGAGTCAGGCAAAGCCTGCTTGCAGCTATTGGGCGACCCAAACCCCTGCCGGGCAAGGGGGTGCCAATCTGTCAACCCCTTGCCCCGACCACACTCCGATTGTGCATAGGGAGGCCAACCTGCATCACCGCCCCCCGGTGCCCTGAAACTCTGAGTGGATGAGACTTGTTGGCCCCAGAGGCGACCCGTATCCTGCCCTCGGGCCATATAACCCGGAGCTGCAGGCCTCCGGAACCACCTATCACCTCCAAAGGTGCCTAAAGGTGTCACCTAGCTGCCCTTCACCTTTAACCTTTCCCGCACTTCCTTGATAAAGCGACCTTTAAAGTATTAAATTCAAACAGCCAAATCGACCTAATAACCACAAGAACAGCTGGGCTAACCCTGAATGCCCTCCCTACTAACCACAGTATGGAATAGGCAAAATAAACCCGCCGGCTAAAACGCAGGCAGGCCAAAAATTCCTATTCGGCCCCTGAGGCGACCAAATGAGTCACACTGCAGCAGAGGGAGGGTAGGGCGGGTGCCACAAATTATGAAGAGGGGAGAGGGGGCAGCCGGCGCGAGCCTAAATAGGCTCGGTCGCCCCGCCCACTCTGGCAGCGCGCCGTGACGATGTCACGCCTGTCCGGCGCGCTTGCCCTCTTCTACAATGGAGGCTCCGGATTCACTCCGGGCTGCAAACTACGCACCGTGACCCGGTAAGTCCTGGGTGCAGAGCGGGGTTGCAGCCCAGGGGTGAAATAAGATGCAGACACAATATGATGGGTTAAATAACGGGCCACTTTATTAAACCAAATTCATATTATGATAATGAACCTGCAAAGGGGAACATAAGTGTGGGATTCAACTGATGAGTCAGGCAAAGCCTGCTTGCAGCTATTGGGCGACCCAAACCCCTGCCGGGCAAGGGGGTGCCAATCTGTCAACCCCTTGCCCCGACCACACTCCAATTGTGCATAAGGAGGCCAACCTGTGTCACCGCCCCCCGGTGCCCTGAAACTCCAAGTGGATGAGACTTGTTGGCCCCAGAGGCAACCCGTATCCTGCCCTCGGGCCGTATAACCTGGAGCTGCAGGCCTCCGGAACCGCCTATCACCTCCAAAGGTGCCTAAAGGTGTCACCTAACTGCCCTTCACCTTTAACCTTTCCCGCACTTCCTTGCCACAGAAAGGGGACAAACCTCTGTTTAGTCCCCCTTTACCCCACATCCAAACAGGATGTCCTTCACACCCCTCTGCAGGTCTTCTAACAGGATGTCATTACCTATATCGGACATATGAACTCCATCAGACCGATATAGTTCAACCCTACTGCGTCTTATCTCCGGGTGGTGAATGACAAAACCACCAGAGTCCAATAGAGCAAGACGGAGCTGCCTATTCACTTTTTTGCGGGTCCTATTTATCCCTCTAGGGTCACCCATACAATTCCAGTGTCTACGGGGTAAAATATCGGACCAAATCAAGTGCACCCCCGGCCACCTCTGTTTGATGGCCCGGAAGTCAGCACACGCCTGCTCAATAAGGGCTCTGCCCTTCAACATACCAAGGTCATTCCCCCCCAGGTGAATGACCAAAAATTGTGGCGCATCCCGGACCACTGCCGTCTGGAAAAGCGCAGGAAGGAGCCCATCCCAACGCATCCCACGGCGGCCCAACCATTGTACAGTAGCCCACTGGCTAAGCCCAAGCTGTGTGCCAAAACGTGACTTCGCCGCCCTGCGGCCTGCCCAAAAGACCATACTATGGCCGCAGAGGAGGATGCGGACTCTTTCATCTCCCTTCCAGCGGCCTGTCGAAACAAACAATGGAAACTTATAACAGTGACAAAGAACAAGTCACAAACTGGTTTTTTGAACCCTCTGAAAGGTCGAATATAAGACCTATAGGCCGTAGAACGCCATCTGCCCAGAGACTGTAACCTCTCTTGGGAAAAACCCAAACAGGCGGCCGTAGATGCCACTCCAATGCGGAAAGAATGTGTCCTAAAAACTTTGGGGTCCAGTCCCATATTACCAAGGGCTGTCCTGGTAACCGCCCAAAACTGAAATCTAGAAAGGGGTTGGCCATCCTTATGTGTAAACAAGTAGCCCGGCTGTTGTGCTCGGACTGTCAGGAAACTTTTTAATGCGGCTACAGGGCAAATCTCGCGGAGCTGTGAGGGGGAAAGCAGAACCATACGTTCCCTCCTGCGCTGATCAGCCTTTGACCATCGCAACTGTAGGGCCGCTTGTCCCTCCCTCCAACTAAAATCAGACAGCAAAAAGGCATGGGAAGAGATGTCAGTCTTAGATCCTGCCAGCACCTCACTAATCCTAAAAGCTCCAAAAAATAGTGTAAGTGCGGCCGCATGGAAAAGCAATACCTCAAAAGATGAGGAACATAAATGCTCCAATTGCGTCAGGAGCCCTAATAAAAGTTCTGGGTGCATAGGGGAGCGAGAATCTGGATTGGCGGGGTGTTCCCGTGCCCAGCCCTCCAACATCTTACGAAGTCAGAAGTCATTGGAAAAATCCTGCAAACCGCGTGACTTGGCTAAAAAGGAAAGGCCAGAGAGCTTACCTCTAATAGTCTTGACGGCAAGGCCCTTCTTCTTGCCTTCCACACAAAACTCTATGAGGTGCTCGACTGGAATGGGCCACTGTGGTATGTATCCCCTTTCTGCCCTGAAAGCCAAAAGCTCCCTACCTGCTCTCTGGTAGCTGGCCATAGTACTGGGCGCAATGGACAGGCTTATCGCCCTCTCCGATTCAAGTTGCCAATCTCCCATAGATGTGCTGGGACCACGTCCGGCTGAGCCTTGGCCCATGGCGCCAGGTGGCGAAATCTCTCCATCTGGTTCTGTGACAGAGCATCAGCGATACTGTTATCAATACCCGGGACATGGCGTGCCAGAAACAGAATGTTAAACTGGAGACATTGCAGAACAAAGGCCCGCACCAGATGCATGACTCGGGGGTTCTTTGATGACAAGGAGTTAATAACATGCACTGTGGACAGGTTGTCACACCAAAAGTGGACTGTGGAATCGCGCAACCTGTCTGGCCAAAGATGCACTGCTGCCACTATTGGAAAAAATTCCAGGAGAGTCAAATCTCTAATCCAGCCTTCCTGGACCCAGGTCTGTGGCCAGCTGCCATGGCTCCAAGAGTCATTAAAAATGACACCGAAACCAAATGCCCCCGAGGCGTCGGTGTGCACCTGGAGTTCGGCCTCCAGGAGGCGGTCCCGCCTCCAAAAAGAAATCCCATTAAAGTCCTGTAGGAACTTAGCCCAGACCAACAGATTGTCTTTGAGCGCCCCAGAGAGCCTGATGTGATGATGGGGACGGGACAAACCTGACATAGCATCATAGACTCGTCTCAAGAAAGCCCGCCCCGGTGCAACCACCCTGCAGGCGAAGTTCAGTGAACCCGCCAGCTCCTGAAGGGTACGAAGGGTTACCCTCCTGGAAACTTGGATATGAGCTATCTTCTCTCGCAGCAACTGTAGTTTGGCAAGTGGGAGCCTACAGGACTGGGCTAACGTATCTATTTCAATCCCCAGGAATGTGATAATAGGGGACGGGCCTTCTGTTTTTTCCCCCGCCAGTGGGACTCCAAGTTCCCTGGACAGCTCCATAAAGTGATCCATGAGATCCTTGCACTCCCTCGTGTGTGCCCGACCAGCAAATAAAAAATTGTCCAAATAGTGGACAACAGAACTTGAGCCAGACCGCCTCCTCACTGCCCACTCCAGGAAAGAGCTAAAAAGCTCAAAAACTGCACATGAAATAGAGTAGCCCATGGGCAGTGCACAATCAACGTAATATTGATCCGCAAAAGCGAAACCCAATAGATCAAAATCTCCAGGATGGACGGGGAGGAGGCGGAATGCGGATTTTATGTCACACTTCCCCATGAGGGCACCCACACCACAACTCCTAACCATGCCCACTGCACAGTCAAAAGAGGTGTAGCGTACCGAACACAAGTGAGGCGGAATAAAATCATTAACCGACTGCCCATGCGGATAGGAGAGGTGGTGAATGAGGTGGAACTCTCCCGGTGTCTTCTTAGGCACAATGCCCAGTGGTGAAACTCTAAGAGACGGGACAGGAGGTGAAGCAAAGGGGCCCAAAACTCGACCCGCTTCCCTTTCTTTATTAATCTTGTCCAGAACAACCTGTTCCATGCCCAAGACAGACCTCAGGTTCCTAGACCAGAAGGCAGTCCAGGGGCCTGAATAAGGGATCCGGAAACCATGTAAAAAACCCTCCAAAAGGCACCGGGCTTCATGAACTAAAGGATAACAACTTAATAAACGTTGTAATTCTAGTAACTTAATTGGGCTGGGGCCCTTTTCCTTGAGGTGTGCCTGGGGGTCCTTGTTTCTGTTGTCCGTGGAAGTCCCTATTGCCACCTCGATAAGGCTGGTTCCTAGGGCAGGTAGCGGGCGCATGTTGACCACCGCAGAGTGTACACTCATGCCTATACCGGCAAGGGTTCCTGCCACAGAAGCCACGGGAGCTAAACTCCCAGCAGAGCAGGCGGGGTTGAACCCCCTGCCCCGCTGGCCCACGGGAGGGAGCTGGTGCCAAGTGTCTAGCCAGGAGGTGGCCACTGTCAGTCCTGTCCCCAGCCACTGGTCTGGAATGGGACATGAACTGTAACCACAGTTCAGCCTCCTTCCTATCCCACGGCAAGGAGGCGTCATATGCCGCCCTCATACGAAAAGCCTCATCGTAAGAGAGCCACGCCGACCCCATGAACTCCGTATAGCCCCTGTAGATAATATCCAGGTACTTAAGGAGGACCAAACCGCGCTGTGGCTGCTTTTGTATGATCACCCCTATGTACGTCAAGTAGGCGGGGAGCCAGTTAGCCCAAGTGCGCTCAATCCGGCGCCTCTTGGGTCTCTCCACATCCCTCTCGTCCCCTTTTTCCTTGTCCCTCTTAAACGGCTCCCTGTATAACAGGGAAAACAAGTCGAGGTATTCCACATTCCAGATTTTTTCTTTAGTTGCTGGAAGCAAATGGAAACCCAAAGGAGCAGAAGTCCCTCCAAAAGGGATGGCACCCTCTCTAATATGTCCCAGGGGGTCACTAACGCCCTGAGGGACCGCGGAAACCCCCGAAGCAGAGGGCTGGGGGGCAATGGCTGCCTCAACTACAGGTCCCGTTCGGGAAGATGCCCGAACATGGTCACAGGCCTCAAGCGACTATGGCTGCGATAGAGGTGTGTCACCCGCCACGGCAGCTGGAAGTATTGCCTGGTTGTCAGTGTCAGTGCCGTGTGGAGGGGAGAAAGGCGAAACTTGCCCCGCCCCCCAATATGGGTATCCCCATGGGTGCCAGCCCCACGCCGGGCCTGGCCCTGGCGAGGCAGTCACATTGTACTCACCTGATTTCCCCTCAGACACAGTGTCCAGAGACGACTGTTCCGTAGTGGCAGCACACCGGTCCTGAGTGAGAGTCTCTCCAACCGACCTGCTGGGACCCGCCTCAAGGGCATCAAGACGAGCTAAAATTAAATCCAACATTGACTGGTTAGAAAAAGTCGAAGGCAAACTTGTGGCCGCAGTGGACTGACGGGCCCCGGATGAGGCTTGCACTGTACTGGGCGCCGGTTGAGCCTGCCCTCTGGTGTGCTTCGCCTGGGGGGTGCCCGCTGCAGAAGCAGCTGGCTGGGCGGGTTGGGATTGCAGGGAGGAAGATCCCTCTGGGGCCGCAAGACGAGCCAGGACAGCCGCCCATGGCGGTTCGCCATCCCCCGCCCCAGAGACCCCAGGAGGCAAACATCCCCAGCCTGGTCTTGGTGCCCTCCCTTTTCCTTTAGGCCCACCCTGACCCTTTTTTGGCGCCATGACCAAACTCAAGGCAGACAAAACCTGAAGGCGCAACGAAAAGATCTAAACGATCCCCTTTTTTAAATTATTATTATTATTATTTATTATATTAAATATATATGGGCAGGCGACCCTTAGTAAGGCCTTGAGTTGAGAAGGAGAGTGTCTTATATTGAGTGGGGGGGGAATGCACCCACCCCCTCCCTCCCAGAATCGGGCACAACCAACAGCCCTCCTAGGCTGAAAGGCTTGCCCTGAAAACTTAGGAGGAGAATGTGTGTGCCTGCCTCCTCCCTCCCAGTGCCAAGCCCCAAAAGCCTTGAAGGGGGGGAGAGTGCTTGTAAAACTGGCGCTGCCGCACCTGAGGCGGGGCGCCACCGCGCCGCCACCCGCTGTTGCTACCACGCCAAAGAGAAGGCCCGCCGAAGAGAAGGCCCACCGTGCCATCGCCCGCTATTGCTGTCGCTGCCGAGGAGCCGAGAGAGCCCTGTAGGGAAGGCCCACTGTGCCACGGAGCCGACTGGCGGCACGAGCACGGCCGAACAAGGCCCTCAGGCCGGAGCAGCGTGGCCTGAACAAGGCAGATGCCGAGGCCTCATGCGCCTCAAAATGGCGCCGTTGTCGCAGCCTCGCGCTCTCTAAAATGGCGTCGAATACAACGCCGGGAGCACAGGCCCGAACTGCCACAAATTATGAAGAGGGGAGAGGGGGTAGCCGGCACGAGCCTAAATAGGCTCGGTCGCCCCGCCCACTCTGGCAGCGCGCCGTGACAACGTCACGCCCGTCCAGCATGCTTGCCCTCTTCTACAATGGAGGCTCCGGATTCACTCCGGGCCGCAAACTATGCACCGCAACCCGGTAAGTCCCGGGTGCGGAGTGGGGTTGTTGTGATAGTAAATTCCATAGTTTCACTATATTCTGGGCAAGACCACATTTTTAACTGCAGGAGAAGGGATAATGTTTATTCTAGTGGATTACTTTTGATATGTGCATTTTGTGTTTATCTCCATTACGTCTCTTAAGTTCTACCTCTGACAGTTCAATTGTGCATACATGTCTACCCAAGGAGTTCAGTGGGACTTCCTTTCTGGTAAGTATGTACAGGATTAAGTTACCTCTAAGTTATACTGTTGGCAAAAAAAATTACAAAGGCAACTAGTAAAGTACTAAAGTTTGCATTTTTCTTTGATGATAGGGGACTGCCATATTGATCAAAATGTGTTTTAGTTGAAAGGGGTGCTGCATTGTTTTTTGCAGCACATGCCTTCAAGCGCTGCAGTAGAACGCCTGTTCAGTACTGGTGGCAACATAATCTGTAAAAAGACATTCCTTGTCTAAAAAGACATTCCTTGTCTGATGTGCTCTTTGAGCATCCTGTTCTTTTGAGACATAACAGAAATGTATTGTAAAAGCAGCATTTCAAGGGTAAAATTTGATTTCAAGTGAATTATATGTGTGTTGGGGTATCATCATTGCTGGGGGTGAGGTGGGGGGATGTGAGATTCTGTTATGCCATTCTGTTAATCTTACAGATAAAAAAATTTATTCTATTACCTCTCTGTGTGTGTGCGCTTATTTTTAATGTGTTTTAGACTACTTAGATATGCAGCAGCCAAGGCCTGCACCTTGTAGGCAATTTTTTTAAAAAAAGTAACTAAAATGTAATTGTAGTGATTGCTTTTGAGTAAAAGTAATCAGTTACTTTCAGAGCAATTGTAATTGTAACAGTAATTGCTACTTTTTTGGACCATGTAACTGTAATTTATTACTTTTTAAATGTAATCTTCTAAACTCTGATCTTTCTTACGATGTCAGGGGCCTGGTCCCTACTTTCATAAATGCAGGCTTGCGAATAAATGCACTCAACTGAAACCATGTCATCCAGGGTACCACCACCTCTCCTAACTTTTCCCTCCATAAATTTCTTGATAATGATTGATCCCTTATGTAATAATCCCATAGTCTATGCAGATCGGCTTCCACCAGAATTGAGTCATCTACTCACCTATCTGGATTATAAAATCCCAGTTGGGTACAGATCTGGATCAGTAGGAATACGATGTCCTGGGTATATACAGCTCTTTTGGCCTATTCCAGACCTCAAAAATTGGAGCCATCATAATATTGTCCAACTTGCTACACTTTCTTGTCTCCTAATGTATGGGATTCCCTTCTACTTTTCATTTGGTAATAATCCCTTCTCTATCTATTAAATATGTTTTAATATTCATGTATTGCCTTATCTGAAAAGCCTCAAAATACCATTGTAAATTTGGCACCCCCAATCTTCCTGTATCCTTGTCCTATACCTGTAACTCTTAGTAACCCTAGGCCAGTTTGAATTATAGATAATTTTTTTCTATCTTACCCTGCCATTGCTTTGAACTCCTACTAGGTATAGGGGTTGGCAGTACATAAAATAAATATGTGAATCCTGACACTATGATAATTTTTGTTATTACAGTTCCTCTTGCCATATTATCTTTGTTGTTTTGTGGGAAATTTATAAGGAAACAGCATACATCAAGAGTAGGGTTGCCCAGTATCCAGTTTTCGCTCGGAGACTTTGGATTTTGGGGGTCTTTTCCAGGTCTCTGGGTGAGTCACCCCAATCTTCAGACTCTTAGCTTTCATTTAAAAAAAGTTTCTAGGTAGTCTGGTTCAAGATATATACACCAAAATGTCAGCCCCCCCAACTTCTGCTAAATGAAATTGTAGTTGGCTGCTCTAACTCCACCCTTTCTGGTTTGTAGCCAATAAGTTAAGTCAGGGTTGTGATTGACAAAGGATTTGTTGACCTCCAGAAAATAGCTAGAACCCATTGCAAGGCCAGAAAATGGTTGTCTTTTCCTGGTTGTCTGAAAATCTCATAAATTGTGTGCAGGTCAGGAGATGTAGAACAAAAAATCACAGCAAGATGTTGGTAGACAATTGTTTACTGTAAACAATTTCAGTTATGATCATAATAAAAGTGTGTACATGCAGGATTTTTTGATGTACTTGCAAAAATAGCATATTATATATTTTATCTTTCAAATAATTTTTGAACACAAATTTAAAAGATGTGTGCATGCACCTTATGATGCCATTACAATTTGTTATACTTTTCTAATTAGGAGAAGTCAGACAAGTTTAAATTTTCCTGGGCTGTTGAAGAGGGCAGTTTATTTGTTTAATTCATAGCCTATTCTGAAAACATTCCCAATATGAAGCTTTAATCATATACTCACTTCTCTGGAAGAAAGGCTGAAATGTTAATCTCACATACTAGGAGAAAACCCCATTGAATTCAGTAGGACTTACTTTTGATTAGGCATGGTTAGGATTGTGCTGTAAATCAATGAGACTTTCAAGTGAACATAGCAAAGGATTGTGTTTGTGTTGTAAATCTTTCTCTCCCTCTCCAATCCTATTTTTACAGCAATTAGGCAGAACTTACCTAGGTGTCCCTGCTTTTATTTTGTAGGGAACTAACACTGATTTTATTTCTTAAAAAATGGTCTGCAATGACCAACTGGTTTTGACAATAAACTGTTATATGGGGTGTATGTATTTTTACATCTCCAGTGTGTGGGCATATGGAATCTTTCCAACAACCCTTTGAGGTAGGGTTGGAAACCAGAGTAGGTCACAACAAGAAATAAAGCCATTTAAAACCCAGTAACTATAAAAAATATGTAAAACAGTTGCAAAACAGCTTCAAGTGGCATGATTCTGAATTTTGGGTTGGGTGAATGAAGTTCTTTATCATTTGAGGTTGCAGTCCTGTGCACGCTTCCCTGTTTGTGTAAGCCCCATTGAATACCTTGAGACTTGCTTCTGAGTAAATGTGCATAGGATTGCACTATAAATATCTTTACAGAGTGTGTAAATAATAAACATCTTTGACAGACATGCTTATATAAATATGTCTTCATACTATGTCCTGATGGGTATCTGATTTCACACTATGGTTGTACATTATTATTTCCTCTACATTTTAAGCGTACCCTTCTTCCTTGGGGTGGTCATGGTTCCCCTCTGTTGTTTTCACTCTGAGGGGCAGATTAGGCTGAGAGATGGTGAGCAGCCCATGGTCACCCAGTAAACTTTGTAGCTGATTTCCATTTTAAAAATAAATTAAAATGGTTAATATGCAGTTTATGAAGTAATGCAGATCCACATAATACATTGAAAGCACATCCAACTTGCATTTAAAGTGTATGACTTCCCCCAAAGAATCCTGGGAAGTGTGGTTTCCCCCTCACAGTTATAGTTCCCACCACCTTTAACAAATTACAGTTCTATTGATTCTATGGTGGGATTCATGTGCTTCAAATGTGTGTTGAATGTGCTTTAAATGAATGGTGTGGATCTGCCCTAGGTATGCTGTGCATTCATTAGTGAATTGAAAAGAACAATTTTAAAAGACACTTTTTTAAACAGGGGAAGGGTTGTAGCTCAGTGCTAGGGCACATGCTATGCATGCAAAAGTCCAAAATCCAATCTCTGGAAAAGACTATCGCCTGGAATCCTGGAGAGCCAATGCTAGTCCATGTCGTCAGTACTGAGCTAGATGGTACCAAATGACCTGTGTCTGTATAAAGCAGAATCTCCTAAAAGAGGAAAGAGACCCAAGGGCCACAGTGACTCTAATATTTATTTATGTATTTTATTTACAACATTTATACACTGCTTTATTGTAAAAAAAACCTCAACATGGTTTACAGAAGGAATTAAAACAATGAAATTATTGGCAAAAACAGTTAAAGACAGGTATTTTTAAAACATTCAAAATATTAAAACCAACAATGAATCAAAACAGATAAACATAACAGCTTCTATATGCCTGGATAGGCTTGCCTAAACACAAAAGTTTTTAGCAGGTGCTGAAAAGAGTACAATGAAGGCGCCTGCCTAATATCAGTAGCATAGGTGCTGCCACATTAAAGGAACTATTTCTTACAAGAGCAGAACAAGTACTGTACCTGTAACATCAAAAGCTCACCTTGAACTTGGCCTGGTAGCAAATCCGCAACCAGTACTGATTTCAGAGCAGAGGTATTATGTGCTGATAGGGTCTCACTCATGTCAGCAATCGTGCCATAGCATACTGTACTACCTGCAGTCCCCGGATCAGGTTGTGCTGCATAGGGATTTCTGTGTGACCTTGGTTGATTGGCTGCCAGGATTATTTTAGTTTTGGTTAGGAACCCTGACTGGTTGTTACATAAAATGTAAATAGCATTTTATTTCCTGTTATAGCAATGTTTAACTGTTTTACAAGTAAAGCTCTATTTTAATACTAGTTATATATTTTATTTATTAATTTTATTAATTTTAATTGTGACTGTTGACATTGTATGAAAGTCATTTAATGTCTTAATGTTTTGTATTTAGTTCTGTTCTGCAATGGTCTTTGGACTAAGCAATAAACGTATTAAATTTAAAAAATTAAGACTGGTTGTGGGATGCTAAGTTTTCTGCATTACTTGTAGGAATCTTGTGGTTGGTATGGTTATTGCATTTAGGAAATCATCACTGTCTTTTGTTTTTCTTTTTCTGTTTGCATTTCATTCACCTCTGATCCTACTCTCGTATATCATAGAAGCAACAACAGTGTTTCTACGCCCTCAACTCAACTCCTTTAAACCCACCAATGATGCACCTGGTTGGTTGCATGACGGTTTGCTCCTTTCCCTATAGTGCTAAAAGAGAATTCACATAGTGGGAAGTATGGCTTCAGTTGCTGTTGTTCCCAAGCTACTGCCTGTGAAGGTAGACCAAACCATGTGTGTTTTCTCTCTGTCCATTATTACTCACTGGAATTGGGTTGGCTGTCACAGTGAGTTTATAGTAGTCCACAGGGTAGGCAGAAAAGGCTAGAGACTCTTCTTAACTCTTACTCTTTTCTCAAACCTCTCCCCTGCAGTGAAGGGTCAAGTCTGTAAAGAAGTTTGGAGCAGCCACATTAAAAGGCAGGCAGGGCATTCCAGGCAGGGGGTTGCTTACCCTGCTGTGATATCAATATCTTGGCAGAGGATCCCTAGTTAAGCCTTACCAACAGCATAATCCTAACCATATCTACTCAGAAGTAAGTCCTGTTGAGTTCTATGAGGCTTAGACCCTTACTGTGTTTAGAATTGCAGCCTTCAGGGGCATCCATCTTTACTCCTGAGTGCTCCCATCTAACATCTCTACGACTCTTGGCTCCCATTTTTCTACAATGGCCTTCTGGTGACTGGCCTAGCCTGAGGGCACTTAAACCCTTCTTGCCAGAAGCCAGTAGGCTAGATTAATGTTCCCTACCCAGGCTCCCTAAGCAGGTGAGAAGGAATGATCTAATCACTTTAGCGGGACCTTGAAACACCCTCATTTAGCTAAGATTTCTATCTTAATTTTGAATCAGAGAATTTTTGTTTGGTATGCTGCAAGCAATTGTGGCTGATGCTTAATGACATCACTAGGGCCCATTCCCGTGGCATCACTGAGGCTTCCCTGATGACATCACTAGGCCCACCCCTGAAATCTCAGGATTTGGGATGCTTCTGACCTGGCAACCCTAATCAAGAGGTGCTCTTAGGTAAGAAGCCTGCCAAATTTCAGACGGACTGATGTAGGTTGAAAGAGTAATAAAAACACTATGTGGGTTTTCTGCTCAATTGACAATGAAGAAATTCATTCTGTACCTCAGTACTAATATGAATGTTTCTATAATGTTTTCATTTATTTTTATTTGACTGACTGGGATGCTCCCTATGAGGTTATGAATGTCATGTGTGTTGGTGGCTTTGCCAGATTACCTACAGGGTGAGAGCCTGTTGGTGGGGATGAGCTTAATCACTCTAGGTGAGAGGTGGGGAGAAGGAGTTAATATTGCCTCAGGTGAGAAATTGGGTGAAATGAATGCTGATTCATTCTTTTCTATTGCTATTGAATTGTTTATTCAATAAACTTATTTTCCTGTACTTGATTACTGTTTAGTTGAATATTTGAGTGTTTTAGTGAAGTGAGAATTGAGTGGATAAAGTAATGTGGTTAGTTGTACTAATGTGAATGCTGAATGGATGTGTATGGGGGAGGGAAGGTGTATGTTCAGATTAGTTTTGTGTAGTGTGAATGTGAATGACTTTGGTGACATTATGATGTATATTTGTTATTGTAATGTGATTTTTATTATGATATAATTTATTATGGTATTGTAATTATATTTCATTTTGTTGTAGCTTGATGTATTTTGATGGGTTTTATATTATTTGCTTTTGTGATTCCTAGTTTTACTTATATACATTGTTCAGATATAGTTAATGTTTAATTATGTTATTTAAAGTTTGGAACTAATAGTAATGGAAATAGTAGTATTGGTTGGTTTTGAATGTAGATTTGTACAGTATTCCTTTTGTTGGGGTATGTAAACTGCTTAGAAATTTCTGTTGAAAGATAAGCGGTATATAAATAAATTAAATAAAATGCTTCTACATCCCTTCCCAAAACACTGCGATTTGAAGTTCAAATGAGAGCTCTGAAAAAGTTATTCCCTGTTGCACAGGATGGAAGTTAGAACTGTCAGTCAGAAAACTACACCCCTTTTCTCCCTCTGTTTGCCCTTGTCCTTATATGGGGAAATGTAACCACTGGGAAAACACAGACAGTCTCTCCAAGTTCTCTGGGAGCTCTGAAGAAGCCCAAAGGCTTCAGAAGCAGCCTGGTTCAATTTGGAAATCTCAAATAACACTCACTTCATTTCAGAAAAGCCCCAAATCTCTCTGGCTTGGCCCAGTTTTGCATAAAATTTGGGATTCATCTGAACCAAATGGCCACTCTTACTAATTATAGTAATAAATGTTATTCCTGTACTTAGGACAGATACTAGTGTAAATATTTAAGCTTCCATGAATCACTTTGCAGACTCCTGAGCTGATTCTTCATTTTCAGTAAACTATTAGCATTAGAATTGGGTCTGACTGATTCACTAGGATTAGAATCTAGCCTTGTTTCCCAGTTTAGAACTGTCATTGCAATATTATGCACACTTAATTCAGAGGGCTTTACTTCTGAATAAACGTGATTAGGATTGCTCTCTTAGTCTCTAGGCTAGGGAGTGGTGCAGACATTCCTCTAGAGATAACTGCCCCAGACATTCCTCTCAGACTGACAGAGGAATGATCTGATGTGTGTGTTTAATGGGCTAATTTTCTGAGCCAATAGAAAAGGCTTGGAAATACAAGCAGGGATGGTAGTGATAATAGTATCAAAAGATTTTTCTTCTTCTTTCCCCCTCCCTCTTTGTTGTCCTGATGGCTTGAAACAGCAGTGGCCATTGGGAATGGGAGTCTTTCAAAAGGCTACTGCAATGGAACTACTTTTCACAGCCTTTGGAAATCTTTTCATCAAAATCTATTTGCCATGTTTTGAGGATAAAGGTGTTCTGGCTTTTGCAGCTGATCAACACTCAAGTTTGGTAGTCCAGAGAGTTGTGTTTAAATTGTTGTTTTAAAAGGTTAAACCTGGCACTACATTTTTCTAAATAAATAAAGGTCAAGCTGTCCACCACAAATACTTCTCACCATTTCTCCATCTGTGCTTGAGATGATGAGGGGGGGGGGGCTTCAGTCTTCAAACCAATAAATGCAGATGCCCATTTGTCCATCATTTTCAGATCATGAAGTACAATTTCATTGGGAGTGCCTTGTGTTTTGCTTTTTATCCAAAAATGCTTTCATTCAAGGAAAACAAAAATAAACAATAGAATCTAACAGCTTATGAAAGAAAACATAGAAGGTGATAGGCCAGATGTGCATGAAATCAAGATTGCTACAGGAATATACTGTAAGAAGTCTTATTTACCTTTCATCATAATAAATCCATAGGCAGAAGGTTTAAAAAGAGGGCGAAATGTTTTAACAACACATTATTTAGCAATCTTCCTTTCCTTGACAAAGAGAAATGTTAATAGTCTAATAACTATTAGCATAGTGTTGGTTGGACTAGGACCTGGGAGACCAGCGTTTAGATCCCCACTCAGCCATGAAGCTTGCTAGGTGACCTTGGACCAGTCACAGTCTCAGCCTAACCTACCTCACAAGGTTGTTGTAAGGATAAACTGGAAATGGAAGAGAACCATGTACGCTACCCTGAGCTCCTTGGAGGAAAGGTGGAATATAAATGTTGTTGTTGTAGTAGTAGTAGTAGTAGTAGTAATAATAATAGCAGTAAAAACTAATAAAATAACCCCTAGTTAATAAAAAAATCCAAGGAATCAATGATGAACCATCAATAGCTATTAACTGAGATAGCAGATGGACCCAGTGCCTGCAGGAGGAAGGGGACCACCATCGCCCAGGGAATAAGGACAGCCGTTTGCTGCTGCTGTCTGCCTGCCTGCCTACCTGCTTGCTTGCTTGCTGCTGCTGCTGCTCAGCTACCACCACCACCCTCTCCCTGTTGGACTTCTGCTCTGCAGGTGTCACACCTTGAAGGACCAGCCCCCCAGGTACTCAGCCAGCTGTTGCTGATATCATCCACCTGTCCCTGGAGGGGATACATAAGCTGGATGGCTGAGGTGGTTCCTGCTTTGCAGATTGCCTGGCTTTTTGCGGGTCTTAAGTCATGTGCCTGGGAGAGAGGACTCAGAGCCAAGTGGGGAGACTTGAGGGGGCCCAATTAGTGTAGTGACGGGTAGAGGGAGATATGGCGTTGTGAGGAGGGCTTGCCAGGTAAGGGGAACGTGGCCCAGGCAGTTAACAACTGTGCCTTGTTCCGGTCCTCTCCAAACCTGCAGGTTTGTTGGTTGCCCTGTCAGCCAGTTCTCAGACCTCCAGATGCTGCTCCTAACGCCAGATCAGTGCATAATAAGATCTCCCTCATTCATGATTTAATTGTGGATGAGGCAGCCAATCTGGCATGTATAACCGACACCTGGGTGGGTGAGCAGGGAGGAGTCAGTCTCTCCCAGCTATGTCCACCAGGGTACCTGGTCCAGCATCAGGGTAGACCTGAGAGTGAGGGAGGAGGGTTGCTGTGGTCTATAGGAGCTCCATCTTCCTCTGCAAGGACCCTGTCCATGTGACTACTGGTCTGGAGTGTTTGCACCTTGTACTGGGTCACCGGGACAGACTGGGGATTCTGTTGGTGTACCGCCCACCCCACTGCCCAACAGACTCCCTAGCTGAACTAATGGAGGTGGTCTTGGATATACTGTTGAGATCCCCCAGACTGTTGGTTCTGTGGGATGTCAACATTCATGCCAAGGCCACCTTAGCTGGGGTGGCTCAGGATTTCATGGTTTCCATGACAACCATGGGACTGTCCCAATATGCCATTGGCCCGACACATGTAGCAGGACTTGGTTTTTGCAACTGGACATCGAGATGGTGATCTGAATGTGGGGGACCTTACATCAGACTCTGTCATGGACAGATCACTGCTTGCTGAAGTTTAGACTTACAGCAGCCTTTCCCCTCTGCAAGGGTGGGGGACCTATTAAGTTGGTCCACCCCCAGAGACTAATGGATCTGGATGGTTTCCAAAGGGCTCTGGGGAGTTTTCCGGCTGACAGGGCTGGCGCTCCTGTCGAAACCCTGGTAGAACTGTGGAATACAGAAATGACCCGGGCGGTTGACATGATTGCTCCTGAGCGCCCTCTCCTGTGTAGAGCTCTTATGGCTCCATGGTATACCCCAGAGCTGAGAGTGATGAAACAATATAGGAGACGGCTTGAGTGCAGATGGACAAACTCCTGGTGGATGCAATTACACACTGGTAAGTGCCTATGGTAAGTTGTATTTAGGGGCAGTGAGGGCAGCAAAAAAACAATATTTTGCTGCCACTATCAAATCATTAATCTGCCGCCCAGCGGAGCTCTTCAGAATTGTCCGGGAGCTATTACACACTGGCCCCAAGGACATGGTAGAACCATCTCAGGCCCGCTGTAATGAATTTGTTAGGCACTTCCAGGATAAAATCTTTAGCATCCACCAGGTTTTAGACTCCAGTGTTATAGCAGGTGAATCAAGCGAGGTATCCAGAGCACAGCCTTGTCCCGATTTCTTGGATGAGGTTCAGTTGATACAGCTTGAGGACGTTGACAAGGTGCTTGGACAGGTTCGTGCAACCACTTCTGTGCTGGATCCTTGCCCTTCTTGGCTAATAAAAGCTAGCAGAGATAGAACAGCCGGCTGGGCCAGGGAAGTGATTAATGCCTCTCTGCGAGAGGGGGTGGTCCCTCGCTGCCTGAAAGAGGCGGTAGTGAGACCACTCCTGAAGAGACCCTCCCTGGACCCAGAAAATCTTAATAACTATAGGCCGATAGCAAATGTTCCATTCCTGGGCCTTGAACGAGTGGTGGCAGGCCAGCTCCAGACACTCATGGATGAGACTGATTATCTGGATCCATTTCAGTCAGGTTTCAGGCCTGGTTTTGGCACAGAAACAGCCTTGGTCGCCCTGTATGATGACCTTTGTTGGGAGAAGGACAGGGGGAGTGTGACTCTGTTGATTCTCCTTGATCTCTCAGCGGCTTTCGATACCATCGACCATGTTATCCTTCTGAGAAGACTGGCTGAGTTGGGAGTGGGAGGGACTGCATGGTGGTGGTTCCGCTCCTACTTGGCGTGTCGGCTCCAGAAGGTGGTGCTTGGGGAACATTGCTTGGCACCCTGGACTCTCCAGTATGGGGTTCTGCAGGGGTCAGTTCTGTCCCCCATGCTGTTCAACATTTACATGAAACCGTTGGGTGCAGTTATCCGGAGCTTTGGAGTGTGTTGCCATCAGTATGCTGATGACATGCAGCTCTATTTCTCCTTTTCATCTTCTTCAGGTGAGGCTGTCAATGTGCTGAACCAGTGTCTGGCTGCAACAATGGACTGGATGAGGGCTAATAAACTGAGACTCAATCCAGACAAGACTGAGATGCTGCTAGTGGGTGGTTCTTCTGACCGGATGGTGGGTATCCAACCTGTCCTGGATGGGGTTGCACTCCCCCTGAAGGAGCAGGTTCATAGCTTGGGGGTTCTCCTAGAACCATCTCTGTCACTTGAGGCTCAGGTAGCCTCGGTAGCATGGAGTGCCTTCTACCAACTTTGGTTGGTGGCCCAGCTGCGACCCTATCTGGACAGGGATAACCTGGCTTCAGTTGTCCATGCTCTGGTAACCTCCAAGTTAGATTACTGCAATGTGCTCTACATGGAGCTGCCTTTGAAGACAATTCAGAAGCTGCAGCTTGTGCAAAATGCAGCGGCTAGATTGGTAATAGCGACCAGACGGTTTGAACATATAAAACCGATTCTGGCCCGCTTGCATTGGCTGCCTGTATGTTTCCGAGCTCAATTCAAGGTGCTGGTTTTAACCTATAAAGCCTTACACGGCTTAGGACCACAATACCTGATGGAATGCCTCTCCTGACACGAATCCACCCGCACGCTACGCCCAACATCCAAGGGCCTCCTCTGGGTGCCTACTCCAAGAGAAGCTGGGAGTCTGGCAACAAGGGAGAGGGCCTTCTCAGTGGTGGCCCCCAAATTATCCCTGACGAGATGTGCCTGGCACCAACACTCTTATCTTTTCGGTGCCAGGTCAAGACTTTCCTCTTCTCCCAAGCATTTTAGCATGTGTTTTTAAATTGCTTTTTTAAAAAATGTGTTTTTAAATTAGTATATTTGTTTTTAATGTTTTTAATTGTTGTAAACCGCCTAGAGAGCTTCAGCTATGGGGCGGTATACAAATGCAATCAATCAATCAATCAATAAATGTAACTTTATGCCAAGCCCTGACCAATTGTCAGGGATGATGGGACTTGGAGTCCATCCTTGCTCTAATACAATCTGAAATAGGCTGAGAGGGGAATTTGATAGGGCATATCAATAGTTCTTTCTTCAGCTTTGCCCCAGAATTAACCAAAAACCAACTGTGAGAAATGTTGCTGGCCAGTTATGTGAGGTCAAGTATTTGCATAAAAAATGGAAGGTGAACAAAATAACCACTGAACGTTAATTGGGAAGGACCTTTGAGATAAAGTGAGAGTAGACTATTGGAAGGTAGAAACTTACTGGCATTCCTTTGCCTTGGACCTCTACAAAAATTATGCACAATTGTAAATATCTGAAAATATGCTCCTCTCTTAAGTTGCCATGGTAAAGTGGGGATAGAATCCATTAAATTACCATTATTAAGTGATAATCTCATACAGTGCTGACTAGCAGAGGCTTTTTAGGATAGAGAGGTGATGAGCTTGTTACCCTCACAGAATAACAGGCAGATTTTTCATGCCTGTTGCTATAAATTGGCTCCCAGCAGCATCAAGATGTGTCAGTTTTGCCTACTTGCTTTTAAATGTCACTACCTTCCTGTGAACAAAGCACATACTTGGCACAATAAGTCATCGTCTCATAATGTTCTTCACTGGGATTTTCTTTCGATCAAACAGGCTTATATATCCCCTACTGTAGTCAGCCTTCCAATGTTTAACCAGTGCAGTGTTACACTGGCCTTCATTAGAAATGTTGCTGCCTCTCAGAGTTCATAGCTGCTAGATAAGCAAAGCCTTTCAGCGAATCCCTAATTACTCATCAAATCACTTCACAAGGTTATTCACTGGAAAAGGAAAGGAAGAATGTTCCACACAGAAAATTATAGCTCAGAGTAATACTAGCATTTTGTAGTATTGTACTATTACTTTGTCAGATTATTAGTAGCAGCATACTATTAATAACTTGTAAGTCTGTTAGAAATGCTCTGCTATTGGGAGGCATGATGTTGGTATTAGAAGAGCAAGGTATATTGGTTCGAGGGTTGGACATGGTCCTGGGAGACCAGGGTTCAGATCTCAACGTAGCCATTTTTATTATTTATTATTTTATTTATTACTAGTATTTATTAGTCGCTTTTTTTTCAACAATAAAACTCAAAGCGACTTACAAAAAGGAAGCAAGAACACAATAATTGAAATAGCTTGCAACAAAAGCAAACAATTACAAAACAATTTCAAGCAAAATAATATAACCATAATAGAAAAAATAACAAATAGCAAACATTACAACAACACAAAAACTATTTCCACACTATAAATATAACATAACACATTATAGGAGGCCGCATTACACGTCTAATGAACATTGCAGGGGTAAAAGAAAACTTAAGCAGTTTCAACTTAGTTACTAGAGCACCCCAACCATGATGTTATACGCAGTCTCATTCTTTCTAACAACAGAAAGTCCTTTTAGTCTCTGCCAGTCTCCATCAGCCGCCACCCTAGCTCTTCCCGGCAGCCCGATCTCAAGCTTCAAAAGTCCTATTCAGCCAGCAAAAATTCAAGTGACAGAATCCCAAGTGTTGCGGGATGAACTATTTTGTAGGCAAAGGCCAACGAGTACATGCTTTTAAGCCATGAAACTTACCGGATGACCTTGAGCCAGTCACTTTTAGCCTAACCTATGTCACAGGGTTGTTGTGAGGATAAAGTGGGAAGAAACATGTACACCACCTTGGAGGAAAAGGGGGATATAAAACAAAGGGATAACACAAACTGTTGTATGCACAATAGAGAGGGGTATCCACACTAACACACACACCATGCATAATTATAGTCCACTGCCACAGTTGAGAAGGGAAAATAAAGCTGGATGTCCCAAACCTCCAGCCCACTGTCTCCCAGTAATGTGTCCCAGATTTTAAACAGCATTGAAGACAAGAATTGAGAACTTTATATATGAATTTCAGTTTTGTTTTATGTTATTGCCCTGGGATCTCTGTGTAAGAATAAAATACAAATTGAACAAATAAATAGCTTATCGTTTTGCAACACCAGCCTAGGAGGGTGGACTAGGTGACTCCAAGCAACATCTTCTGGTAGTAGGGTTGCCAGGTCCATGGCCTGAGACTGATCCTGTATCTTTAGGAGAAGAGAAAGTCAGCCAAGTGCAGGTGTTCTTGCAACTCTGTAATGGGAAAAACCACAAGGCGGAATTCTCCCTTCCCCCTGCGCAATTTTTAAAGATACAGAAGACCTCCTGGAGGCTGGGCCTGGCAACCAAGAGGTCTTCTGTATCTTTCAAAGTTGTGCAGGGGGAAGGGGGAATTCCACCTTGTGGTTTTTCCCATTACAGTGTTGCAAGAACACCGGCACTTGGCTGACTTTCTCTTCTCCTAAAGATACAGGATCAGTCTCAGGCCAAGAACCTGGCAACCCTATCTGGTAGTTATCTGAAAGAAGCAGTGCTCTGTATCCACAACCCACCTAAAAGGAAGTCATTCAGGCTCAGGAAAATTGGCAGGGTCAAACTTCCCTGTTTTCCTTATGGTTCCTTTATTTTTATCCTTACCCATCTCCCTTAGCAATACCAACAGTAATGCCTTCTGAGAGGTTCAGCTATAGTCATCACTTAGGATTGCAGGTGGAAGCAACCTTGGGTTTGCTCATCCCCTTTTTTATGCTACAGCTTACATCAGGGTGGGGAACTTTTTTTTTCTGTTGTGGGGTGCATTCCCTTTAGGGTAATTTTTAGGAGTCCCATGCAAGTGATGGGCCATGATAGAGCCTCAGCAGGAGGAGCCACTCCTTTTCTTTCTGACATCCTTCCCCCCCCGACTCCCTCTTTTTCCCTCTTCCTCTGCCCCCAACAGGAAGATCACTCTCACCAGAGATCTGAACTAATCACATGCAGGTTTGCCCCCCTCCTCCTTCCTTCAATTTCACATGCACACACACAGTTTCTGCCCTTCTTGTTTTTCTGTTTTTAACCAATCTTTATTAATTTTACACCATTATTAAACATAATCAAATCTTCCTGATTTTCTCTCCCTCTAGGCTCCCCATCTGCATGAAATGAGGTAGAGGATCTCAGGTCAGCCAGCCATAGCCGGCTGATGCTCCATACCTTCTAGTGCTACAACCTAGACCACCCATGGCCTAGCAACCATATAGGCAGCTCCCAACCTTATTTTATGTGAATCCTCCCTTGCACCTCTTTCCCCATTCTTCTAGCCCATCAGCTTTCCTTTCTGTTCATTTTCTCCTTATTTTTTTACTGGACTTACTGGTGTTTCCCCCATGTTTCTATGTAGTTTCACAACAATTTTATCTGATAAAAATAAATTGATGTTAGTTAATCCAGAACACTTTTATCTGGCTCTGTCCATCACTAGCTTTGGCTCCATCCCCTATTGGCATGTTGCTTGGTCTCCACCAACAGATTACTCCCGAGGGGATGCAGACATCAACAGAAAACAGTGTCTAGCCCTTGCCTAAAGGAATAGTCCACAAGAGCAGCTTTAGACCTCTAGTTCAGAGGGTAAGAGAATCCTGTTCAACACTGACTGCAGGTGTTTTCAGTGGAATTGGTTGTTAGCAGGCAGTCAGTCATTTCCTAAAGATCAGCAGAATTCCTCCATCAGCATATTAATGACAGACAATCATACATAGCGCCATTCAACAAGTTTGCATTCTGACATAAGAAAATAAGAGGAGAGTATTTCTTTCTTTATTGGCATATGTAAAAGCATTTCATCCCAAAAAATATTTCTTGTGATATTGGTTTGTCAGTTTGTTGGCAAATAAATACAGAGTAGTTATTTGGGCTGTCAGTTTACCAATACTGACATGTCATTCAAGATTTGTTTTCACCCATTCTGAATAATCGGTAACAGAGCTCATAAAAATGCATTATGCCTCTGCCTATAATATTCTACTCATAATTAGGAAGCTTGCAGCCTCACCAACGTTATTCTGCGAAGTACAGAATTCATTAATGTGACTTTGACCTAATTCATGTGTTTTCTTACATTATTTCCAATAAATGAATTCCATTTCACAGTAAGAGAAATCTATATTTCAACATTTTGAATGCATGTTGCTAAGTAGCAGCTATAAATTAGTAATTCTAAATGCAGGCTACAAGTCTGTCTTTACTTCCCTTTGCAACAAAGGGTAGTAGTCAACTAAGTCTTACTTGGAGTAGACTAATTGAAATTAATGAGCTGTAGTTATGTCTATTAATTTCAGTAGGTTGACTTTGAGTAGGACTAGCACTGAATACCACTCGAAAACTGCATTCTAATTGTTATGGTATTGGCTGGGAGATTTTTGTCTATTTCTAAGCTCTCCGGAGTAGTCCATTATAGCCTCTGTAGTCTTTAACACAATGATGAGTTTGGATATCACTGGCTTTGTTGCCCCACTTCTCCAGTCTGGTTGCAAGAAAGAGATCTGAAGCATTTGCTTCCAGTTTCAATTAACCACAGTGTTAGGTCTAAATCTTAAACAAGCGATCTTAACCTTAACTATGGTTTGTTTTAAACAAGCCAGTTCATAAATGATGGTTTGGTTGGCTTGTTTCAAACAAAGCATTATTAAAATTAACCAAAATTTGTCAAGTTTAGATAACATGGCTAGCTGGGGTTAATCAAAAATTGAAGCCAAAGCTTCCAGGCTCAGCTTTGTGGTCATGCCAGATGAGGAAAGGGGTAGTAGTGTGAACCCCAGGGAGTCTAGGCTAGTTCCCATCATGATAATTCATGGTTTCTCATTACATTTGACCGATATGTAGTAGCAGGCATGATATCATCAGATGAGCAGAAGAAACAAGCAAGACCAGGCAGAAGCTAGATTCATGGTACAAATGGGGCCAGTATGTGGTGGTAGGCATAATAGCATCTAACCTATACATTCACAAATGACTAAATGAGGTTCCTGATAACATACCTTTATTTTTTTCCTGTGTGTTGTAACTAGGGCTATCAGACCTCTGTTTTTCAGCTGGAGACTCTGGTTTTCGGGGGTCTCCTCCAGGTCTCCAGGTGACTCACCTTAATCTCTGGACTTTCAGCTTTCATTTTAAAAAAATTAAGTTTTTAGGTGGTCTGGTTCCAGAGATATACACCAAAACGTCAGCCGCCCCCCACAACTTCTTATTTGCTCTATGTTCTGCTCTAATCCCTGCCCTTCCAGGTTTTTAGCCAATAAGAAATTAGGGTTGTGATTGACAAGGAATTATAGAGCCAAAAATGTAGAGTCAAATTGAATTGTCTGTCTTCAAATCGATTCCGACTTATGGCGACCCTATGAACAGCGTTTTCATGGTAAGCAGTATTCAGAGGGGGGTTGCCATTGCCTCCCTCTGAGGATGAGAGGCAGTGACTGGCCCAAGGCTCAGAAAATGTGGTTTTTCCTGCTTTTCTGAACGTCTCACAGACTGAATAATTAAGCTTTCAGTATTTTTCTCTCTTGGATGTAGGAGTCAGACAGGTTTAAATTTTGAAGAGGGCAGTGTTTTGCAAACTTCCCAAATTGAAGCTTTAATCCAATACTTGCTTTTCCAGAGTAAACATACCCAGAGTAAACCCCATTGAATTCAATAGGACTTCCTTTTGGGTAGACATGGTTAGGATTGTGCTGTAAATTGATGGGACTTTTGAGTGAACATAGGAAAGAATTGTGTTTGTGTTGTATATCGTTCTCTCCCCCTCTAATCCTATTTTTAAAGCAATTAGCCAAGGCTTACTTAGGTATCACTGTTTTTATTTAGGAAACTAATACTGATTTTATTTTTTTAATGTTCTGCAATGATCAACTGGTTTTGACAATAAACTATAGTATGGGGTGTATGTATCCGCTCAACCTTCTTAAACCCACTGATGATGCACCTTGTTGTTTGTTTCTTGTCCAATAATGGTAAAAGAGAATTCACATACTGGGCAGCGTGGCTGCAATTGTTGTTCCCAAGCTGCTGCCTATGAAGGTTGACCAAATCATGTGCGCTTTCTCTCTTTCAATTATATTAACTAGAATTGGGTTGGCTGATAAAGTGAGTTTCTAGCAGCCCACAGGCGAGACAGAAAAGGGTAAAGAATCTTCTTACTCATTACTTAGACCTCTTTCTGAAGTGAAGGGTCAAATCTGTAAAGAAATTTGGATGTTAAAAGGTAGAGGCAGGGCATTCCAGGCAGGGGGTTGCCAACCCTACTAGATATGGATATCTTGGCAGAGGATCCCTAGTCAAGCTTTACCAACAACACAATCCAAGCCATATCTACTGAGAAGTAAGTCCTATTGAGTTCTATGGGGCTTAGTCCCTTGTAAGTGTGTTTAGAATTGCAGCCCTTCGGGGGTATCCATCTTTACTCCTGAGTGCTTCCATCTAACATCTCTGCAACACTAGGCTCTTTTCGTCCTACAGTGGCCTTCTGGTGACTGGCCTGGCCTGGCCTGAGGGCACTTGAACCCTATTTGCCAGAAGTGAATTGGCTAGATTAAATGTTCCCTACCCAGGCTCCATCTTTTAGCTAAGATTTCTATCTTAATTTCCAATCAGATAAATGTTTTTGTATGAATTGTATGCGCCAAGCAACTGTGGTTGATGCTTAATGTATCATGCTTAATGTATCATGCTTAATGACATCACTTGGACCCACCCTGTGACATCATTTGGACCCTCCCCATGATGTCACTCAGGGCCGCCCCCAAAATCTCAGGGTTTGGGATGGTTCTGACCTGGCAACCCTAGTTGTAACACATGTCCAAATACTTGCTTCTTGCGTACAGGAAAAGATTAATTCTCTCCAACACAATTCTCATAAAACGTTTCCTCTCATCTTCCAAATTTTTAAAATATATCCTACTTACAGCTTCTTTCCTAGAGCTTGCAGAGGTCAGAAACAGGTGGGCTTAGATTTGCAAATAGCTCACTGAGTGTCTGAGTGTAGCTTGTTTTATTGGCACCTGGACTGCCTTCAAGTCGATCCCGACTTATGGCTACCCTATGAACAGGGTTTTCATGGTAAGCGGTATTCAGAGTGGGTTTACCATTGCCTCCCTCTGAGGCTAGTCCTCCCCAGATGGCTAGGGCCTGCTCAGCTTGCCACAGCTGCACAAACCAGCCCCTTCCTTGTCCACAAGAGCTGCAAGGTCTGGTGCAGATTTTCTTCTGTGGTTCTGAAAGCATAATATCAGTATTTTTCTCTATAAAGCACCTGTAATAACATTTGGGAAGGAGGGTGTGAAAAAGCAGTGGGTTTGGGATAGCTGCTAAATACTACAAAAATAATAGCCAAAAAGTGGCTTTTTTGTGCAATCTGTATATAAGCGAAACAAATTCCAAGTTTTTTCTCAAGGTACAATAAAATGCTATGATTCTGTGAGATAATTAGATCAATTTTCCTCTCATCTTTTTTGGGGGAATATAAGCTGCCCTCTCTCCTATTTCTGGAACTAATTTGTAGTAAATTGCTCACTACTTTTTCTTTATTACTTTAACAAACTCTACATACAGATTTACTTTTTCTTCCTCACTTCTCAGAGTGGTATTAAACAGCACCAGCAAATATTTGGTACAGCACAAAAGCTTGTGTTGCCTGAAAGCTCTCCTTTTGTGCCCTTTTAGAAAACAGAATGTGTCAGTCCAGACAAATTGTTTGTTGCAGCTGGAAAAGCACTCTAATTATTAAAAAGTAAATAGCGCAATTCATATTTAAAATGTGTTTTGGACTATTCTTTCTGTACTATCAGCAGACTCTGCAGTAATTCCTAGCAGCATTAACTCTGATAACGGGAGTTAAGATTTAATGTCTTGACATTCTACAGAAATAGATAATCCTGGTTTACATGAGGCAGCCAGGTGTAAGAATTGGGAGAAGAGATAATGGCTGGAAATATAGTGATTGCTAGATTCATATTTTCCCCCAGTTTGCCATGGACAGTTGAAACACAAAGCAGTCTATCATTTGTCTTCATTGAATGAATTAGAAATGTTTAAACAATACAGAGCATAATGTAATGTTTTGTTTATAATTCTCTTTTCTCATTCTGCATCTTTTCGATAAGAATTGCAAAATTTCTGTTCCTGTTAGATTTGTTGCATATTAGCATACAGAGTTAAATATTTCTGGTTAGAACTGTTGATGCATCAAGTTTCATTTTTGTGCCCACAAACAGTGGCTTCTGTTATGGTTTTGTTGGTTTTTCGTTTTGTTTGTTCAACAGACATTGATGAATGTTCAGATGGTTTTGTCCAGTGCGACAGCCGTGCCACCTGTATTAACCTACCTGGATGGTACCACTGTGAGTGCAGGGATGGCTACCATGATAATGGCATGTTTTCACCAAGTGGAGAGTCGTGTGAAGGTCAGTAAAGGAGTTGCATAATTCATGTGCTTTTGAAAAGCATTTGTTTTTGAGTAATGCTCACTGTGTCTAACATTGGGTAGCACTCTAAGCCAAACTTTGGTTTAGCTCAACATGGCGTGGCAGCAACAAGGATCAGAGAAGAGCAAAATTGGCTGCAAGTTCCTCTCTGTCAGCTGACACTCTTGCACGGTCTTGCTAAGCCAAGGTTTGGCTTAGTGTGTTATTGTAACCAGGCCTTGACTGAATTTATTGTGCTGGAGCCCTGTTCAAATGTAAGCTGCCAGGTACTTTCTGGTCGAGGGAGCTTATATTCTATAATAACTTTAAAAGACAAAGGGAGATCTAAAAAAAATTAATCTGCAATTAAGCAATTAGTACAGATACATTGGTTTATTTCTCCAGAAACCCAAAGAACTTCTATGACTGAGAATTTTTCAGCACTATATCTCTTGTTTTATACACCTGTATGCTTTATACACACAGAGTCCTATCACACCCAGAAGGGGCAGCCTGTTCCACAACCCGAGAAAAGTCAATTCCACATGCAGAGGACAATATTTTTGCATATAGATCATCCTTGATCTGCTTCTCCCCCACCCCTCAAAGACACAGGATGTTCCCAGCACTCAATGGGACATATGCAGTGTGTGATATTCAACATGCCACTGCACACAATGGCTTGGATGCAAAGCTACATTAATGTAAGGAAGTTCATGGAAGGAAAGTTTCCCACACCATTTATACCTGCACCCCGTGAAAGCTTCTTTGGAGGGCTGAGGAATCCCTCCTAAACTATGTTGGATGGGGTGCAGGGGAAATTGCCCCAATATGGGCTTGGATCCTAAGATAAATAAGTTTATGAAATGAGAGTTTCCTGCCCCTTCTCCCCACAACAGCCATCTGTATCTATACCTCATTGTTCTGGAAGCCCCCCCCCAACCTTTCAGAGAGGGTTTTCAGGGTACTACAGGAGAAAAGAAGGGAAGAGAAACCTGCCTTCCATGGACTTCCTGAAGTTAACTTATCTTAGTTTTTTTAAAGTACATTCTTGACCCTACCTGAGGCACCGAAAGGGGTATGTTAACTCTAATAGCTCTACTGATGTCAGTACAGCTAGCTAAAGTTGTTTTAACGGGGCAAAACACATTTCCTGCAATATGATGTATTGACCTAAGAAATGAAAATATAGTTTTATCTAGTGCTGAACCAAAAAATGTTACCCTGGTTTTACAAGTTATTAAGAGGCCGTGAAATTGGGGCAGCATTTCAGCAATTTCTTCAGGTGCAGGAGACAGGAGAAATTCTAAAAATGGAGCAGGTGGTAGTGGAAGCAAGATTATTAGTAGTTTTGTTTTTTTTGTTTTGTCCTCTTCTTTTAAAACATTTAATTTCTCTACTAGTGCTGGAGCTACAAGCGGCACCCAATGAGCTGCAATATTCCATCACAATGCTTCATTGGGGATGATGTGACATTATGATGAAGTCTCGTTCAAAAAGTGCTGCTGGGGGAAAAAAGATGGTGGCTGCCACCGATCTGCTCAGACTCTGCTATCTCCAGATAGCTATGTGGGTTGCAATGTTCAAATAAGAGTTTGAATGCATAAAATCCAATGTGAATAGGCTCAGATCATGCACTAAGAATCCCAGATAAAATCTGGGAATTAGCGAAGTAAAATGTGCAATGGATTTTATGCATGTAGGCCCCATTCAAATGTAACACCTCCCATGGATGTCTTGCTGTGGGATGGTTCGATTATCTACATGTATATATGAAAAAAATGAAAATGTATATATGAAAATATATGAAAAAATGGCGGCTTAGGCAGAGGAGCTTGTGTTTGAAGCTCCTGCCGTTTGTCTTTTTAACATCTTTTTAACAGCTTTTAACTGGAACTAGAACTAGAAAGGTTAGTTCTGAGTTACCGCCTACCACCTACCACATACCTGTGCTGTTGTCGTCGCTGTGGTTTGTTTCCTCTTGTCTCCTCTTCTGTCGTTTTGTTTTGCGGCTTGGGCTCGTCGTCTCGGCCTTCGTGCTGCCCTGGCCGTGCTGCCGCCGCCGTTGTGTGTGTGTGTGAGTTGTTGCGGACCGTTTGGGCCCTGCTGCCGGCGGTGTGTGTCGTTCTGTTGCTTGCCCACCTGCCCGTTTGCGTTGCCGCCCGGGCGCCGTGCCATCATCGCTGTCGTTGCTGGCCCGCTTGCGTGCGGGCGTTGTTGTCGCTGCCGGGAGGCGCACCGCCGCTGGGGACTCCTTTGCCGCGGCCCGCACCGCCATTGCCGCCGTCCGCCCGCTTGCAGGCGGGCGCTGTTGCTGCTGCTGGGGGCGTGTCGCTGTTGGGGACTCTGTCGTCGTGGCCCGCGCCGCCGTCGCTGCTGGCCCACTTGCATGCGGGCGTTGTCGTTGCTGCTGGGGGGCATGTCGCTGCTGGAGACTCCATTGCTGTGGTCCGTGCTGCCGCCATTGCTGCTGCCTGCCCGCTTACGCGCGGGGCGTTGTCATCTTCGCCGAGGTGCCACGTTGCTGCCGGTGGACTTCGCTGTTACGGACTGTGTTGCCGCCATCGCCACCACTGGTTGCGGGCGTCTTCATCATCGCTGAGGGCCGTGCCGTTGCCCAGGACACTATCACTGCGGCGTACATCTTTGCCACCTCGCCGCTTTCTTGCTCGCATGTGGCGCTTCTGTTGCTGCTTGGGGCTGTGTTGCTGTCCTGGTGTCATTGCTGCGGCTTGCCTTCGGATGGGACTTGAGACTGCCATCGCTGCTTGACGAGGATTAACTCATTTTAACGTTTTGTTTGGGTGTGTGTGGGGGCTAATGTGGGGTGAATGATTGGTATGTTTGCTTGTCTGTGTGGTTTTGTGTATTTTTAACATGTGCCTGGGAGATAAGATTCCATCCTTCGTGGGGGGGCTCTCGGGGGCCCCAATTAACGTAGTGACGGGTAATGGGAGGTATGGCGTTAGGAGGAGAACAGGCCAGGTAAGGGGAACTCGTCCCAGACAAATTGTGTCTGTGCCTTGTTCCGGTTCTCCTCATATCCACAGGATTGTTGGTTGTCCTATCAGCCAGCTCTCGGATCTCCAAGTGCTGCTTTTGAATGCCAGGTTGGTACATAATAAAACCTCACTTGTCCATAATTTAATTCTGGAGGAGGGTGCCGACCTGGCATGTATAACCGAGACCTGGGTGGCTGATCAGGGAGGAGTTGCTCTTTCCCAGCTTTGCCCACCCGGGTATTTGGTTCAGCACTGTGGTAGATCTGAGGGCCGGGGAGGGGGGGTCGCTGTGGTCTATAGGAGTTCTTTTCCTCTCACCAAGCACCCTGTCCAGACGGCGACTGGTTTGGAATGTCTCCACCTTGTGTTGGGCCAGGGAGACAGACTAGGAATACTGTTGGTGTACCGTCCACCTTGCTGCCCAACAGCTTCCTTAACTGAGCTGACAGAGATAGTCTCGGAGGTCCTTTTGAGGTCCCCTAGACTTTTGGTACTGGGGGATTTCAACGTACATGCCGAGGCTGTCTTATCTGGCGCAGCTCAGGACTTCATTGCCTCCATGACAACAATGGGGCTGTCTCAATTTTCTACTGGCCCAACACATGTGTCGGGACATACTCTCGATTTGATCTTCGCCACTGGACGTGGAGATGGTGATCTGATGGTGGGGTGTTTTTCATCTACCCCATTGTCATGGACAGATCACCGCTTGCTGAGATTTAGACTTACAGCGGCTCTTTCCCTCTGCAAAGGTGGAGGATCTATTAAGTTGATCCGCTCCCGGAGCCGGATGGATCCCATAGGTTTTCAGAGGGCTCTGGGAGATTTTCCGGCTGATAGGACTGGTGCTCCTGTCAAGGCCCTGGTCGCACTGTGGAATACAGAAATGACCCGGGCTATTGACACGATCGCTCCCGCGCGCCCCCTTCGCTGTAGAGCTCATACAGCTCCGTGGTATACCCCGGAGCTGAGAGCGATGAAACATGAGAGGAGGAGGCTGGAGTGCAGATGGAGGAAAACTCCCAGTGGATACAATCATGCCTTGGTAAGTGCCACCAATAAGTTGTATACAAAAGCGGTAAGGACAGCAAAGAAGCTCTATTTTGCTGCCTCTATTAGATCATCTTTAAGCCGCCCAGCGGAGCTTTTTAAAGTCGTGCGAGGGCTCTTACACTCTGGCCCCCACGATACTATGGAAACATCTGAGACCCGCTGTAATGAAATTGCTGGACACTTTCAAGATAAGATTGCATGTATCCGCAGGGACCTTGACTCTGATGTTGTGACAGATGAATCCATTGAAGTGTCCGGAGCACGGCCTTGTCTTTCTTCATTGGATGAGTTTCAGTTGGTGCAGCTCGAGGAAGTGGACAAGGTGCTTGGAATGGTTCGGGCGACCACGTCTGTTCTGGATCCTTGCCCATCTTGGCTAGTGAAAGCTGGCAGGGCTGGAACCACCGGTTGGGCCAAGGAGGTGGTTAATGCCTCCTTGAGGGAGGGAGTGGTCCCTGGTAGCCTCAAGGAGGCAGTAGTGAGACCTCTTTTAAAGAAACCCTCCTTGGACCCAGATAATTTAAACAACTATAGACCGGTGGCGAATGTCCCTTTTTTGGGCAAGGTTTTGGAGCGGGTGGTTGCCAGCCAACTCCAGGCGCTCTTGGATGAAACCGACTATCTAGATCCGTTTCAATCCGGTTTCAGGCCCGGTTTTGGCACCGAAACAGCCTTGGTCGCCCTGTATGATGACCTGTGTCGGGAGAGGGACAGGGGGAGTGTGACTCTGTTGATTCTCCTTGATCTCTCAGCGGCGTTTGATACCATCGACCATGGTATCCTTCTGAGGAGACTCGCGGAGTTGGGTGTCGGGGGCACTGCTTGGCAGTGGTTCCGCTCCTACTTCGCGGATCGTCACCAGAAGGTAGTGCTTGGGGAACATCACTCGACACCATGGACTCTCCATTGCGGAGTCCCTCAGGGGTCGGTTTTGTCCCCCATGCTTTTCAACATCTACATGCAGCCGCTGGGTGCAGTCATCAGGAGTTTTGGAGTGCGCTGCCATCAGTATGCTGATGACACGCAGCTCTATTTCTCCTTTTCATCTTCTTCAGGTGAGTCTGTTGATGTGCTGAACCGTTGTCTGACCGCGATAATGGACTGGATGAGAGCTAATAAACTGAGACTCAATCCAGACAAGACCGAGACATTGTTGGTGAATGCCTTCCCTGCTCAGACGGTGGATGTTAACCCTGTTCTGGATGGGGTTACACTCCCCCTGAAGGAACAGGTACGTAGTTTGGGGGTTCTTCTCGACTCTTCCCTGTCTCTCGAGGCCCAAGTGGCCTCGGTGGCACGGAATGCGTTTTACCATCTTCGTCTGGTAGCCCAACTGCGCCCCTATCTGGACAGGGACGACCTCGCCTCCGTTGTTCACGCTCTGGTAACTTCAAGATTGGATTACTGTAATGCGCTCTACGTAGGGCTGCCCTTGAAGACAATTCGGAAGCTTCAGCTGGTGCAGAACGCAGCTGCCAGACTACTGACGAGGACCAGTCGGTCTTCACATATAACACCTGTCTTGGCGCGTCTGCACTGGCTTCCTATTTGCTTCCGGGCGAGATTCAAGGTGCTGGTTCTTACCTATAAAGCCTTACACAGCGTGGGACCTCAATACCTTGTGGAACGCCTCTCTCGATACGAACCTACCCGTTCACTTCGTTCAGAATCTAAGGCCCTCCTCCGGGTACCAACCCATCGGGAAGCCCGGAGGGTGGTTACTAGATCTAGGGCCTTTTCTGTGGTGGCCCCTGAGTTGCGGAACAGCCTCCCCGAAGAGGTACACCTGGCGCCTACACTTCTATCTTTTCGGCACCAGGTAAAGACCTTTTTATGCTCCCAGGCATTTTAATTTTCTTAACCATTTTAATCTTTTAATCCGTATTTTTTAATTTTTGTCGTATTGTGTTTTTGTAGTGTTTTTTTGTTGTTTGTTTGTATATGTTTTTATGATTTTTATTATGATATATTGTATTTTATCTTGTTTGTTCACCGCCCTGAGAGCTATTCTGCTAAGGGCGGTATATAAATTGAAATAATAAATAAATAAATAAATAAATAAATATGGGATGGATCTGAAGAACTGTACCTCCAAAAGACAAGTAAGGCATTAAAGGATGATCTCTATATAACCATAATACTAACAACTTCAGATTACTCAGTCTGAGACCATAAAAGAAAGAAGTAGATTTCAGATGTAACCCCAGTCATGTAATCACTCTGAAATTTTTCTGATTTCTGTGTAAAACCATATAGTTTTGTGTATTTCCTCTTTTGTTTTACATGCTAAACATACATTTTAAGGAAATATCTTATTGCACAATGAAACTACTGCCACCTGTGGGGTAGTAATATGCTGCCTTTAGAGTTTGTGGAAATACAGGAATACCCCGCTATACGGACCTTCACTTAACCTACACTCGCTTTTACAGACATACTCTATACTCCACCATGCCCCCGTTTACGTACACTTGCTTCACCCTTACGGACACTTAACGGTGCGTGGGGGTGGAAATAGACGAGATCGCACCACAGCAAATCAACTGGGAGGTGTGATCGCGCTCAGCTAAGAGGCGCGGCAGTGCAGCAGCAGAGGCTTTAGCGCAGGGCTTTAAGGCTCCGCATGAAGGAGAGGTAAAAAAAAGTTTTAAAAGGTAGTTCTTCACTTTAAGGACATTTTCGGTTTATGTACTCGCTCTGGTCCCATTGAGTACGTTAATGAGAGGTATTCCTCTACTGCATTTAGAAAAAAGTTATTTGAGCAGCTGTATTGCAAACTTAAAGTGCTAAGGCAAATGACATTACATGGAACAGCAGGTTAGTGGGCATGCAAAAATTTTAAGCTGCAGCTCTTCTAAAACAAAACATTCAGTCATATTTATTTATAAACTTTGGGTTCAAATATATTTGAAGGAAGACAATGTAGCACATTCAGTTATGGTCTATTTAAACCAAATTGTGGGGGGAATATTTTCATTTTTTATTAACCTAAATTTGAAAAATCTCAACTTTTTGGTATCATTGACTGTGTATATAATCATACAGAAGAATAATTATTTTTTGAAGGTCTATCAGTGGAATTTTTTCTTCTCTGAGATTCCTCTCCCTTCAGAAAAAAGCATCTGTATGTATCAGACATTGCCTTCTGAAGGGATAAGAAGGGCTATCACACATATCCAGATTTAAGACTTTTGATTGTTTGCATAACAAGATAGAGATGTGGCAAAACAAAATTCATGACAGCAACCAGCTTTAGTATCAAGTAAAGATTGGAATGTTAGGATTGGGTTACAAAATACTTCCCCCCCATTATTTATTTTTTAAAAGAAAAATAAAATAAAGAAAAGACAGAGAAACAAATATATGGACATGTATATTATATATTCACTAACAGGCAAAAAACCTTGCGATTTAAGAATGTACCTATAGCCAACAGATATTTCAATCAAACTTTAAAAAGCAGGGAAATTGGGCAGCTATAGTGAATGCACCAGGGGAGGAGACCTGACCTCCTTTCTGAGATATTGTACTGCCTGACAAATTTGTAAAATTGCAAACACAATTTGGGTTGGGGATGGGGAAGGGAGGAAGAGCAGAGGGGAGGAGAGGGAGGAGATCAGGGAGGAGGGGGAAGGGAGGAGGGGGCAGGTTTGATCATTTGCATGCTTATTGAGTTCAATGGGATTTACTCCTGCGCAATCATCGTCATCATCATCATCATTTGTTTTATATCCTGCCCTTCCTCCCGGCAGGAGCCCAGGGCGGCAAACAAATGCACTAAAAACATTAAAACATCATAAAAACAAATTTTAAAACACATTAAAACAAAACATTTCAAAAATGTTACTTAAAAAAAGCTATCAAAACATCTTCTAAGATTAAAAACATTTTTAAAAGAAAGTTTAAGAACATATTAAGCAATTCTAACACAGATGCAGACTGGGATAGGTCTCAATTTAAAAGGCTTATTGAAAGAGGAAAGTCTTCAATAGGTGCCGAAAAGATAACAGAGATGGTGCCTGTCTAATATTTAAGGGGAGGAAATTCCACAGGGTAGGTGCTACCACATGGTTTAATCATGGTTAGGATAGGTAAAACTGACCATGGGGGAGAAGGCCACTCTTGTGGCTGTATAATACACTTATGGTCCATTGTAACAAAGAAAAATAAAGGCTTAACATGGCAGTACATCATGAAACACAGCACAACTGAAACAAAGCACCGTGCAAGGTGGAAGCTGCAATGTATTTATATCATGTGCCTTTTAAAAACAACATGGGAGTGATCATAGTGACATCCCAGCTGTGCCTAGGATTAATGATGATTCCAAGCCGTGACTCCCATTCTCCCCCTTCCTTCTGCTGTATGCAGTGCAACAATAATTGACACACCGTTTGGTCCCTGCATTCTCAGTATTTTATGGTGTTTGGCACTCCTGTTACAGCTGTAAACAAAATGTCAACAGCATAATTCACTCTTTATGGTGGTTTGCTACAAGTCCAAAATCAAAGCGTAAAGCAAGTTTTTGCAGGGATAGATGATTTGTGGTGTAACACTTTGCAGATAATGACTGAAAGTTTGATGCCGCTAAATAATGCAGATGAGTTCTTCATTTGTGCAGGCTTCATGTCTATTTCATTTCATTTTTGGTTGGTGCTGATTTTCATAATATATATTTCAAGAATGCCTTGGGCAAAAGGTTGCCCTGTCTGCCTTCACAATACTCAGCTCCTCAAAAGGAGTATTTTGCAGCAGCTTGCAAAATATTTAAGTTAAACATTTAAAATGTAACACAATACTAATACATTTTAAAACATAACATTTAGAAAATGTAGCACAGCCTCCATAACTGCAATCCAGAGACTTTCCTGAAAGCTAGTTTATGGAAATTTGTCAAGGTGTCCCAGCACCTCTTTGAGTGAAGAATCCAAGGATGAATAAAGCCAGAGAAAGCATCCTAGATCTAACTGATTTGGGGTGGTATCCAATGTTAGCCATACTCAGAGTAAACCCATTAAAATTAATGGACATGAGTAACTTAGATTAATTCATTTCAATGGGTTTACTCTCAGTATGGCTAATGTTGGATATAGCCCCCTGTCTGAAACTCTGTTAATTAGCGGATTCTACGTAGAACTTCCCCTGAAGATCAAATCACAACCATTGTGAGAGAATATGTATGGGTACATTAATTCACAAATACACTGTTGTCCAACTACTAGTTTAGCTCAATAGGATTCAATGTATTTATTACCAGTTATAGTTCACATGTGCTATATTGCTGCTTTTGTTTTTTACATTAGAAATTTGCCTTATGTGTTTTTGCTTAATATGTTTAATTGGGAGATTTGGGTTTGCTGCTTTTAAACAACAAAAACAAAAGCTTATTAAATAAAGGTTGATACATGGGTTAATTGGAAAACATATTTCTCCTTTTACTGCTCTGTCACCTTGCAAATGCCATTTTTAGCAAGCTGTAATTCAAAAAGATGGTGCTATAGTAGAGAGTCTGAGTAAGAGTTTATTTTTTATTTTTAAAATTTATTTATTGCATTTTTATCCCACCTATTTTCTCCAAGGAGCTCAAAGCATGTACATGGGTCTCCCCCTTCTCATTTAATCCTCACAACAATCCTGTGAGGTAGGTTAGGCTGAGAGGCAGTGACTGGCCCAAGGTCACCCAGTGAGTTTCACGACTGAGTTTGGGTTTGGACCCTGCTCTCCCAGGTCCTAGTCCAACACTCTAACCACTACACAAACCTTGTCCTTAGGCTTCTAGTAATAACAGACACTGATACTTACGAATGGAACTTAACTGTTTGTTTTAATTTACATTTTTGAATTGAGGCTGAATTCTCTAACAACAGGCAGCCACCTTATCAGTAAAACAAAAAAATAACCAGGGCAGCCTTTCCCATCCTTTGGGTCCTCAGATGTTGTTGGACTACAACTTTTATCAACCCCAGCCAGCATGTCCAATAATCAAGATTGATGGGAATTTTAGTCCAGCTACATCTGGGGACCCAAAGGTTGTGAAAGGATGAACTAGGGGTTCCTCTTCCTATGCTAACTGTGGAAAGTAGATGGCCCCTCCTACAATTATTAACTCTTAATTGTCCCAGTACTATTGCATGCATTTTACCACACATGGCAGCAGGTTATTGTGAATTTTTGTTAACTTCTGTTATATTTTATTTATTACTCGAATCAATGTTCAGAAATTTTGGAATGAAAATCTATAGTCTTTCATTAACAGGTTGAAGAAATGCTAATATTTTTTTAAAAGCAAAATCAGGTTTCTTTACATTTCTACAGCATTTTAAAAGAAAAGCAGTTTGAAATTTTAAATATGGGTATATTATTATTATTATTTATTTTATTTATTACATTTATACCCCGCCTTTCTTTTTTCATGAAACCCAAGGCAGCTTACATATGTGGTTCCCAGGCAGTCTCCCATCCAGGCACTAACCAGACCTAACCAGCAGGGAGCTGGCCTTATGTGCCTTCAGACCATAGCCTGGGATCATACATTGCTGAAAAGCATATCTATACTTTATTCTGCAGTTTCTAGAAAGAACCCTTTTTTATAGTTTTGGCTCAATTGCTGAGAATGGTTCACGTTGTGTTCCCTTTATTACATATTAGAAAGAAGGATCTTAGATATTTCTGCAACTTGAATGATAACTATATTCAAGGTGGGACCTTACATTTGTGATCCCTTCCTAATCAATTAATTAATCTCAAAGTCACATTTTACTTCTGATTCCAAACTTTTTAAAACTTCTGGCACACATAATTATCAGAAGCTCTCCTTAGGCTCAGCAAAGGATTTTGCTGGAGGGGGGGATATATTGCTTTCCCTGTTGTGTATAGCTACTTCTCATAATTATAGGATAATTTCTTCTGTATAAACCCAGCACAATTTTGTGCCCTTATGTCACATCCCTTGTTTGGTTGACAATGAAATATTAATTGAACAAAAATACCACCCTGACTCTTTCTCCACTGCATAGGATTTAAAAATAATATCTGGAAGTTCATATAAGAGCTTTCCTTGCTTAAAATAAAATCAGTAGGGCAGTTATTTCATTTGAACTTGCACTTATGCAATTAACTGTGTATAAGTTGTAATAAGATGTATTTATACTGGGTGCAAATTAGTATGGAACGAAGGCTTAATGGCTGTAGCTCATTTCTATTGGCTGTAGCTAGGTTAGTTTCGTTAGTGAGTGTAGTCTAATATCGCCCCATTCCTGTTTCTTACAGACATTGATGAATGTGCAACAGGAAGACATAGCTGTGCCAATGACACAATTTGCTTTAACCTGGATGGTGGCTATGACTGCCGGTGTCCCCATGGGAAGAACTGCACAGGAGACTGTATCCATGAAAGCAAAATTAAACACAATGGGCAAATTTGGGTTTTGGAGAATGATAGGTGCTCTGTCTGCTCCTGCCAGGTAAGTCTCATCAGTGTAAGCCTTTGGGGTGGGAGAAGGTGAGAAAACAAAAGGAAAAAGGAAAAGATGCAATAGTTTTTTCCGAAGGGTTGAAGGTGGTATGCCTAAGCCACTACTGCCAATTGATCAAAATTAATTAAAATTAACAGTATTACAAGGGCAGCCTTACTGAGGTAGAAAAATAATCCATCCAACTTCATATTCCTGTCTCTGGTCATCCTAGATAGAGTTATCACTGAAACAAAAATACAGGGATTATTATTATTATTTATTGCACTTGTATACCGCCCCATAGCCGAAGCTGTCTGGGCGGTTTACAGCAATCAAAAACATTAAAACAAATATACGATTTAAAACACATATTTTAAAAACAATTTAAAACACAATTTTAAAATTTAAAACACAATTTTAAAATTTAAAACAATATAAAAACAATTTAAAACACATGCTAAAATGCCTAAAAGAGGAAAGTCTTGACCTGGCGCCAAAAAGATAACAGTGTTGGCGCCAGGCACACCTCATCAGGGAGATCATTCTATAATTTGGGGGCCACCACTGAGAAGGCCCTCTCTCTTGTTGCCACCCTCCGAGCTTCCCTTGGACTAGGCACCCAGAGGAGGGCCTTTGACCTTGACCGTAGTGTACGGGTGGGTTCGTATCGGGAGAGGCGTTCCACCAGGTATTGTGGTCCCAAGCAGTGTAAGGCTTTATAGGTCATGTATCTAATGGTGTGTTTCAGAAAATGCTTCCACTCACATAAGCCAAGACACCTGATTTTCCATTGTCCTAGATTTTCACCTTTATTTCTCTACCCATATGAACCTCCTTTACACTCTCCAAGCTTCTCTTGAGAGTTGGGGGACCCTCCAGAACAAAATAGGATATAGCACAGGTGGCCACAGCAGATGGTGGTCGGCAGGGGAGGGATGTGTCAGCAAACATCAGGTCCCACAATTTGTACTAAAAACAGCTCATTCTGCTGGGGCAAAATCACCACTGGACATAACCCACTGTCTTCAAAGAGCACACTTCATCCTTATTTGAACCATTATATTATCAATTGCACGCAGAATTGTAAATTTTAAGTAATTTTCTTCATTGTAAACTAGTCATGAGAACTTAAGAACCCCACTGGATCACACAAAAGCCTTGCTGGATCCATCAGGACCTCAGGGCAACAGGACTCTCCCCTTTGTCACTCCCAGCAATTGGTATACCGAGGCTTACTGCCTCTGACAGTGGAGGTAGATCATAGCCTTCATACCTAACAGTCATTGATAACTCTATCCTCCATGAATTTGTCTAATCCTCTTTTAAGGATACCTATATTGGTGGCCATCACCACATCTTATGGAAATGATTTCCATAGTTTAACTATCTGCTGTGTGAAGAAGTACTTCCCTTTGTCTGTACTGAATCTCCCATCCTTAAACTAGACCTGCAGTTTTAAAAACTTTCAATAAAGAGTTATTCATTTTCCCCATCATAATTATACAACTTTATTCTAATTTTTACTGTTTGCTGCTCTGCCTTGCAATTGTAGAGTGGGTATGTAATGTGTCGGCGAATGGTATGTGATTGTGAGAACCCCACTGTTGACTTATTCTGCTGCCCTGAATGTGACCCAAGGCTTAGTAGTCAATGTCTACATCAAAGCGGGGAGATCTTATACAACAGTGGAGACACCTGGGTTCAAAACTGTCAACAATGCAGATGTTTGGTAAGTCCCAATTAAATTAAAATCATTTGCAATCGTTATGATTTACATTTGCCTGAATTGTTCTTTTATTATTCACGTTTGTTTCAAGCAGTTTTTCTGAAATTAAATTTTCTATTGCTTAAATGATTATAGACTCCAAATTTCAGACTTGTCGAAATATACATTTAATCACAAAATGAAAATCTATTACTCATAAGAAATATTTGATTGAAATAACTGATGGAGATCATGTACCTAGGGAACAGAAATAATGTCTCATTATCAATCATGGTTGAAAGAGCTACTTGAAATAATTGAAACCTAATGAATACACTGCAAATATTCATCAAAATTCAGTCATATTATAGACAGAAAATTTCCCCAACACAGGGTGCAATTTAAAACAAGCTAGGCACATTTAAGACCTTTTGAAATCAGAAGTACATGAACAATTAACTCTGTTAAAATGCATGTGACTTAAGCACGGCCAGTTATCTCAGTTCAACCCTTAATTATTTAGTTTCCATTGCTCACCTTTAGTAATTGTTAACAAATCCACATCACATCTACCACTTTTACTTAGAAGTCTCATTGTGTACAATCGGGCAACTGCCAGGTAAGTGTGCTTAGGACTGCAATCACAGAATATGACTTATATTAGGCGTATTTCATTGTAGGCATTAGAATGCTGTTTCCAACTATAATAATAATATTCATAATCATGATAATGGAGAAATGGTTAATGATATATGATAAATTATGTCAGAGACCACAACTCTCCTGTGAGGTAGGACATGTGACTAATGGACTGAAGCACCACCCTCATCCTCTAAGGTAGGGCAAGTTGCCAGATACTCTTACATAATTACTCTGGGGAAGTAAGCCACCATCCATGTTAATAACCCTTAGTCTAAACATGTGGCCAGTTCAGACTTACAGTTTCAATTATGGAGAAGGACAAGCTTATTACAGGGCTTCTTTTTAAATTTCTGTGAAATGTTGGCTCCACACATATATACTGTTACCTGGGATAAGCCCTGCTGAACACAGTGGGTCAAAGCACATAGGTACAACCAGTCCAGCCCATGCAAAGAGGCTTAATCAACTCCAGAGTCTCAAATCAAAGTGTTTTTTACTTAAGAACCAAGACAGGGAGAGGTTCAGTAATGGGAACTAGAAAATAAAACACAGAACTAACTAGTTAACACTTTAAGTATCAGGAAACCTAAAACAGAACAACTTAGATTTCAAAGCAGTTCATGGGTGGGGAAGGGGCCCCATCAGCATTTAATGGAAGGAGGGTAGAGTCAAGCCTTGACCCTCAGCTAGTGGCATGAAGAACAAGGACAATTTCACAATTAAGGGTATTTTTATGGAGGGTGGGAAACTTCTAAAGAATATGTGGGGATTCAAAAACTCAAATCTGATAGCAGCCTGAGGGGACCTGATCATGCTCCGTCCAGGTACTTTGTGTGTGCCCCTTAGGTACTATATTGATGAGTCTTGGAGAGGGGGAAGAGCTACTTTCCTCTTAGACTCTCAGATGTGGAGTAATGCAGTTTAGTCCTCACAGATGTCTGGGTATATCTGGCCTTGTCTTTCATCCAGAGAGGGGCTATGGAAAAATAGAGGGTGATTGGCTGTTTGCCATAGGAGCAGACTTACATTTATGGTTTGCTACGGAAGCCAATAGGAATCAATTTAAAGAAGATCAAGAAAAGGTGGATCTTAGCATAACATGAGACAGCTACAGTATATGCACTCTGGTTAACGTATTATGTGACAGTCCTTAGCACATAAGCTTAGTCTCACTGTAGCAATCCATTCATTTTTAATCAGGGATAGGGAACTGCAATCTAGGGTCTGGTTGTCTCCCTTCCAGCATTGCAATTATGCTTTTAAACACCTCCAATTGAAGCCAAAATGAGTTGTATTACCAGCCTAAATATGGTGTAGGTATCCTATGGGTGGGGGCAGTGGGGGGTGTCACCCCTGGGAAAGGGAAGGGTTAATCCTTCCCCTTCCCAGCTGCAACCCCCATCTACTGGATTTAGACTTGAAATGACCCTCCTGTTGATTCAAATAGGAAGCTTTTCTTCAGCCTAATGGCAGAGAGGTAGGGGACAATACAGTAAGAGACTGGATATGTGCACCTGTGTTAAGTGCAAGAGTGTTGCGAGACCATTTTAATTGGGTGGGCAGAAGGGTTGGTGCATCAGTCACTATAGAAGAGGTTTCGGGGGGGGGGCTTTCATAGGTAATGCCAAAAATAAAACTCAGTTTATGCATTTTAATTAGGAACTATGACTTGTAAATTTTACAAAAAAGCAAATCAATTTAAAATACATTTTTCCTCATGCAAAATAGTTGTGCAAACTAAATAACAGTGACTCAGAAGTAAATGTACATTGTGCAAGTCATCCTACCATAATCTGAACTGTTAATAAAGTCTAATGCACTGAGATTTCTCTGCAAACTTGCAGAGAACTGTTCACTTGAAATTTCTTCAAATATGTTATTTTCAAAAGTCAAGATTGCTAAGTTTGCTTTTCTCTGATGAAGCATTGAACACCTGTATGGTGTCGTGTCAAAGTTGAGAATGAATTTTCATACACAGCTGTAGATGCATCAAAGTGTACATGCATTGAAAGGTTTCCTTGTACAGGTACAAAGTTTTAGTAAGCTTCTGAATGTGAGTTTAGTTCTCCTGAGGCAGCTGCTTCCTAGAACTAACTACCCTGGTCTCCTTTGCCATGCCAGTGTTACACCAAAAAGGCTCTTTACATCTGGAGGAAGCTCCAAAAATACACACCAGATGAGAAACCTAAAGAATAAGTCAACAGCTTTATTGATTACCAATATCTTTTGCAAAAGAGAGACCAGATATTCGGCTCGCACCAGAAAGTCAGTCTAAAAGCAGGGTTCCAATGATGCACTTGATATATGCTTTCAAGCCTCCTCACACAGCCCCTCCCATCTTGCTTGTTACTTTACAAGTTTTCCCACTGTATTGCATTGAGTTAGTGTTCTCTGACCTTGACTATTCATCCGTGCTATTCCTACTTCCCCTAAAGCTGTAAATTCTAGCCCAGTCTCTATCTACTTGAATGTATCTTGTTACATGGGATGAACAAGCTAACATAACATTCAGCCTTCACAGGCACTGTTAGGAATTTTTGTTTTTTTGCTTCTATGTGGGTCAGGTTAACTCATTCTCTGCTGTGTCAAACTAACACCACATACTACAGTTCCCAAACTATATATCTCATTTCATTACACCAGGAAAGCAATTAAAAGAACTTTCACTTTAAAAATTAAATTAATACCTATAAACATTACTTTTCAGATGGAAATGCTTGACAGCATGTCACATAGGAAATATATGTCTCTTTGAACTATAGGTGCTAGGATTAACTGTACAAGCACACAATCTCTGGCTTCTGATGGTTTTACCAGCAAATCTCACATGCCTTATTTTGGTAGCATTTAAGTTTGCATCAGAAAAGTAAGATAAGGATAATTGTTTATAATGATCATTTGCACATTTGAGTGAAGGTATAAAACCATTGCAACCAAGGCTGTAGCTACATTACACTATTGCATACCTCTTTGAAATGGAACCAGCTTGACAGGATTGAAAGGATGTATTTTTCAACTTTTTTAACAAACTAGGGAAGAAATGCCTCCCAGACATGCACACGCGCACAGTATTCCAGCTCCACATTGCTTGGGCTAAGTTAGTAAAATCTCATTTGTCTTCCAGAGCCTTGGAGAGTCAGCTCACTCACCTCTCTGCTTCTTCTCAGGACCTGGCCTGGACTAGGCTAGGCTGCTGCAGAGTCTAGGCCCAAAAGCCTAGGCACATCCACCAGATGCACACAACACCCACGACCTATAGAAGCTGGCTGAGCACTGCAGGGGAGGGAGCGATGCTCTGAAATGCATAACAGTACAGACTAGTGTTGTCAGGTCAGAAGCATCCCAAACCCAGAGATTTCAGGGGCAGGCCTGAGTAATGTCATTAAGCATGATATATTAAACATCAACCACAGCTGCTTAGTGTAAACAATTCAAACAAAAACATTTCTCTGATTGGAAATTAAGATAGAAACCTTAGCTAAATGAGGGTGTTTCAGGGTCCAGCTGAAGTGATTGGATCATTCCTACTGAGGTACAGAATGAATTTGTTCGTTGTCAATTGAGCAGAAAACCCACATACTGTTTTTATTACTCTTTCAACCTACATCAATCCTTCTGAAATTTGGCAGGCTTCTTACCTAAGAGCACCATCTAGGGTTGCCAGGTCAGAAGCATCCCAAATCCTGAGATTTCAGGGGTGGGCCTCAGTGATGTCACGGGGATGGGCCCTAGTGATGTGATTATGCATCAGCCACAGTTGCTTGGAGCATACCGAACAAAAAATTATCTGATTGGAAATTAAGATAGAAATCTTAGCTAAATGAGGATGTTTCAAGGTCCAGCTGAAGTGATTGGATCATTCTTTCTCACCTGCTTAGGGAGCCTGGGTTTGTTGTTGTTATGTGCCTTTGAGTCAATTATGACTTATGATGACCCTATGAACCAGTAAGATTCTTGGGGGTCTTGCTCTTGGAGGTCACTGATTCATAGGGAGCCTCAGCAGGGAACATATAATTTAGCCTACTTGCTTCTGGCAAGAAGGGTTTAAGTGCCCTCAAGCCAGGCCAGTCACCAAAAGGCCATTGTAGAAAAAAGGGAGCCAAGAGTCGTGGAGATATTAGATGGGAGCACTCAGGAGTAAAGATGGATGCACCTGAAGGCTGCAATTCTAAACACACTTACTAAGAGACTAAGCCCCATAGAATTCAACAGGACTTATTTCTAAATAGATATAGCTTGGATTGTGCTGTTGGTAAAGCTTGACTAGGGATCCTCTGCAAAGACATCCATCTCCAAGCAGGGTTGGCAACACTCTGCATTGAATGCCCTGCCCCTATCTTTTAGCATGGCTACTCCAAACTTCTTTACAGACTTGACCCTTCACTTCAGAAAGAGGTTTGAGAAATGAGTAAGAGTAAGAAGAGTCTCTAGCCTTTTTTGTCTACCCTGTGAGCTGCTATAAACTCACTTTGACAACCAACCCAATTCCAGTAATAATTGACAGAGAGAAAACACACATGGTTTGGTCTACCTTCACAGGCAGCAGCTTGGAAACAACAATTGCAGCCACACTTCCAAATATGTGAATTCTCTTTTACCACTATTGGGCAAGAAACAAACCGTCATGCAACCAAGAAGATGCATCATCAGTGAATTTAAGGGGGTTGAACTGAACGCAAGGAACCACTGTTGTTGCTTCTATGGATGTAAGGGAGTGAAGTTAAAGATAAATGAAATGCAACTAGAAAAGAAAAACAAAAGACAGTGATGATTTCCTAAATGCAATACCATATCAACCACAAGAAGAGTCCTATGAGTAAGACAGGAAACTCAGCATCCCACAACCAGTCAGGCTTCATAACTAAAAACAAAAACTAAAAAGATCCTGGCAGCCAGGTAGCCAAGTTCACAGAAATCCCTATGCAGCACAACCTGACCTGGGGGCAGCAGTTAATGCAAAATGCTGCAGCACGAGTGCCGACATAAGTGAGACTCTATAATACCTCTGCTCTGAATTCTGCACTGGTTGCTACCAAGCCAAGTTCAAGGTGTGCTTTCCATGTTATGGGTTCCACAAAGTACTTGTTCTGCTCTGGTAAGAAATCCCTCCTTTAGTGTGGCAGCCAGGGCCGGCTCCAGGCATGCGGGGGCCCTTGGGCATCAGTTTGCCCTGGGCCCCGGTGTGTGTGCATGCTTATGTGTGTGTGTGGCCCCCCATGTGCCCCCCCATGTCCTCCCTACCTGTCTAGTCTTTTACCATTGCCCTTAATGAAGATGGCGGCCGCGGTTTCCCTAAGGGGAACGAAGCCTCTGCTGCCATCTTTGTTGATGGCACACGTGCTTGCTACACGTGCACATCTCTGCCATCAACTAAGATGGCGGCGGCGGCTTCAGTACCTTAGGGAAGCTGCGGCCGCCATCTTCATTAAGGGCAATGCTAAAAAGCCAGCTGACAGGTTAGTGGGGGGGGCACAGATCACGGAAGGGGAACGGAGGGCCCCTCAGGCGCTCCAGTAGCTCCGGGGCCCTCGGGCCAGTGCCCAACCTGGCTGCCCTTTAGAACCAGCCCTGGTGGCAGCACCCACGCTTTGCAACTCCCTGCCTATTGACATTAGGCATACACCTTCATTGTACTCTTTTCAGCACCTGCTGTTTGCTTAGGTAAGCCTACAGGCATGTAGAAGCTATTGTGTTTTTTATCTGTTTTTAACTCATTGTTGGTTTTATTATTTTGAATGTTTTTAAATACCTGTCTTTAACTGTTTTTGCCAATAATTTTATTGTTTTAATTCCTTCTGTAAACCCCTTTGATATTTTTTACCATAAAGCGGTATATAAATGTTGTAAATAAAAAACATAAATAAATTTTGGAGTCACTGTGGCCCTTGGGTCTCTTTCCACTTTTAGGAACAAAGGAATCTACCTTGTACTGACTCAGGCCATTTGGTACCATCTAGCTCAGTACTGATGACATGGTCTAGCATTGGCTGTCCAGGATTCCAGGCAGTAGTTTTTCCAGAAATTGAATTTTGGATATTTGCATGCAAAGCATATGCCCTACCACTGAGCTACAACCCTTCCCCTGTTTAAAAAAGTATCTTTTAAAATTGTTCCTTTCAATTCACTCTTGAATGCATGTCATACCTAGGGCAGATCCACACCATTCATTTAAGAGCACATTCAACACCCAACACCCATTTGAAGCACATAAATCCCACCACAGAATCATGGGAACTGTAGTTTGTTAAGGGTGGTGGGAACTATAATTGTGAGGGGGCAACTATACTTCCCAGGATTCTTTAGGGGAAGTCATGTGCTTTAAATGTGCATTGGGTGTGCTTTAAATGTATAATGTGTATCTACTTAATAAACTTTGCATTCATGTAAATCATTTTAATTACTTTTTTTAAAATGAAATGAGCTATAAAGTGTACTGGGTGACCATGGGCTACTCACCATCTCTCAGCCTATCTGCCCCTCAGGATGAAAACAACAGAGGGGAACCATAACCACTCCAAGGAAGAAGGGCACACTTTAAAATGTAGAGGAAATAATAACCTACAACCATAGTGTGAAATCAAATACTTATTGGGACACAGTATGAAGAAATATTTATATAAGTATGACCAGAGCTTGGAAAAATTACTTTTTTGAACTACAACTCCCATCAGCCCCAGCCAGCATGGCCATTGGATTGGGCTGATGGGAGTTGTAGTTCAAAAAAGTAACTTTTCCAAGCTCTGAAATGACTGTCAAATATGTTTGTTATTTACACAACCTGGAAATATATTTATAGTGCAATTCTATGTTTGTTTAGAGAGCTAGTGTGGTGTAGTGGTTAGAGTGTTGGACTAAGACCTGGGAGATCATGATTTGAATCCCCACACAGCCATGAAGCTCACTGGGTGACCTTGGGCCAGTCACTGTCTCTCAGCCTCAGAGGAAGGCAATGGTAAACCACCTCTGAATACAGCTTACCATGAAAACCCTATTCATAGGGTTGCCATAAGCTGGGATCGACTTGAAGGCAGTCCATTTTCATTTTCATGTTAGTTTACTCAGGAGCAAGTTCCAATGTATTCAATGGGGCTTACTCTAACAGGGGAGCGTGCGCAGAACTGCAACCTCAAGTGATAAGGAACTTCATTCACCCAATCTAAAATTCAGAATCATGCCACTTTAAGTTGCTTTGCAACTCTTTATACTTGTTTTTATGGTTATTGGATTTTAAAGGGATTTATTTCTTATTGTGAGCTGCCTTGGTTTCCAATCACCAACCCTACCGCACAGGGTTGTTGGAAAGATTCCATATATACACACACACTGCAAATGTAAAAAATACATACATATAAGTACTTTATTTTCAAACTAGTTGGTCATTGCAGAACATTTTTTAAAAAAATCAGTATTTGTTTCCAAATAATAAAAACAGTGATACCTATGTAAGCCTTGCCTAATTGCTTTAAGAATAGGATTGGAGAGGAAGAGAAAGATTTACAACACAAACACAATTCTTTGCTGTGTTCACTCAAAAGTCCCATTAATTTACAGCACAATCCTAACTATGTCTATTCAAAAGTAAGCCCTGTTCAATTTAATGGGGTTTACTCCAGGCATGTGGGATTAGCATTACAGCTTTACTTCCAGAAAAGTGAGTACTGGATTAAAGCTTCATATTGGAAAGGATTTTTTTTAAAAAAAACTGCCCTCTTGAACAGTCCAGGTAAATTTAAACTTGTTTGACTCCTGCATACAAGAGAGAAAAAAACTGAAGGTGATATACGTATTCAGTTTATGAGATATTCAGATAAGCAGCGGGGAAAAACCATTTACTTGCATTGCAGTGGGGTCTAGGCACTCCCTGGAGGTCAACAAATCACAACCCTGACTTCACTTATTCACTACAAACCTGAAAGGGTGGGGTTAGAGCAGCCTGCTACGAGCTGATTTAACAGATGTTGCTGGGCGCTGATGTTTTGGTGTATATCTCATTAACCAGACCACCTAGAAACTTAATTTTTTAAAAAAATGAAAGCTGAGAGTCCAAAGATTAGGGGACTCACCCAGAGAGGACCCCCAAAAATCCAGAGTCTCAGGGCAAAAACCAGATACTTGGCAACCCTAGTATACCTTCCCGCCTTTCCTTCCTTAAATTGCAAACTCTTAGGCTTGCCAACTCCCTCCCCCATCCATCAAGATTTCTGCTCACGTCATTCACACTTTTGACTTTTAGATTTGGTGTGTTCACATTTCCTTGGTAACTTTGCCTTGTTCCTCTCTTTGGATGCCTAAACTGTATTTCTAAAAGCTAAACTGAGGTTTTAAGTTACTGCCATGCTAGAAATTTGGGGACTGCAGGAAAATTTCATTTATGGGGGCAGAATTATCATTTGGGGGAGAATACCCTCATTTGCCCCCTCTGTCGCTACATCCCTGATTGTGTGTGTATGTCCCTGTGTTGTGTGTATAATTCTGTGTTTCTCTGTATTAAGGATTGAGTGTATATATGTGATTGTATGTTCCTTTCTCTGTGTTAAGGGTGTGTGATTATGTGCATGTTTGGCCCATCCACTTTTGTATCTAGCCCTACCCGCTTTTGAAATGTACCTCCTCCAGCAGCATTCAACATGGCCCTCAGCCTGAACAAGGTTTCCCACTCCTGTTTTATGATGGTGTAGTAGTGTGTGTAACAATAATGATTACAAATACTATAATATAGAATTGATGCTCTTTTGTTTATTTTTTTTTAAAAAAAACAGCAGGGTGAAGTTGACTGTTGGCCCTTGCCTTGTCCAGAAATGGAGTGTGAATTTAGCATCCTCCCTGAGAATGAATGTTGCCCTCACTGTGTCACTGACCCCTGTCAAGCAGATACAATTAGGAATGATATCACGAAGACTTGTCTGGATGAAACTAATGTGGTTCGCTTCACTGGATCATCTTGGATTAAGCATGGCACAGAATGCACCCTATGCCAATGCAAGGTAGAGGAGAATTAAAATCAAGCTATAGAAGGTCTTTTCCGGCTGGTTTTATGGTTTATAAATATTAATTCATTTAGACTTGTCACTGGGATGTCTGTTTCCATACTTGCAATATAAATTATTCAGCATTGTTAACATCAGCCTTTTCTGTTGGAGAAGAGGAGCATTCAAGAACCTGGATAATGGTTTAGATGTGCCAGCAGAACAGAATTCTCATCGCCCACATACTATCTAACCTTGAATATGCACACACACAAATGTATACTAAGCTTACACTTTTTATGGAAATATATTGACTTACCTATGATTGCTGATCATGCTGTTATCAGCCTTTTGCCATATTGAAGGTATTTAAAATATCAAATTATTTCTCCAGATCTGTAAGCTATAGCCTACACCTCCACCAAAAAGTATTTTCTGTCAACATAAGCAAACTACCCAAAACAATCTTGAAGCTTTGTAATAATCAAACACTTTTATGTTCTGGAATGGCAGTAATAGAAATGCAGCCACTGGTTCCATGTTGAAGGAAACAGAATCCACATGATAATTTGGGTCTTTAATATTCCTTGGGGTCAACAAGAAACATTTTTTCTCAAGAAGAATGATGTATGGTGATATGCTTACATGACTCCTGCAGCCTCAAAAATAAGAGAAGAAGAAGAACTGGAATAAACTGCTCTCACTTATTAAATATACGTGTGAGGTAAATTGCATCTTATGTTATTCTCACTGAACTCAAACAAGTTTCCCTGTACCCCACACAATGTTTGAGGCTTTTCAGTTTAGAGAAAAGGAGGGTAAGAGGAGTCATGCTAGAAGTGTATAAAAATATGCATGATGTGGAGAAAGTGGACGGGAAGACATTTTTTTTCTCTCTTACATAAGACTTGGGCATGGGGCTATCCAATGAAACTGAATGTTGGAAGATTCAGGACAGAGAAAAGAAAGTGCTTCTTCACACAGCACATAGTTAAAGAAGTAGTGATGGCCACCAATTTGGGTGGCTTTAAAAGAGGATTAAACAAATTATTGGGGCATAAAGCTATCATGGCTACTAGCCGCCATGGCTATGTTCTACCTCCACTGTTGGAGGCAGTATGCTTCTCTGAAAAGCAGTTCCTGGAAATCACAGGTGGGTAGAGTGCTGTTGTACTCAGATCCTGCTTGTGGGTTTCCCACAGGCATCCAGTTGGTCACTGTGAAAACAATGCTGGTCTAGATGGGCTATTGCCTGATCCAGCAGGTTTTTCTTACCATGTTATTAATGTACTTGTGAAGCAGGCAATGTTCAGTGCTTCCTTTGTTCCTTATAATGTTGAAAACTCTTAAGAAAAATACTTTTGAAAAGTACTAAAACATAAAAAGAGCAGAATTAGCTAATCTGAAAATGTATAAAATCCTCCTCTCAATAATCTCAATCTTTCTATATCATCCATACAACCTATGCCCAAACAGCTTTACTTGAAAGTAACTCCTACACATGCTTACTCTAATTCCACTGGGTTCAATGGAGCTTACTCTCAGGTAAATGGGTAGAAGATTGCAGTCTAAGTCTTAGTGGATGAAAAGAAAACTCAGCTGTAATTTTAGCAGAATGAAAACTATGATCTATGCACAGTGGGTTTATTTTCCAGTCTAAATGCTTCTGATATGTCCACATTTCCCTCTCCCACTTGTAGAGCTCCTTCTTTATGTACCATCATATTACACAAAACTCTTAAGGGTTATGGGCTACGTTTGCCTGTTACAGCATTATTTATATATATAAATCATGTGGTAGTTATATATTTATCTTTGATAAGGTGGGTTTTTTTCTAGTCAGTGTGTAGATCATGAAAAACTATGGAATGCTTTAAAAGAAATAGGGGTGCCACAGCATCTGATTGTTCTGACGTACAACCTATACTCTGGACAAGAGGATACCGTAAGGACAGAACATGGAGAAATTGATTGGTTCCCAATCTGAAAGGGTGTGATAGAAGGGTGTATTTTATCACCCTATTTGTTTAATCTATACACAGAACATATACGGAAAGCGGGATTGGACCAAGATGAAGGAGGTGTGAAAATTGGAGGGAGAAATATCAATAATTTAAGATATGCAGATGATACCATACTACTAGCAGAAATTAGTATTGATTTGAAACGAATGCTGATGAAAGTTAGAGGAAAGCACAAAAACAGGACTACAGCTGAACTTCAAAAAGACTAAAGTAATGACAACAGAAGGCTTATGTAAGTTTAAAGTCAACAATGAGGATATTGAACTTGCCAAGGATTATCAATACCTTGGCACAGTCAGTAACCAAAATGGAGACAATAGTCAAGAAATCAGAAGAAGGCTAGGACTGGGGAAGGTAGCTATGAGAGAACTAGAAAAGGTCCTCAAATGCAAAGATGTATCACTGAACACCAAAGTCAGCATCATTCAGATCATGGTATTCCCGATCTCTGTATGGATGTGAATGTTGGACAGTGAAAAAAGTGAATAAGAGAAAAATCAACTAATTTGAAATGTGGTGTTGGAGGAGAGCTTTGCAGTTACCATGGACTGCGAAAAAGACAAATAATTGGGTGTAAGATCAAACTAAACCAGAACTATCACTAGAAGCTAAAATGATGAAACTGAGGCTATCATACTTTGGACCCATAATGAGAAGACAGGATTCACTAGAAAAGACTGGGGAAAACAGAGTTGAAAAAGAGGAAGACAAAACAAGAGATGGCTTGATTCCATAAAGGAAGCCACAGACTTGAACTTACAAGATCTCATGACAGATGGTATTGGAAGTCGCTGATTCATAGGTTCACCATAAGTTGTAATCGACTTGAAGGCACATAACACACACACAGAACAAAGTTGGTTTGTGTGTGTGTGTTTTTAAAAGTTCAGGATGGTATTCAGTATTAGTCCTACTCAGAGTAGACACATTGAAGTGAATGGACATGACTAACATAGGTTCATTAATTTCACTGGGTCTACTCTGAGTAGGACTCCATTGAATACAAGCCACAGTTTCATAGGAGCAGTTCACAGAAACAAGACAGGTGTTTTTAGTCTCCACCCAATCCCAATAAAATCCCTCTGCAGTTACTGAATTATGGGGAAATTCTGGTGGAAGCCAAGCTGGACAGGGATTCTCTTCACAGTGCTGCTGTGATTGCAGAAATTGGTGCCGGCCATCAATTTCTGCAACCACAGAAATTCAATTTATCTGTGTACATCCTGGTTATCTTTCCCCCTGTAACCACATATATAGGAGCATGTTATATAAGGAGAAAGAACAACTGTTTTGTATGTCTAAACACTGTAAATCATAAGAATATACCACTTTGTTCCTTGAAATAGAATTTACACTTTATTTCTTTCCTAATAGTGTATTTTAGCACCTGCATTTAAAAACAATCCAAAAGGCCATCCAAATTAGACTAATACCACAGTATGCTTTGTATACAGTAGAATGAAGTATGACTATCCCAGACATTCTTAGAGTGCATCACACGGAAGGTCAAAGCTGCAGAATATGCCTCTCTAGTCAAGCTATAACAAAATAGGTTTACATAAAAACACAGACAAACCTTTAAGAATGCAGACAAGTTTGCTAAAGCTGTTTTAAGCACAAAACCATTTGAAATTCCAAGTGCAAAAAACAGAACACTAGGATTTCTCTATGTTTCTCCATGTTTCTCTAGGACCCCATCATGTGACAATAAGTCCAGAAAATGTATTTATTTATTACATTTATACCCTGCCTTTCTTTTCATGATAGAAACCCAAGACAGCTTTACATATGGTTCCCAGGCAGTCTCCCATCCAGGCACCGACCAGACCTGACCCTGCAGGGAGCTGACCTTATGTGCCTTCATACCATAGCCTGGGACCAAATAAAATAACAAATTGACTAAATGCAATTCTAAGCAAACTTGCTTGGTTGTAAAGGCAGGGACTAAGTGTTACTCTCAGCATAGGACTGCCACCAAAAGCAACAACCTCATGCAACTTCTTTCCTCCTCCCTGTAATCAGCGCCGGTGTCAGGCTATTTTGCGCCCTAGGCAAGGCTAACTACTTGCACACACACCCCAAATTGCTAACTTCAATTTTCAAAAACAGATGTAGAAAAAATGAAAAGCACAAAACTTGAAACTGCTAAATTTATTTTAGTTGCATTTTTCCAAGGGTTAAAAAAACTAATCTGTATAAAACTGTGCTCCTCAAAGGTCAGTACTGCGCCCCTTTGAGGTCTGCGCCCTAGGCGGCTGCCTAGTTGGCCTAATGATAGCACCGGCCCTGCCTGTAATGTCTAAACATACTTCTCAGTGTTCTAACACTGTGTTCTGTCTTTCCACACCCCCGCCAATAGCGATCAATGATAAGAAGGCAGAGAAATGCCTAACTCAATAATATCATTACACAGGTGTGTCTAAACAGATTAAAATTGCTGCCATCTTCACTGCCACCCTGTGTAAAAAACATGTTGTTCCTACCTAACTTGGACTGGAATGACTATTGACCAGTTGCAAATACCCCCTTCTTGGGGATGATGGTGCAAAGAGCAGTGGTGGGATAGTTGCAAGCATTGTTGACATGGATTAATTAGACTCATTCCAGTCTGGGTTCAGGCCTGGCCATGGGACTGAGTCAGTCTTGGTTGCCCTAATAGACATTTAAGGACAGTGGGACATGGGGAGTGCAACCTTGCTCCTGCCTCTCGATCTCTCCACGGCTTGCAGCACCATTGACCATGGTATCCTCCTGATCAGGCTCTGTGGAATGGGAATTGGGGGCACCATGTTACAGTGGTTCCAATCCTACCTACAAGATCAAGTAGCATTGGGTGATTGCATTTTGGCCCCCTGACAGTTGTGCTGTGGGGTGCTGCAGGGTACCATCTTATCCCCAATGTTGTTTATTATCTATATGAAGCCACTGGGAATGGTTGTTAGGAGATTTGAGGCAAAGTGCCATCAGTATGCTGAAAACACTCAGCTCTGCTTCGCCATAACATCAGAATCAGGAGAGTCAGTGTAGGCCCTGGACCCAGTGCCTGGATGCAGTGGTGAGATGGATGAGCTCAACTTGAATTCTGGCAAGATGGAGGCACTGTGGGTGAGTGGTTCTTGTGTCTGAGAAATTGGCCAACTGCCTGCCCTGGATGGGGTTATACTCCCCCTGAAGGAGCAGGTACACACCCTGGAGGTGCTTTTGGACCCAACTCTGTCATTCGAGGCCCAGATTTCTCAATGACTTGAAGTGCCTTTTGTCAGCTGGACCTGGTAAGACAACTACGACCATTCCTGGACTGGGAGACCTTGAACACAGTAGTTCAGGCATTGGTGACTTCAATACTAGATTACTGCAGTGTAATCTATGTGGGCATCCCTTGCACTTGACCTGGAAACTGAAATTAATGCAGAATGCTGCAGCCAGATTGCTGTCAGCATATAACACCTCTGCTCAGAGATCTGCACTCTGATTTGCCAATTTGTTACTGGGCCAAGTTCAAGGTGTTACTACTGGTATATAAAGCCCTTAATAGCTTGGGACCAGTTTACTTGCGGGACCATTTTACTTCATATATGTCCATTCAAGTGCTTCAATCTGCAGAGCTTGTTCTGCCATTGTAAGAAAACATTTTAGTGCGGCAGCACCTACTCTTTGAAACTCCCTGCCTATTGACATCAGGCAGGCATCTTCACTGTATTCCTTTCAGTGCCTGCTTAAAATGTTTTTGTACAGGCAAGGCTATCCTCCAGACACATAGATGTTGATGTGTTTTAATCTTTTTAGTCTGCTATTTTAATGGTTTTAAAAATGTTTCAATTACTTGTTTTTAACTTTTATTGATTTTTAAATGTTTTTGTAAACTGCTTAGAGGTTTTTTTTACAATCAAGCAGTATACAAATTCAGTTAAATAAAAATAAAAAATAACAAACATACTGAAACCAAGTAAATATGGTTAGGATTGCCCTGCAATTCCATTTGGTTGTATTCAGCTACATCCTAGTCAAAGTAGACCCATTGAAATGAATGAATCTAAGTTAGTCATGGCCATTAACTTTAATGGGTTTACTTTCAGCAGGACTAGCTTTGAATACCATCCACTGAAGTGTGCAGATTTATTAAAAAGTGTTTTGCAATTTTTTCTCTATTGTTTTAATTTGCTACATGATCACCTACTTTAAACCTTCTGTACTGTAAAAGAATCAGGCTGGGAAAGAGAAGGGAAAATAATCCTTCCTTGAATAGTTCATTCTACCACATCTGTCCCTCTGTTCATGGGAAATGTGTGTCAGATACAAAAACACAACAAGCTGAAGTTCAGAAGCCCAAAATCAGCTCAAATCCATGTACTCAAGTTAATATAGCCTTTATTTAATTGTTGTAAACTGCTCAGAGAGCTTCGGCTATGGGGTGGTATACAAATGCAATAAATAAATAAAAAATATATATTCTGCCTTTCTTCCAACATGAGACTCAAGGTGGTGCAATACATGGGGTTACCAGGCAGTCTCCCATCCAGGTGCTGACCAGACCCATATCTGCTTAGGTGCAGAAAGTGGCTGCATCTTGAGCCCAGGGATCATGCCCTGGGAGCCAGGCTGTATAATCAAGAGAAATTGGGCCCCATTTACAAGCCTTTTAAACCAAACTACATGGGTAAAAGCTTACTTAGTCTCGTTTGCTAGAACACATAGCCCAATTTAAACCCAACCAAGTGGATTTAAGCTAATTTACAATCTTAACACCTTAATTCCTTAATTTAATTAGCTTCTAGACCTGGCTGTCCATGTCTTATGCATCAGTACTTTATAACTAAACTGAGTTGTGGAATCTTGTGAGTTATTTCTCCATTTTGAGTCATCTAATAATTTAATAGAAACACTATTTAAGGTCATCTGTATAAGATAATCTTATAAGTAGCATCTGGATGGGTCACTTTTGATAAGTAAAAACAGGTGACCAGGCAAAAAGACTATTGTAAGCTAGATTTTTTTTCATGCAATCCTTTCTTGATATTCGTGAATAATGATGCTCTGTGAGGCTGTTCACTCCTTGGAACTCCTGACCATTATTGCAAGCAGAATGTGCCCCACACATCAATGTGCAAATGTGTGGTTGATGACTGAACAGTTGCCCTGGCATGGTCACAGTATAGTGGCATAAACAAGAGAACTCACCTGGTCAGCAGCCATACACAGTGCTGAGTGAGGCACCTCTTGCCTCAAACACTACTTACAGCAAGGGCAAGGGCCATTCTCTCTGTCATTCACCTATGCTTCTGACCAGCAAACTACCTCATTTGCTACTGCTGTTTATGATTATTTGCTGTCCATACTTTTACCCTATTCCTTTAAAAAAGGGATGGGGAATCTCTGGCCCACGAGCCAAGTTACGCTTGCCAGGCCAGCCAATTTGGCCCATGCAACCATTTTTGGACTGCCACCTGTCACTCATTTGGCAATATATAATATCAGGTATGAGACTGGTAAAGCACTGGCTGCCAAGGAGTGCATTCATGATTACTCCTTTACATTTGGCACTGTAATTGGGAGTTCCGGGGTAAAGCTGATTTGTGCTGAATGCAGGGCTTGCATTCAGTGCCAAATTTAAACAGCATCAAATGCAAGCTCTACTGCCAAAGAACAATTGAGAGTGCATGGCTTAGAGTGTACTCCTGCTTGTTCCTTTGTAATGTGGCTTGCATTCAACACTGTATAAATTCAGTGCTGAATGTGGCAAGCCCCTTTCTAACAGACGCAAATCCATCTGACATTACATGGGATGTGAACTTGCCTACATGTCTAAAGTGACCTGCAGAGGGGTGGCCACTTTTGAACCCAGCCCACAGGACCAACATGATTCCCCACCCCTGCTTTAAAACCAAAGCTTTTTTAAAGTTTTCACTCACGTACAATGAACACATATACAGGCGCTGTTTCTGCTCCAAGCTGTGTGCCGTGATTAGAATTTTTGCAGGGAAGCTGCCCTGTATGCACATATAGCTATAAACATGGAGGGTTCTCCTCAGATATTCTAATTAATGTGTGTGGGTCAGCAGTGGAATCTGTCTCTGCTATGAATGTACATGGGATGATTAAATACCTGATTGGGACTCAAATTGCTGTTTTTATGTTGACATTCAGAAGGCAGGGAAGTAAAAAAGCCCACTAAGTTAATTTTAACTGGAACATCAAAAATAATTTAATGCAGAACTGTTGTGTGCTGGCAAGTGCTGCTATTTCAGTATGTCTCCAGACAGATGTGTATAAATGCTTATACTTAGTTTACACAATGCTATATGCAATAACATAAATCACTTTCTCTTGTTTTTCTTTCTCTTTTCTCTAGAATGGGCATATTTGTTGTTCAGTGGATCCACAGTGCCTTCAGGAACTGTGAAGCTAATGACCATGTATCACAGGCAGTTTCTGTTCAAGAATTTCCTTTGCAAAAGACTTGTAGACCAAAAATTGTTTAAAGCCAAAACTGGAGCAAGACCAGTTTAGTCCAATTAAAGTGCAGTAATGCTATGAATTGAATGAGCTGTCACTTTCCTCAGTCTGAGTGACATGTGTAAGACTAGGAACGACTTCAGATGTATAAACCTGTGTTTGGGTGTGAGGTTAAATTTCTGGTTCATTTTGTGTTTGACATCATTATGTAAGATACTGGACTAGAAAAAAATTGACATGTGCATAAAGATGTCAAAGTCCTCAAGAAGGTAAAAAAACTTCTGGAGTTTTGAAAATACACATCTATGGCCACATATTTTTTTTAACCTAACAATATTTAAATCTACATCATTTTTTGGATTGCTCACTGCAGAATTTGCCAGAAATCTTTTTTTAAAAGGAAGGTATCTTTTGGAAACACAGAACGTTGAGGCAACATATGTACAGCTCTGAGAAATTGATTCAAGTTATTGTTAAAAAAATGTACAGGCATGACTACTAAATGTTTCTGATGGGAGAAGTCATCTATATTTTCTCGTTCAACTGCACTTAGTTCTTGATTGAATTTGTTCAGTATAAGCTCGTTCTTGTGCAAAATTTAAATAAATATTTCTCTTACCTTATATTTTGAGTATCTGTCAGTCTTGTGGGCTACAGAATGAATTTATTCACTGTTTTTCTTCTTTTGTAAATGTTGTTGAAAGTAAATTGTCCTGTTTAGCATATTTATATAGCATAGTATACACTGCTAGGGCAACTCTGCTGCACTTCAAATGATTTTGAAGGGGCTTGGGCAGTGGAGGGTCCATTACAGCAGAGCTTGACAGACAAATCAATATCCTTGGAGGAAACCAGCACAACGCTATGTATGTTTACTCAAAAGTAAGTCTCATTGGATTCAGTGGAGCTTATTCCAGGGAAGTGTGGATAGGACTGTAGCCTTATGCCAGTACTATAAAGTCCTATGCACACTCACCGGGGACTAAATCCCATTTAATTTACTTCTGAGTAGACTTCCAGACCATTGCACAATTACTGGTTCATACTCAAGCCTCTGTTAAAGGGCTGTTCTTCTGAATGTAGCTAGAACGTCACAAGACTGGATTGTTTGAGTGTTACTGGGATGCATGAATCATCAGATCTTTCTTGAACCAACTGCTTAGAAATAATCTCTGGATCCCAAATATATGCTTTTGAAATCTGCTTTTTAAATCATATGCCTTCCATTACTGTATTGATCTGTTTAATAGGTTAGGGGAAACGTGGAACATACATGTTAATGGTTTTTCAGTTTCCACAATTCCATGTTAGGTCAGCAGTGTTACTGAATCAGGTAGAATTCATTATACCATATGTGAGCAGAATCTTTTGTGCTTTGGTGTCTAGTTATATAGAGTAAGCACGTCTTGCAAAACCAGAATGACTTACTATGAAAGTGGCCTTAGTTGATACATGTATACCCACATACATACATCATTAGTATTGTGAACGCGTCATACTCTGACAATATATTTTACCAAAGCATTGGCAGCCCTATAATGGGCAGAGGGGTATTATTCTATTCATTGAGTTTTTGTGAGAACAAACAAAAAAGGGTCTGATCCAGAACTGAAAGTCATCTATATGCCCCAGTCTGGTGATGTGTTATGGGTGTGGCAGCTCTATACCCAGAGAGGTCTTTCTTTGTCATCAAGGGCTCCACACATGCAAAGAGAAATGCACCCAGGGCTCCACCCTTCTGTCAAAGTAAGTGCGGAACCTCACTCAAAAGCCTTGTGAGTGCATCAAAGCACAGGTGGTGCTCTGGATTGCGGGCACCGGTGTAATCCAAAGGGCCGCATACCGAGTTCCCTATTTAAAGCAGGACTCCAGGACTCCTCTTTCTAACACTACAGCCTTCAAAGGCACCTCACCAACTGCCTGAAGATATGGGAAAGCTTGCACAGAGCCTCCAAAACAGAGAGCCTGCTCTTAGGGCAGAAAAACAACAACAAAGTAACAAAATGGCACAATGGACCATGTTAGCATCCATAGGCATTTATTAGGATCCCTCCTTCTTTCCTTTTTTTTTTGCAGAAAGCTGGTGAGTTTATATATATTTTTATATAGCTGTTTTGTACAGAGTCAAAGCCTTTTTAAAACACAACTTCTGTGGACATTTATTTTGATGAAAGTATTCCATGAAAGCATTGTGTTTCCAGGTGAATAGCTGAGGGTCAATGTGTCTCTGTGTGTTTGTGGTTAAATATGGTTGGAATACGGAAGTCAGGCTAGCAGCTGATTACAGAAAAGATAAATAAAGGTCTTAAATGTTTTGGAGAAAATAATGTAACATTCAACTGTGAACCATGAAAGCTATGGAGTTTTTAAGAAGATCCTTTTCAAGCCCTTAAATAATAGATACTCCAGGGATTTTCTGTTTTATCCACAGATTCTGTCAAGCAGCAATCAGTGTTTTTCAAGCAGTAAAGCAGACTCCTTGAAGAAGGGTGTTTTTAATGTGCCATTTTCCTGTCTAATAACTATCAGGGAATCATGTTTTGCCCTTAGATACTCAAAATACAATGAAAGTTGTCTACAATGGCAGTTGTCTGTGTGGGAATGCAAGAATCTGCTTGGATAAAAGAAAATACTGTTTAGGGATGTGGTGTTGTGATTTTATTACAAGATGTATTTGAGTAACATGAGGTCAAAGAAGAGATGATATTCTAGTTCAGGAAAAGCAAAGCTATTGAAAGGTACAGAACCCAATGGAACTAACATCAAGAAGGATTAGGAGCCATAACTACAGCTGACACTTGGATCTCCTAAATAAGATTGGGATTGTCCTAAAAGAAAAAGGGCAAAGTCTTAGTCAATACATCCATGACTTACATGGTTCCCTGGCCAAGCTGAGAATGCAAATCACAAACAAGATCAGACTGCAGAATTATTATTTAGTCTACCAATGCTGAAGCTCTTAAATCTTTGGAAGCTCTTTTAAAATGGTCAATACATTTCATGTACATCCTGCTTGACTCTGGCTCATCTATGATTTTCCTAAAATCGTTGCTGGTTTTCTACCACCAGGCTTCAGGTCTCTGTGCCATGAAGAATGAGATGCTCATTTTCCTTAAACAAAAGCCTCAATGAAAGTTTTTGCTTCACTCAATCACAGGGCAGAGTGAAGATGGTTTGTTGTTTTCACCAGTTAAACTTCCAATGCAGAGGTTCCGCTTTTAGCACTAGAATTCAAGAAATCTCGTAAAAGAAATGCCACCTCCTGGAGAGTAACTGCTCTGAGTAAACAGGTTTGCAGATAAAGTATATGGATAGAAAGCTACCCTGGAGTTTGTTGTTTGTGAAACAAATTGGCAAAGAAAAGCAGCATTTGTAGAATATCAATATAAATTTCTACTAGCTATAAACTCAACACAGATGACAGCAGAAAAACGTAGGTGTCCCTTTATACTGTGGTGCTGTTTAAATCCAACCTTATGAGACACCTCATAGTGATGTGTTTAGAATCAGCTCATATTTCAAATGCATTGTTTCAGACTGCATTGTTAAATTGCACATATTGCTCATGCTACACAACAAACTTATGTTAATGAAATAAAAAATGCAGACAAAACATTGTACGTTTGCATATTTATTTTGCTGCCCTGGGCTCCTGCTGGGAGGAAGGGTGGGATATAAATCTGATAAATAAAATAAAATAAAATAAATCAATGCAAAAGTTGGATTATTAAAGAGAAGATCACACAAGGCCATAAAGTATAGGTCTAGAACATCAAGCCTGGGGACTGAATGTATCCCTTCAGGCCTCTCTACCCTTCTTGAGTGCTTTTGCCTGGCTGGAATGCATCCCTGAATCTCTTGCTTAATGGAGGATAGGAGAGAGAGAGAGAGAGAGAGAGAGAGAGAGAGAGAGAGAAACCTCTAACTTTTGCATGGGATATTGCCTGCTGTACAAAGATAAGTGCCACAACCATTGCTCCATCCAGTTTTGCCTTTGGTTCATGCCCACTGCTGACATGAAGCCCTCAGAACGTTGCCAATGAGGAGATGCAATCCTTGGTTAAAAAAGGTTCCCCATCCCTGCCATAAAGCATTCCATACTGCGACGGCCAAGGACGATGAGATGGCTTTTTGTTTAGCCAAGCTTAACAGGAGAGTACACTTCTTTCATCGACATTGTTGGCTAAGATACCTTGCTAGAATGAAGACTGATGGCATATTGTAGCTTGTAGCTACTAGCTATTGAAATCACCACACAAAGTGGGAAGGAAAAAACACTTTGATAGTTGGCATGTAGCCAATGAATGACATAAATCTGAGGTTTACCGATGCTGCCAAGGAGTCTTGACACTCCAAGGATGGAAGCTTTGGGAGGATCTGATGCAGCATTTAAATACTTGTACTGCTCTTGCCACTGGTCTGTCCCCCTGCTTAACTTACCAGTTTGTAAATGAAATTAGCACATTTTTAAAAAAACATACCACAAGGTTCAGTATTTCTCCTGAAAAGTCTGCATCTGAAGCATCCTACTGCACAGGAAGATAGGACAGGTTCTCAAGGAGTATAGCATACCTTAGCAGATTCATATGTTCACTTGTTTACAGTGGTGCCAAACCAGCTCTAGTTGTGCACTCCTGGGTGTGTGAAACAGCTAGAGGCCCTGGATGGGGAACTGGTCCAACTGAGCTTAATTTCTTCTGAATTATCACATTATCATGTGATAAGATGTCACAGAGCAGAACAATGCTAGATGTGGCAATGGGGTGGTAAATTTATGAATGCAAGGGCAAAATTGTGCCTTCTGGTGCAATGGAAGAAGTTTATGGATCTGGCATTATGGAAAATGAATGCATGGCATTTGTGGCATTTTCATGGGGGAACAGTGCACAAACAGGCATCCACACTATTGAATGTACCCACATCATATGATGTTATATGTGTGGGGAATTATGCCCACTTGTCCATGCACAAAGGCTTTCTACTGGTCTGGTAAATGGCTGAGGTGGGGAATAAAAATCCCTTCCAAAGCTGATTCACTTCATATGTGACTTTAAATTTACCACAAAGTGATTCCCACTTTGATTTTACACAACTTATGTTTGAAGATACTGTATATTCTCAAATCTCACTTGTATGGATTTGGTTGTTGCCAAATCAAGGCTGCCTCAACACATTCCCCAGGAACTGGCTAAACCCTGCTGCTGCCGTTGCTGCTGCTGCTGCTACTACTTCTACAGTGAATGTGTCATGCTAAGAATAAAGTAAGAGTGAGTGTATGTGTGTGTTCTTCAGAAGTAACATTTGCTTTATCCTATGCAGAGTTGGGTATTATACAGCCACGAGAGTGGCTGTATACAATAGTCAGCATGGATTTTTCGCATTCCGCAATGTTAAATTGAAAATACTCCCCATGCCATTCTGATCCTTCCCATAAGCTCATTTCAAAACAAAACCTTACAAAACTTATAGTCCTGAACTGAAAACACTTGCTTAACAACACTCCCAATTTTGATGGTGATACACAAAACAGTCAGAGAGAATTGAGAGTTCAAAGTCTAAAAAAAAAAAACACCCAGACCCCTTTTGGACTTCTTTCTGACAGAGTTCTCATAATTTGTTGAAATTAATTAAAAACCAGCCATGTTCACAGAGTACCTGTAATCCTAATACTGACCTTGCAGTTTAAAAGTTAAAAAAAGAAGCTTGGCTGATTTTTAATTAATTTAAGTAATTTTGGCTTAAACTCAATGATAATGTCCGGCATGCTCAGTAAGAACCAACAGTCAGTGTTCTAAGAGCCAGACTCGCAGCTGCTGGACTTGCCTAATCAGGGGGCCACACCCACACCAGACTTTCATTTCACTTGAGACAGTCATGGCTTCCCCCAAAGAATCCTGGGAAGTGTAGTTTGTGAAGGGTGCTGAGAGGAGACTCCTATTCCACTGACAGAGCTTCAGTGGCCAGATTGGTTTCACACTCTGATTGAATGTCTGTGAGGGGAACAGGGCGTGTCCTAGCAACTCTTAGCACCCTTCACTAACTACACTTCCCAGGATTCTTTGAGAGAAGCCATGACTGTCCAAAGTGAAATAAAGACCTGGTGTGGATGTGGCCAGGGACAGCTTTGCTTTAAATTTGGGTGGGAGGCTACATGTGCCTGCTGTAGAATAAAAAGGTGGGGGAGATCCTGAAAAAGAATGATACTGTTCACAATGTTTTCCTTTTGGAGGGGAAATGGGCTTCCCCTCTGCCCAGTGCCCACCCACCCAATCTCCTCCCCTCCTCTCCCTGCCCCTCCCCTAGGTCAGTTTCACCTATCCTAAGCATCATTGCACAGGAGTAAATCTTACTGAACTAAAAAAGCATGCAAATGATCAAACCTGCTCTCCCCTCCTCCCTCCCTCCTATCCCCTCCCTCTCACCCCTACCCTCTCCCTTCCTTCACCCCTCCTCCTTCCCCTCCCGTCTGCCCTCTTCCTCCTTCCCCTCCCCTCTGCCTTCCCCCTCTTCCTCCCCCATGGTCAGTTTTACCTATTCTAGGACTACAACCTGGGAGACCAAGGTTCAAATCCCCACATAGCCATGAAGCTCACAGGGTGACCTTGGGCCAGTTGCTGCCTCTTAGCCTCAGAGGAAGGCAATGGTAAACCACCTCTGAATACCGTTTACCATGGGTCGCCATAAGTTGGAATCATGAACTCCCATTGAACTCAATAAGCATGCAAATGATCAGACCTGCCTTTCGCCTCCTTTCCCTCTCCTCTCCCTTCCTCCTCCCTTCTTCCTCTTCTCCCCTCATCCTTCTTCCTCCTCCCCTGCCCACTCCAGGCTTCCATCCCCATGGTCAGTTTTACCTGTCATAAGCATGATTGCAGGGGAGTATATTCCACTGAACTCAATAAGCATGTAAATGATCAATCCATTCTCAGCAAACTTGCACAGGATCTCATTTCTTACCTCCTGGACTAAATTCAATAATAGGCAAAAAAAACCCTTGCAGTTTAAGAATGTACCTATAGCCAACAGATATTTCTATCAAACTTTCAAAAGCAGGGAAATTGGGCAGCTATAGTGAATGCACCAGGGGAGCAGGAGACCTGACCTCCTCTGAAATATTGTACTGCCCTACAAATTTGTCAAAATGCAAACACCATTTGGGTTGGTCTTTCACAGTCCAATCCACTTGCTGTGTAGCTTGGAAGAATTTGGTAACATGTGCCTCTGAGCATATGGTGAGTGGTGGCAACACCTGCAGTCAGCCCAAATAACAGAAACAAGACATGTGCTGTGCTGATCTTGTTCTAGCAGGGAAGAAGCAACTATATTAAAACAGATGATATCGTTCAGATAGTCAGTTTAGATATGTTTGATTTACTTTGCAATTTTAGTGAAGTTTCCTATAGTAAATCAATCTCTTTTGCTTCTGTTTCTGTGAATATGTGAACTATAGCAATATTTTGCAGCACTAAAAAAAAGCTCCAAAAACAATTGTGGAATAATGGCACTGACTATTCTGCAGAATATTTTCCAGTGGATATGAGGAATGTCTCAGTTTGCACAAGATAAAACAATGGGAGGTGAAATATATTCTAGCAAAATTCTAGGTGTGCTCTATGTTTTTAATTGACCATGCCCACCTTTCCTTAAGTGGAGTAGTTTCAGCATAGCAGGCTGAAAACATGCATCTTGGGCAGGCCAAGATTGTTTTTTCCAACAGCTAGTCATTGCTTAAGTAGCAACATACTGTAATCTGTCTATTTTTACATCAAACTGCAGTTTCAGATTCAACTGTTAATGCACCCAAAATAGAAACAAAGCATAACCTCCAGTTTGAAACACAAAAGGCAGTCTTCACCATTATATAACATTGACCAATAAAAAGGCTTTGAAATTAATAAAAATAAATTTGACAGATTTCTACGATGCATAATGAGAGAAATATAATTTTCTAGGTTAGATTCTCTGTAGAAATAGTAACACAGGAATGAAGCAAAGTAAGAACACCAACAAACATACAAAAATGTAATTCTCCATCTTTGGAGATGGCAGGTGTTGCCACCACTCACCATATGCTCAGAGGCACATGTTACCACATTCTTCCAAGCTACACAGGAAGTGGATTGGACTATGAAATACAAACCCCAAATTGTGTTTCCATTTTTACAAATTGTAAGGCAGTACAATATCTCAGAGAGGAGGTCAGGTGTCCTGCTCCCCTGGTGCATTCACTACAGCTGCCCAATTTCCCTGCTTTTGAAAGTTTGATAGAAATATCTGTTGGCTATAGGTACATTCTTAAACCACAAGGGTTTTTGCCTATTAGTGAATGTCATTTAAATCAATAGGCTTAGACACCTAATTCTGTGCAGGAAAGGGGTGAATAAATCTAATGAGATGTTAAAATGTGAACGTTAAAAAGTGACTAGCTGTAAAAATGCACTTTGATTGTTTTAAAGCATATAAATGCCAAACATTTAGAAGCTCAATGTAAAATGACTGTTAATTAGTACATTTTCCTATTATTGGATTTTTTCTTATTCTATAAAATACAAGTATAAACCTTCCATATAGCTGCAGACAGCACTCACCATATTCTTCTAGGCCATTTTAATTATTAATTTCAGCAACATAAAACTTTAATTATTCCATATCAGAATAATCCATCATATTATACCCTGTCCATTATCAGTAGCCATGTACAATTACCATGTTCTGAAGCATTTTCCCTCACTGATACCTTTTTAACATTTATTCTACTTTGAACCATAATTCTTTTTTGGTGTCATCTTGTACATCAGACCAACTGTGTGGAATCATGAATATCATAAAAATTCCATGAGTCCTTCAATTCATAAAGATTTTCTGCAGATCAAGGCCAAAATAAACTGATTTGCATAACTGAAGCTAGGATATAGTCCCATAACAGTATAAAACAGTAGACCTGTAACAAAAATAAAAATAAAACAATAGTTGTACTATACTAGTGTGATTAATTTAAAAAAATGAAAATAACAGGCTGCAATCCTAAACCCACTTTAGGGCTTACATTTGAGTAGACATGGTTAGGATTGCAGTCATATGCTTAGTTCACACATGAAGTAAATATCTTGATTACTCTCTGTTCAGTGAGTAGCAGTTCAGTGTTGACTGACTCTATTTCTTTTAACTATGTTGGATCCAAATGTTCCCTTTCTCTAACACAAGCAGCTTCCTCCAATGAAAGGATTTTGAGAAGAATCCCGTTCCGTGCCCGGTAATTCCGGGCAAAGGGGCGAGTTTGCGGCCACAGCCGAAGCCAGGCCGCCATCGGGTGGGCGTGTGTGCACGTGGCGCGCCAGTGCACCATTGTGACACGCAGGAAGGAGGCGGGGCGGCTGAAGGCCATTTAAGGCCACTCCACCAGCCTCCCGCCCTCCTTTGAATTTTGGCGGCAAGGCCTGCAGAGCAGTGAGGCCTTGCAGCGGCGGTGGCTGTGGTGAGGCGCAGGGAGCTTTCCGGCGACCCGCGGGAGGCTTTCCAGCCGGGGCGAGGACCTTTGATGTGCCAGGAGGCCTTTGATGTGCCGGCCTTGTGGCGGCGGCTGCAACAGGGCACGGGAAGCCTTCTGGCCGCAGCGACAGGTCCGCGGTGCGGGGGAGAGGCCAGTGAGGCCGACACCGAGCCTCAGGCCCAGACGAACTACGCTGGGGGGAGGAGCGCTAGCCGAGGACCCGACCGACAGGTAGCCGACACCGCAGCACGACGACGACGACGAGGAAGAGGAGGTGGTAGCCGCTGCCTACCGGCCAACCGTCTCCTCGCCGCGGAGTGAAGGTACCGTCGTGTTGGGCTGCCGGGGCCTTGTGGCCTGCAGCTCGCCAAGCCCGTCATGGTGTAGTACTTAGGGAGGCCTTGGGGCTTCTGTTTAGGTACAGGCTCCCGAAGCGTCCTCAACCCCCGTGGTATGTGGTGGGTGACTGTGGCTGGCCGAGGGACGGGCGCTTGACCCTCAGGGTGTGTCCTCGGGGTGTCTTAACACGGATTAGCCAGTCCCTTACGTGCCGTGCTGGGTGGAGAAGTGGACTTTTCCTTCTCCACCCCGCCATCCTTTCTTCTTTACCTTCTGTGCTTCCTGCTGAAGTGCGTGGCTCTAATCGACCTTTGTGATTATGACGATGGAGTCAAGAACTGGGAGTCAGTTTTTGGGGTCCCAAGCTGTGCCTGTGCGACATCAGACTGCTCCTTGGTGGTTCCTACTTGGGGCGCCTAGCACTGTTGTTCTTCTGGGCTCTATGTAAATTCAGTTTGCTTAAAAGGCTTGGAGATCTTAAACCTGCTTGTCAGGGTTGAGGAAAGGAGGGATCTCCTTAAATCCGGAAATGCTGTGAGTTCTTTTTCAATGTAGCTTTTGAGGCTATGAACAGCCAAGAGACTGTTGTCAGGTTAGTTAAGCCGGTTTCTTGGTACTGCAGAAATGAAAGCGTATTTGCTTTCTCTTACAAAATTGCCCTGCACACAAAGAGGCCCAGCTTGAGTCAATGTAAATACACAAATAAATCTAACGCTTCTTAGTTGCTAGGTTCTTTTAATAAATATAGAAGATGGGTAGGCCTGTGCCTATTTTAAAAGCTTGAGTATTGCAACACTAAATATTGAGGTTGAGGATGATTCATAGGATTCTTTATACAGAGTGATTGCCCCTTTCTTAAATTAACTAATTTGATAAATTTTAGGTTATCCCACTAGAGAACACACACAAATTGGTGCAAGGTGTTCTGTAAAAATACAGTGTACCTATAGATATGTACACATTGGTACTTTTTAATGGGATTTGCACAGAGTGATAAGTTTTGTTCACTCTACAGCTGATTTATTTTGGATCTTGTAAATTTGGAGGTACTGAAACTGGTATTACCAAATAGTATTGGGTATAAAGTGCCATACAAGTTTTGCTTCTTAATAAAATGTAGTTATTTAACATGACATTTATGCACAAAACGGTAGCAAGAGAAGTGAACATATATGGTTTATAAATACCACAAGGGAGAGAGGTGGTATATTAAATTGGCAAGTTTGCAATCTGATCTAGCTTGTATCAACTGATTCAGTTCTATAGAAAAGTATTCTGTATTTGGGTTGTATTACAGAATTGTAAAGACATAATAAGCTTTTGTGTAAAGAGGTACAGAACATCAGAAGCTTCCCGTTAGGTCTTCTGTGGCTTTGGGATATGTTTCCTTTTTAACCATAAAGTACATGAATCAACCATGCAAAGGGGACTCATCCCCCCTTTTCACTGTCAAGAATATATGAACCTTTCCATCAGTTAAGTCCCATAAACCTCTGTTCTAAAACCCATTTAATCTGTGATATTCTGAGTAAACACACATAGGATTCTGCAGTATGCGTGCAATCACGTGCACCCTTCCAGGGGAAGAAGTAACGATACACTCAGGGATTTTCTCATAAGTAAGTATGCATAGAATTGGTCCAATTCATATTTCTCTGAGTAAATTATTTAAACATAATGGAATTAATCACGTGCAAGCTGCACATTTGCTTGCATCTTCTCTTTAGCTAGTTTACAAACTGGTCTGTAGATAAGGTGCCCACCTTTTTTTTTTTTTTTACAGGCCTCTAGTCCTGTGCTTTTAAGAGTCATTTGATCTGCAGACATTAGAAGATGACATTGCTTAACTCCATGCCATCTAATAACTGCTGAATACGAACCTGCTATTAAAGGCACAACAACAAGCCAGAAGGATATGTGGGGCCAGGGCCCCTCAAAGGAGTGGGAAGCAGCCCCCAGCAGAGGCTGCTCGAGAAAAGTGTCCCTTCCCAGCTACGCTCGAGGGCTATGGACCTTGCTTGCAGACTGCCCAGTTATGGGGAGACTCATTTATGATGTGGTTTTTCTTTATTATGCGGTTTTCCAGATCCTATGGACGCACTGGTCCAGGGGACAGTTGATGAAGACATACAGTTGGGCAGGGTTATTGGCCCCTTCCCATCATCCCCTACCTCTGCTCTCTCAGTGCCCCCCCCGTATAGTGCCCAAAGTGGCAGTGGGGAAAGACTACCTGATTCACCATCCGTCATACAAGTGGGGTCAGTCAGTGATGCCTTATGGGCAAGTGTGGCAGCTAATCTGCCTGCATTGCCGGCTGTTACACACGGTGGATTTTGAGCTGCTGAGTTTTGCCCTTTAAGTCAACTATGCAGCAGAGCATTACCTAGGGGCTGCTGTATTCTTGCATGGAGCACTTCAGCCCCTTCTTGGAAGGGACAGTCAGGAGACGAGAGGGCTCAGAAGCAGTGGGGCACTACTTTCATGATTTACAATTCACGGGTAGGGCAGACTTTGGGTGCATGTTAGCACCTGATGGCACAGTTTATAGCGTAGCTATGAACTGGGGGGTTCCTTTGGCAGCTGGGGAAAGGGAAGATCCTGCCCCAGTGTTCACCTTCCAGGGTATGAAGACTGACTTTTGGACCCAGGGCTGCAGGCTGCCCTGGAAAAGCTTGAACTGTTGCAGATCAAGATCCTGGAGTTTTCAGGGGCTGGGGAAGGTGTTTGCTTCCTGCCCTTCAGGTGTTGGGGGCCTTCTACGGTGGGGGTTATGGTGCCATAACAGGGATTTCACAGCCTTACAACAAGTTCAAAGTTTTTGGCTGCCTTATGCGCCAACCTGTGGTGTGGCCCCCTCCTTTCCTGCGGCGTGTCAATGGTGTTTCAGTTAGAGGAAGGACCGACTCAGCTAGTCCCATACCGCATACTGGGAGATGGGGGAAGGGAGTCAGAGATGGCCATATGCCTATCTGCTGCCCCAGCATGCTCACCAGCTATCAGAGGGCAGGAGGGGATTCCTGGGAGTTAGGGGCTGGCAGGGGCTATGCAAAGTGTGGCCTATTCCTATGAATGACGTGCTGGAATTCATCACAGATGGAAGGAGTGTAGCTTGTCTGTCAGTGTGTCGCAAGGTAGGCTGGCAGGGGGCCTTTAGGACAATTCAGATGTCTTGGGATATGTCATGTGCTGGCCAGCTGGCCCATGCACACCCCCATACCCCTTATCCTCATCCTCCATGTTCACCTGACCCGCCAGGGATTGTTGATCAGGAAGGTGCCCTGTGACCATCATGCTTCAAAGCTCAGCAGTTGCATGTAGCGGCCCTCACACTTAATTTGGAGCCTTCCGGATGGGGGGGGTGTTTGGGGGCCAGGTCAGACTTACAGGCAGACCAGGGGTACAAGAGTCAGTCCACATTATTTTACCCTCCCTCTGGACTGAACACTTCCCCATGACGGCGTCGTAGTGTTTTTGGCCTGAAGCTACAGGCCTGGTTGCCTGATATTCAGGGGGAGGGATCTTCCCTTATAAAGTTTCAGTCTAGTGTCGCAGTGCCCGGGAGCAGACCCATGGGGGTTTGAGGGACATGCTCCTCCGGAATGGGGGTTGCCTCCCCGGCACTGGAATTGCCTACCTGGAACGGTCTATTTGGTTTTGGTATATGCAGGTGCACGCCGTCAGGAGGTGGAAGTAGGGGGCGCATGGAATACATTCACCCCGGGGGCGAGTCTGAAGGTCCGGGACCCAACTATTCACGATTGTTTCTGTTTTGGCAGGTTGCTGGATGGGGATGGAGCAGATGCACAGCCTACTCTGCAGCCATGGCATGATCTCATAGGCTGGCCTTGGGGCCGCAAACGCACATTGGTTCACAGCTGGGCCTCTGATGGTGGGCCATGGTTTGGTGGCTGGGCCAACAGAGTATGCGCTGGAATGGTCTCCTACCCATGTCGTTCCAGCAGGATTCAGGGTGGAAGGTTCTGCAGGTGGTGGTCATTCCCCTGGGTGGGAATTACCTTGGTTACTGAAGGGCAAGACGTGAGGACATGCAGTGAGGCCTCAGTAGCCTCGGGTCGTCTGCTGTGGTCAGACAGGAAGGGCAAGGCCCTCAGTGGCAGGCATGTGAGGACATGCAGTTGAGGCCTCGGTAGCCTTGGGTCGTCTGCTGTGGTCAGACATGGAGGGCAAGGCCCTCAGTGGCAGGCATGTGAGGACATGCAGTTGAGGCCTCGGTAGCCTTGGGTCGTCTGCTGTGGTCAGACATGGAAGGCAAGGCCCTCAGTGGCAGGCATGCGTGGACATGCAGTGTGTGGGGTAACGATGGCATCTTCCTGATGAACCTGCAGAGGTTATTGGGTGTGGGGTAAAGGGAGACTAAGCAGAGGCTTGTCCCCGTTTTGTGGCAAAGAAGTGCGGGAAAAGGTTTAAAGGGAAAGGGCAGCTAGGTGACACCTTTAGGCACCTTTGGGGGCGATTGGCGGTCCGGGGGCCTGCAGCTCAGGGCTATACGGCCCTGGGGGCAGAACACGGGCCGCCTTTGGGGCCAACGTGCCTCATCCGCTCGGAGTTTCATGGCTCCGGGGGTTGGTAATGCGGGTTGGACCCCCTACACATCTTCAGGGTGTGGCCTGAGCTGGGGTCTGGCACAGGGCAGCCCCGGGATCAGGCAAGGTTTAGTCGCCCTATGGCTGCAAGCAGGCTTTGCCTGGATCATCAGAATGCTCCCGCACTTGATTTCCCCTCTGCAGGTTCATTATTCTAATTGATTCCGTTTAATAAAGTGGCCCATGATTTAACCCAATGAATGGTGTTTGTGTTTTATTTCGGCAATAGGCCACAATCCCGTTCCGTGCCCGGTAATTCCGGGCAAAGGGGCGAGTTTGCGGCCACAGCCGAAGCCAGGCCACCATCGGGTGTGCGTGTGTGCACGCAGCACGCCAGCGCGCCATTGTGACACGCAGGAAGGAGGTGGGGCGGCTGAAGGCCATTTAAGGCCACTCCACCAGCCTCCCGCCCGCCTTTGAATTTTGGCGGCGCCCGCCCGACCCTCCCTCTGCTGCAGTGTGATTCATTTGGTCGCTACGGGGCCGACTAGGAATTTTTGGCCTGCCTGCCTCACTTTGCTGGCAGGTTTCTTTTGCCTACTCCACACTGTGGTTGGGGGGACGGGTCAAGGGTTAGCATGGGTGCCTTTGGGGTTAATAGGCTGATTGGTCTGTTTCTAGCTTTAATATGTCAATGGTCACTTGTGGCAAAGAAGTGCAGGAAAAGGTTTAAAGGGAAAGGGCAGCTAGGTGACACCTTTAGGCACCTTTGGGGGCGATTGGCGGTCCGGGGGCCTGCAACTCAGGGCTATATGGCCCGGGGGGCAGAACACGGGCCGCCTTTGGGGCCAACGTGCCTCATCCGCTTGGAGTTTCACGGCTCTGGGGGGCGGTGATGCGAGTTGGACCCCCTACACATCTTCAGGGTGTGGCCTGAGCTGGGGTCTGGCACAGGGCAGCCTCGGGCTCAAGCAAGGTTTAGTCGCCCTATGGCTGCAAGCAGGCTTTGCCTGGATCATCAGAATGCTCCCGCACTTGATTTCCCCTCTGCAGGTTCATTATTCTGATTCCGTTTAATAAAGTGGCCCATGATTTAACCCAATGAATGGTGTTTGTGTTTTATTTCGGCAATAGGCCGCAAAGTTCTATCTGTGATGTTAATACAAATTGTCAAAGCCATCGCTACTTTACAAAGAAGCTCTCCAAATGATGAACTGATGAGATCTCCAGGACTACATCTCTTTTAATACTTCTTCAGAATCTGAATAGAGAATCATTCATAGGTGGTAGTCGTAAATCCCCTTTAGTGCCTCAAATGTTTTCTTTCTTACTTTCATGAAAATATTATTCCTGTTAATCTTTAAAATGTGATGTAAAATGTTATCCATTTGATAGCAGCATATTTATGGATGCCATCTATGAATGATTCTCCAGATTCTGAAGAAGTATGAAACGAGATACAGTCCTGGATATCTTGTCAGTTCATCATTTGTATTGCTTGGGGAACTTCTTTGTAAATAGTGAGGCTGTGAGAATTTGTATCCACATTTTGAAATTTTGTATTCTATATACACATATCTACACATGTTGATATGGAAAGTTGTTCATTTCTTATAATAAATATATATAATCATTTGAGTTCCTTTGACTTTGTGTTTTATTGCTCATATTTGGGACTCTCTCCTATTTTTTCTTTTTCTTTTTGCTATATGTGATGTTAACATTCTGATTCCCATTCACACCTGCAAGTCTTCCTTAATGTTCGTCCTTAATCACCAGGTGATGAACATGCATGTATGAAGCAATCCTTATAAATGTCACATTTTGGCTTCTTTACAGGGAAAGAGTTGAATTACAGAGTTATGTAGGACCAGAGAATCCTTCCAATTTTCACACACAAATCCCCCCAAAACTGTTAAGATAATATCTATAAATTTAGCTTCATAAAGTAGCCATTAGATATCTGAATTGTGTGGTTAAACTGGATTTATAAATGGTACCTTGTGAATTTCATACCCATCTCTTCAGAAGTTGGGTTTTTAAAAAAAGTTTTTACACCACAGCATGTCAACTGAACATCTCATCTCACAACAAAGCCTTGGATAATAAGCTCATGGGTTTTTTTTATCAGTGCTGTGCTGAATATTTCTCCTGCATTTTTTTTTTTTTTTAGATAGTTGAGGCGTCTTTGCGAGTGTCCTTTCTTTCATTCTACAAATTATCTCACCAGTGGTTTCCACTCTGCAACCTACCTGGTTCCTGTGCTTCACTTAAATCGTACCAAAAGGCATTATGAGATCATTCATCTCATGTGCCCTTTTCAGATCAAGAAGCACAAACAGCCAAGGAGGCTGTGGAAAATGCTTACTAGACAGAAACACACACACCACACTTGCAGTGATAAGTTCAAAACACTCAGTGAACTTCTGAAGTGTCCTGAGAATGAGGCAGAAAAAGGAAGCCTCTTTTGCAGGGGAATGAAACTGGAGAAACTGGAGAACCAATTTCATCACAGCACTATTTTTTATGGGTCACTGATATATTTTCCATATCAGATCTACACTCCCACAGCACGATGAACTGGAAATAAAGAGGCGAGACAAGGTAAATAGGTTGAACTACAGTCTTCCAAATGAAATTTGCAGAGGTGACTGGCTTTTCAGGAAGCTAACTCTCACAAGATGTGGCAGTCTACTAAATGCATGTTATTCAGATGAGGCTGCCCTTGCCCAAGGAAAGGGATTAGTCATATTCCCCACCTGTTCCCTTAAACCACACACTTCCAAATGAGTTGGGAGGGCTTCCTGAGACACCATCTCCCAGCAGTTAGCCTCATAGGAGATCTGTACTCTGCCCGCATACTCTACAATGCTGAGCAGCAAGTCTTGGGACTGGTCATTCACTTACAAATGTCCCTAAGGGTGATCAGACAGCCTTGTTCTTACCTGGAAAATTTCCTGCACATCCCTGCTTGATGGGACCAAATTAAACATGTAGACAGTACTTGCTCCTCCTCACCCCATTACACAGTGCAGAGTTGGGGAGGGGACTCAATAGGTAATACATTAGCAGATAAAAAAACTTACTACTCAGCCCTGAGGCAATCAGCTAGTTTTGCACTGATGCCAAGGTATGATGGGTGGATGCTGGAAATCAAAAGAAGCCAAGGAGCAGCGCAGACTTAAAAGGCCCCTAGGCTCTGCTTCCCTCTAGTGACAGCAGGACACGTGTCTATATGTCAACCACACATATGCTCAATCTCCATCTGACACAACTGCAACTGCCTTTCCATCCGAAGCTTGTTGTGACAGGCATTGGAAAAGATTTCTATATGCACTTCTATACAAATTATTAGGTGGTCAATGGATACTTTTTATATTAAAATATTACTACGATTAATCTGTCTCAGGTCTCAATGAACATCACAATTCCCATTATGGCAGGTGCAGTTTTTGAAACTGACACTATCCTGGGACTTTGGGAATTCAAGTTTAGAGTCTGATGAGACAAAGGCATCTGAGAAGATAAAAATTTTAATCTCAAAGACCTTCAATTTCTCATTGGTGGCAATTACAGCAATGTTCTGCTGGTATTAAAGGTAAAGGTGTCCCCACACTTATAGTGCGAGTCGTTTCTGACTCTTAGGGTGACGTCTTGCGACGTTTACTAGGCAGACCGTATATATGGGGTGGGTTTGCCAGTACCTTCCCTGGTCTTTCTTTACCCCCCAGTGTATGCCGGGTACTCATTTTACCGACCACGGATGGATGGAAGGCTGAGTGGACCTCGACCCCTTTTACCGGAGATTCGACTTCCTCCTTCCGTTGGAATCGAACTCCAGCCATGAGCAGAGCTTCAGCTGCATTACCGCCGCTTACCACTCTGTGCCACGGAGGATCTTCTGCTGGTATTACTGTTACATTTTTCAAATCCAAATTATATTGACTTTTATCTTATTAAAAAGAGAAATAAAAAAGACCTCATTCATATATAAATACCTTTATTAAAAGATCACACAGACAAAAAACCCTACTGCATTAAATCATACATGGACAGGATTAACAGTGCTTTTCTAAGGAACACCAAAATCTAAGTACTGCCCTGAATAAACTGTGGCCAAGCAGGGTTCTGTGTCTAAATTCAATGCAGGAACATCTATTGTTAATAGAATTGTGTGCTGCTTGGCCGCAATTCTGATCTAATAAAGTCTATGGTGCTATATGCTAACTGTTGGGTTCCTTTCCTGAGACAAAGGTTTTGATTGGATACATGAGAATGGCTGACTGGTCGTCAGTCAAGAAATTTGACCAACACACTGATTTGTAATCATCAGTACAAGATGAATTGTCCTTACAAATAAATCTAAATAGATGGGTGGACATAATCAGTTCAAACGATAAACATTATAGGCTTTAGATTTCCTGGGCTTTGTCCCATTGTTAGGAAGTTGCTCGACATGATTAACAGACCATGGTTTATAGTGGTGGATAATGTAATGGCTGAGGACAGAAAGCTGTTTAGCATAACAAGTGATAAGTGTAATCAGTATGATATAGAGCAGGGATCACCCACAGAGGCCTTTCTCACAGGATCCTATCCCCACAACCCTATCCCCCAATGAAAGAAGTTTAATTTTGTCAAGCCTAATTGTTGCAGGTGGGTCTGATTTTCCTAGAGATGTTGCTGGAAAGGGAAGGTTAACTCCAACAGTCTATCTGATCTGCAAATTTGCCCATGGTCCCCAAAAGATTCACAACTCCTGGTGTAGTGAATAGAATGTTGGACTTAGAATGGGAGGCTGAGATAGTCACACTTGTTCAGCCTATCCTATCTCACATGGCTGTTTACAGGTTAAAATGGGGTGTGATTACATCTTTTCCTAGATATAATCACACTGAGACTCTGGCTTTAGGTGAAAAAAGCTTACATTTATGACAGGAAACACATAGTGTATAGGAAAGATCCTAGTTCTAAAATAAATTTGGAGATGCAAAGAACCATGCTTGCTCTTTCAGCAAGTAGGAGAGACAAAGGAAAGTTGTCTACTCCCCCAAGGTGGAATGAAGAAGGAGCAGGAAATAAGGTCAGCAACCCTAAGAGTATCAGTTTACACACCTAAAGGTAGGCCAGCATAGGTTAGATAAAAAAGACAGTTTAGGAAGCTTGGAGGTTCCCTTTCCCCATGCAAAACCCATTAAGCTAAGTTACATCTGAACACTTCCAACATACAGCAGGTTTACTATTCAAATGATGTACATCAGTCTTTTCCAACTTTAAGATATTGTTGGACTACAGCTCCCAACATTCCAGACCACTGGCCACGCTGGCAGGAACTGATTGGAGCTGTAGTCAAATGAGCACCAGGTTTGGGAAGACTAATGTACAACTCGATGTACCCTGCAATTAGGAACATTAGACTAACATTGAACTTTAGGAACAGGAAGAGGCAGGAAAACAAAGGTCGGCAGTAGATAGCAGGCATTTTGGATGGCCTAGCACCCCATTATATTGTTCTGGGTGGAAGTTAATTGTGGCCGTCTCTCAGCCTATCATATCTCGAAGGGCTATTCAGATGATAAAATGGGATCTCCTATTTTGGAAGAATGGCAGACTTTTCATTGTGGAAAATAAGTCTCCAGGGCAGATGGATAAAAGTATGAAGTACTTAGGGATCCCTTAGCTTGCATAAGTAGAATGGAATATTACCCAAAGTCCCTTGTACCTCGATTGGACAATGTGCTACAATATGTCTAAATTAATATGGTTTATGTCTTTTAAACGCTGCTAGACATTTGCCATGGCTTCAATTACAATGGGAAGTCATGTCACAGTCTCTAAATGGGCTCTTTACCTTTGTTGACATTTTCCATAAGGGCTGAGGAGTTTCTGCTAGAAAGGGACTTTCAAAATTAAGAAGTCATACTGCATCTCTGTTTTTATTCTCCCTGTTCTGGGCCACTGAAATAAGGGTTAACCAATGCTTGGTTTGAACACATGCTTTTTCGATATATGGCAGGGGTAGAAATCTGTGGGTTTCCAAATATTTTTGGGACTACAAACATTGTCCATGCCGACTGGAGCTGATGGGAGTCGGATACAATAACAGCTGGAAGATCACAGGAGGTTCCCCATTCTTGACGTATGGTTTGTGTCAGTCATTTTTGAGTTTTGCCACAGTCCCTAGTTATAGACCAGTATTGTCTATTCCAGCTGGCTGCATCTCTCTAAGGTCTTAACCAATGGCCTTTCCCAGCCCTGATTTTTGGATTTCTTTATCCTGGAGATACCAAGGATTGAACCTGGGATGTTCAGTGCTCTACTACTGAATCATGGGCCCTCTAGTTTCGAGGACCACACATTCCTTCTGTGGTTATGATTTTATTTAGCAATTATAGAAACCATTCAGCAATGAACTGCCAGCTACATTACCAATGAAGGGTTTTTTTATACTGTGAGTGCATTAGGAGGACACCATGTGTAAAAAAAACATACAAACGAAGTGTTTCATGCTAAGAGGTGCTGAGTGGTTCCTGTCTCCACTGATCTAATATAAATCAGATTACAGAGTAAGAGAAATGTAGTTATGCAGTTGCTCATCTCGTCTCCAGAGAGATAAAAATACTCTAAAAATGTATCATGGCAACAAAGAAGAACAATGGAAGATTTTTTTAAAAAAAAAAATACAGACCTCGCAGGATATGAATTTGGTGCCATTGTAATCATAGCATGCGGTTCCTTGTTTGCGAGAGACTACACACTCTTTTGTTGAGGTCTATGGGAATCGCCCAGCATGAAATTAGCAACAGGAAAACAGTAACATTCTCCAGTAGCACAATAGCAACATTTCAAGTCAAGAAACTTCAATAAGTGTTTGAACAAAAGGGATGGAAATATGGATAGACTTAATAGCTGCAAGCTTTTTGTAGAGTAACAAACTGTAGAGTACTCAGAGAGCAAACAAATACCCTTGAAACACCCTCAGAACTTATTTAGCTAAAGCTTCATTGAGCAACGAGAATACTGATAACTAGGAGGCACAAGGATGATCAACTTGGACTCTTCAAAGAAGTCTAAGTGTGGCATAGGCATATGCTCAGAATAATTTAAGGCACTTTTCATTAACAGCATTTGGCACATCTGCTGAAACCTTTGCTGGATAATGCTGGTCCACTCCAGAGCTTGGAAAATTTACTTTTTTGAACTACAACTCCCATCAGTCCAATCCAGTGGCCATGCTGGCTGGGGCTGATGGGAGTTGTAGTTTTTAAAAAGTAACTTTTCCAAGCTCTGGTCCACTCACAGTACTCCACTATGCTTTTGTAATATTAGGAATATCACAAGGCTGCTGCTTCAACTTCAAAATACAATGGCAAGGTTATTTACAGTGACCCACTAAGCTGAACATAATTTGCCTGTTTGAAAGATACATTGGTGTTTCCAAGTACAATTCAAAGGGCTGGTTTTGAAGCTCAAAATCAGGGGTGGTGAAGCCATGGGCTGACTCTAGGTCATGCAGCCATTTTTAGTGGCCTACCACAAGTGGCCCACATCTTCCCAAATGTGGCACCTGTTTGTACCTAGGGCTTGCTGTAGTGGAAGGGCCTGGACTTTGTCCCAGAAAACCACCAGTAATGGTACCTCTGTAAAGCAGCTCTGGTCTAGGAGGGGTCTCCTGTACTCCAACACTGCCTTGAGGCATAAAAAAAGCGTTTTGACATGGGGGAAAAACACTTCTTTAACCTTTAAAAAGCCGCCATTCTTCTTCTTGTGTGGCACCATTGTTAGACGGTCTTAGGAAAGAGAGCATCTTCCAGTTTCTTGAGCCTCTCTAAGACTCATGCCACAGTAGATGAAGGAGTTTAGAACATAGAGCTCTACACATGATCAGTCTCTCTCTCTCTCTCTCTCTCTCTCCCTAATGTAGCCAATTTTTCCCTCCCCCCCCCTCTCTCTCGTGTACATTGTGAATGTAGGAGCTGCTAAAGCAGGAAATGGAGAGGAGGGAGAGAGAAAATGCCTTTGAAGTATGTGAATTAATGTGTGTGACTAACAAAGGAGACAGCAGCAGCAGGGAGAGGGGGTAGGTTGGAAGACCTTGAAGCCCAATGTCTTAGTTTACCCAAGTGCACCACTGCTGCCTTGGGGGATAGCAAACACTGTTTTGCTCTTTCACAGCAGCTCTGGGGTAGGAGGAGACCCTACTATACCAGTGCTGCCATGTGGATCAAAAATGCTTTGTTTCTCCCTCTCTCCCACACAGAGGGTGTGGTTGTGTTGGCTTCCGTGCATCTCCAGCTCTGCTTTCTGAAGCTGGAGACACGCAACGCTAGTCAAACACTGCCCTTTGTTACTCCAAAACCTGGGGAAATGCAGGTCTAGTGCACTGTTCAACAAAATCAACTTGAAGCTGAGATCACAACTGGTAGACCAACTTGTTGCCACTCCGTGGTGTGTCCAATGAACATGCTCTGCTGTAGGTTGGGCAGAGACAGTGATTGGCCCAACACTTTGCTGTGGGCAGTCCTAAAAGGTCTGCGATCAACTGCGGGGAAGGGAGATGTGTCCAGTCATGGGCAAACGCATTTCAAACCGTAGCCAGAGAAAACAGTCTGGCTCCTTTTGAAACAGCTGGTGTGTTGGCAGCCAGTCTGAGCATGCAGTCTACTTGCCTGCCTTCCCTTCATCTACTGAACATATGTATGTGGACATGGGCTGCAAGTATGTTTTGTATGGCCTTTGGAGGAGCAGGAAACCCTCAATCAGACACTCCCCTTGCCCAGGCTGACAAGGTTAGGCACCTCTGAATGGTTTGGGATCAAGTTATCTGACTATCTTCTCCTGTATGAACCTGCCCATTCGCTAAGGACACCATAATCAATAACCCTGCTTCAGAGGGCAGGCAAATAGTAACTGGATATAGGGCCATTTATGTGATATCGCACATAAAAGAAATACCCTTGCCATAGATATCCATTTATTTCAACTGTTTATATACTGATTAACACCGTAGTCTCTAAGCTGTGTACAATAAGGTGACAAAATATACAATAAAAATAAAATCAGTTAAAATTAACCATAAAATAATAAGAAAAAAACCCTTACTTAAAATGCCTGCTGAAATAAAAAGATTTTCACCAAGCACTGGAAATTCAGTGGGGGAGGTGCTGTCTGATCTCAGCTGGAAGGGAGTTCCACAGAACTGGCCCACAATATTCCTGATGGATATTAATATATAATTTAAATAGATTAAGGTGCTCTGGCACACGAGACCATTTTTTTTAATGGACTATTTACTTTAGGAAAATGACAGGGAAATGCAGTAAAGTGTATGCAATAAATGATTGATAAAAGGAAGATGTATAGCCGCTGCACAAGGAAATCAGGATGAATTCTCATTCTCATATAACCTTCCCACAAACAAATCATAGCAAATGCTCAATAAAGACTGAGCATTATCTAAATCTGTGAAGCTTTGCGCTAACAAATTAGGATGAATGCTCAATAAACATGTGAATGTGGCTTTTCGAGCTTTAGCTTGTGCAAACTGAAACACAGTGGCTGGGAGATCAAGGTTTTATGCAACGTCATTCTCAATGGATAGGATAGCAAGTGATGTTGGCCTTTCATCCGACCTGGCCAATCACAAGTATATTTTTATGAGCTTCTGTTTTGAGAAGCTACACTCAGTACAGGCAACTGTAACTGGAAGTGACAGGAATCTGTGGTACTACCCAGGTGTTTGGGAAGACATAAGTTATTTTGGTATCATGGATGTATTGCAGGGCATCTCTGGATTATCTACATTGCCCTTGTTGAGCACTCTCACATTCACACTAGCACTACATGAAGAACCAACTGCTTCAAAAGGCTGAAGGAACTTCTTCATACTACCTGCATGAAGACTGCAACTGGCTCTGTTGCCATGGTTTGCATTTTCTGTTCTGATTCCCAGACAGCTTTTTAGAAGACATTTTCACAAATGCCCCAGTCAAGACACTTATATATACGCTACTGTGGCAGGTAGTAGTATGGTGGTATCAGCTTTACTTATGCTACATAACTGGTTGGCATAGAACGCAGTTGCTAGGCAGTTGCTAGGCTATGGTTACTATAGCTCTATATTTTGGGGAAATTGTAATTTTCATAGTTTAAAAAAAGCAACAAGAGAATACTATAGCCTGGGACACTGTAGTGTCTGGTGATAGTGTCCCTTTAAAACTAGTTATACCACTCCAATAGAGGGTTTATTTTTTTGTAGCTGAGGAGCTCAGGGATAAGAGCTTGCAGTAGGAGCCATTTTGTGTGTGTGCTGAACATAACAAAGAATATAGGCCTACAACTCCATGAGAGTCATCCTTTGAGAGCCACTCACACCACAACACAGAGATTTCATTAGGATCCTAGAAATGAAACAGGAGTGCACTGAAAGCAGAGCAGCAACTAAGAGGTAGCTAGCTCTGGGTCCTTTTCATAGACATTGCTGTGCGAAAGGCTAAGACTAGCAGGGCCTGTTACACTCCTGTGTTTTGCAATCTAACACAATCTAACACAAGCCATACAACTTGATAACACTGCAAAGCTGCAGGGCTGCCCAGAGGACGGGAGCAGCTGGGGCAATTTGCTCCAGGCCTCCACAAAGCAAGGGGCCCCTTGCCTCGCTTCCTGTGCATACCATTGGACCCTGCCCAGACCCTGCCACATTTGCACCAGAATTCTTGGTATTTTGTTTAAAGATTTCGTTAAAAGAGGAAATGGTATATTACAGTGTAAAATGACACCGAATCTCAACTTTCAATTATGATGTAATGCAACCTCTCCCCGGCCATGATGAAGTAAATATTTTACATAGTTGTGTATGAACAGAACAGATGCGAATTTGAGGCTTAAGCTGGTGACCTGTTCTTGTCACATACCCACTGGGAAAAAGTTCAAGTAGTGAGTGAGTGCGTGAGTGCGTGAGTGCGTGAACACTGCCTAACATTTCTAAGTAAAGTGCCACTGGAGAGTAAGGCCCAGCCTCCAAGAGGTCTTCTGTATCTTTAAAAGTTGTGCAGAAGGAAGGGAGAATTCCACCTTGTGGTTTTTCCCATTACAGAGTTGCAAGAACACCTGCACTTGGCTGACTTTCTCTTCTCCTAAAGATACAGGATCAGTTTCAGGCCAGGAACCTGGCAACCCTAGTTCTAGGGGTTCACTCAACCTTCTGCAGGATCTTTGGGGAGGTGGTGGGGTGAGCTGGGGGAGAAGAGGAAGGAAAGCGGGAGAGTCCCATTGCCCTAGTGGTAATCCTTACACTGACGGGATAAGTTGGTTAAATGTCACCCACTGTTGGCATCAGCCAAAGCTGGGAGGACAGTGTTCCATTACTGGGGTGTCATTGCTGAGAAAACCTTCTGTTGTATCACATACCCAGCAAGTTTCACACCATGATGGTATTATAAGAAGGGCCTCTCTAGTCAGTTGCCAAGCATGGGCAGGCAAGTATGGGGAGAGGTAAGTGGTTCCTAAGCCATTCAGGGCTTTGCACGTCAAAACCATCACCCTGAATTGTGGTTAGTAGGAAATAGACAGCCAGTACAGACGTCACTTAATTCCAAGCTATCAGGACCCGGAAGCTGCATTTTGCACTAGCTACAATGTCCAAACCAGCCCCACATATAAATCCATTATGCATAGCTAGCTATGCACACGGTGGGGAAAAATATACTGCACATATTGAATAGTTACAATTAGAGGGCGCCTACAAACAGAGTGGCTTTATTTCAACAGTTTCTATATATTTATCTCCTGTAAATTAAGATGCATTTCCTACTGAAAGTTATATGTATTATCAAACAAATCCACTGGATCTCAGGGCAGGTAGAGCAACTGGTATTGTTTCCTTGCTTGTATGGAGGCTTCTCTGCTCTCCTGATTGCACGGTCTCAGAGAAATCAATATCTCATTTCTCACATCAGCCAGGTGGGTAAACCAGGCAAAGCTTTCAAATGAAGCCTTGTGCATTCTGACAAGAGGGAAAAACATGTTTTTCCTGTTTCAAACTGCACTTTACAAGCAGCTATTGACAGCTTTAAAGTACTTTCTCCAGGTATGATCCTTCATGATTGAGCATTACTGTTTTCTGCATGTGCTGCAAAAGTTTGTTTGTTTTTCAGCCTCGCCTGCCAAATACAATTATGCATTCACTAAGTTGTTCCTATCCTTGGATCTGTTCAAAAAATTGCAAAGTCTTGATAGAAATCTGTAAAGATGCCTTGATTCACCTTGAAGGCCTGGAAGGTTTGACACACAATTGTATTTCCAAACACTATCTCATATTTCCTACAGTCCCAGATTGAGGAAAACTTATTTTTTTAGAATTTATAAGGTACAGCCAACCTGAATTTGCTAATCCTTACAGAAATTTGGCTTTAGCGTGCGATCCTATTTACCTCTAACCTAAATGTAAGTCCCATTGAATCCAGTATGACTTGCTTCTGAGTATACATGCTACAGGATTGCACTGTTAGTGGCATAAATATTAGGCAATGCCATTTTTGTGTGTACTGAAAAAATTATACCTCATATGCTTCTATTTGGTATAGCCCTTTAAACTAACTACAAAACATTGCTTCAAAATTACTTGGTAGCATAAATGTGGAGGGCCATGGGGAAAAGGTGCTACCAAAAAGAAAAGAAAAGTTTGCTGATTTAAGCAAGGACCCCTTATCCATTTAGGATAATGTGGTTGCATACTCATTTGTCATGATGATTTCTTTCCATAGGGTCAGGAAGATCTCTAAGTTTTCCCTGGTTTACCATCCTGGTTATCAGTTTGATGTGGTAAAACCACATTTTTTTAGGTTCTAAGCCTGAAGGCAGTGACTGTCTTCCTACTGATTTTTGTAAGCCACTCTGGGACTAGTTAGTCATGCCCATTTATTTCAGTGCCACTACTGTACTCTTGAGTATGATAGGCAGAGTGATCCTAACAATAGGAAGCTGCTACATACACCAGTGTATCTTATGCCAGGGTAAGCTACCCACTTCAAACTCCGTTCAGGAGCCTCTGGGAGGGGATACTGCTGGCTGAGCCAACAGGGGAGCCTGGGTCCAAGTTTTAAGGAATGGACTCTATTAGGTCACCTGGGTGAACTGAACAGGGTTTGGAATAGACATGTCCTGCGCATGCCACACACCTTTTTTGGCAGTTATGCTAGTGTAAATTATGCTGTCTTAATTTAAACTGACTGAGCCAAGGTGAGAGGCTTAGGTGCCGTAGCTTTGGCTCTGCTGTATTTCAGCCCTGTATCCTCCAAATCCCAATATTTGCAAAATCCAAACTCACATCCCAGCACATCTTGAGTTTGGATTGCATTGTTAGTTGGATACAATTTCTTTACTATTACTACTACCACCACCACCACGACCATATAATGCCTTACAGCAGCTCAGCTTATTTGTCCATCCAGCCCAGTACTGTCTATTCTGACTAGGGTTGCCAGGTTCTTGGCCTGATCCTGATCCTGTATCTTGAGGAGAAGAGAAAGTCAGCCAAGTGCAGGTGTTCTTGCAACTCTGTAATGGGAAAAACTGCAAGGTGGAATTCTCCCCTTGCACAACTTTTAAAGATACAGAAGATCTCTTGGAGGCAGGGCCTGGCAACCGAGAGGTCTTCTGTATCTTTCAAAGTTGTGCAGGGGCAAGGGAAAATTCCACCTTGTGGTTTTTCCCATTACAGTGTTGCAAAGACACCTGCATTTGGCTGACTTTCTGTTCTCCTAAAGATACAGGTTCAGTCTCGGGCCCTGAGCCTGGCAACCCTAATTCTGACTGACAGTGGCTTTCCAGGTCTCAGGAAGAAAAAGGACCTTTCCATCTCTTGAACCTGTTAACTGAAGATGCCAGATCCTTCCGTCTGCAAGCAAAGCATGTTATCTAGCTATGGGCCCTTCTCATTTATTCTTTAAGAGCAACAAATTCCATGACCACATATCTTTGTACTGTTTTAATTGCCTTTTTTCAATGATGCTGAAATTCCACTACTTTCTAATCACACGATGAGAGCCTGGGTTAAAATTTATCATGTGTAAACTTAAATCTAAAGAGGCTGGTTAAAGTATTCAGTGGATTATGTACAGACCCGGTCTCCAAGAGGTCTTCTGTATCTTTAAAAGTTGTGCAGGGGGAAGGGAGAAATCCACCTTGTGGTTTTTCTCATTACAGTGTTGCAAGAACACCTGCAGTTGGCTGACTTTCTCTTCTTCTAAAGATACAGGATCAGTCTCAGGCCCTGAACCTGACAACCCTATCTGAAATGGATCCCACCCCTGAAAAGCTAGGATCTTTGGAGGCAATGATAAATATGTGTTAAATAACAAAATAGCTGTACCGTTTTTGGCACCTGCTAAAAATCTTCCTATTCTGCTATACGCCAACCCAGACATGTAAAGTCAACATGTATTTCAATATGCCATTTTATTTTAGAATGTATATTTTTAAAACTGCAGATTTGATTTATAGTTTGAAAATGTTTAGGTTAACTTGTTTGTAATATTTGATTTTGAACTTATTAAAAGAGAGAAAGAAAGCGGTATTCAGGTTCAATGCAAAAAGTAGCTATTGTTCCTCCCCCCCCCCATCTCGCTGGACATATTATTATTTCTTGGGGGCCTTTAAATCAGTGGGGCTTTACTGGAAGCCTTTGATACCCCTCAAATGTCACAGACTGTCTCCCAACTTGTTATGCACACATTGATTGGCAGCGCTGAGCATCCCACCTGTGAGCAATCAGAATCACAGCAAAGCTCTCACCACAGTTCTGCTGCTGACTCCTATCCCCAGCTGGCTTGCAGTGCCACTAAAAATAGAATTTAGTATGCTGACATAGAAACGGGCTTTGCACACCACCACCACCAACCACAAAGAAATTGAATCTGGAGTTTCCACACAGATCTTTTTATAAATGTAAAGTTGTCCTACATAGATCTTTCCTATATGTCCTACATGGATATTTCCAGTATCCAGGCAAATGTGAATATGGTCACAATGTACAGGACAGAAACATGTTGAATTGAACATTTGACAGGGCTAGTTCTGGAAATTATCACCATTTCTTAATAATATTCTTTATTTTGATTCATAGGGTTTGTAACAAACAGGGTATTTAAGCTTCCACCCTCCTTGCAAGGTAGGACCGCAGAGGAGGGTTGCAGGTCAGAAGCATCCCAAATCCTGAGATTTCAGGGGCAGTCCCTAGTGATGTTACAGGGGCAAGCCCTAGTGATGTCATTAAGCGTGATACATGCAGCATCAACCACAGTTGCTTGGAATATACCATTCAAATAAAAACATTTCTCTGACTGGAAATAAAGATAGAACTCTTAGCTAAATAAGGCTGTTTTTAGTGACAGAATCATTCCTTCTCATCTGCTTAGAGAGACTGGGTAGAGAACATTTCATCTAGCCTTCTTCCTTCTGGCAAGAAGGGTTTAAGTGCCCTCAGGCCAGTCACCAAAAGGCCTGTAGGAAGAAGGGAGCCTATTGTTGTGGAGATGTTAGATAGGAACACTCAGGAATAAAGATGGATTAGGGTTGCCATATTCCAGTCCCACAAATCCGGTCAGGCTAATCTGCATATTGAGCAAATTATTTGCTAATTTATTTATTTATTTATTTATTTATTTTCATTTCTAGACCGCCCATAGCTAATAGCTCTCTGGGCGGTGTACAAAACGAGATTAAAATACAATATAGAATAAAATCAGTAACAAAGGAACACATTAAACTAAAAACATTAAACATAAAGCATTAAACATTAAAATGCCTGGGAGTATAGCCAGGTCTTAACCTGGCGCCTAAAAGAAAGAACCGTAGGCGCCAGGCGTATTTCCTCCGGTAAGCTGTTCCATAATTTGGGGGCCACCACAGAAAAGGCCCTAGATCTAGTAACAGTCCTCCGGGCATCCTGGTGAGTTGGTACCCGGAGGAGGGCCTTAGATACTGAACGAAGTGAACGGGTAGGTTCATAGCGGAAGAGGCGTTCCACAAGGTATTGCGGTCCCACACTGTGTAAGGCTTTATAGGTCAACACCAGCACCTTGAATCTAGCTCGGAAACAAATAGGTAGCCAGTGCAAGCGAGCCAGGACAGGTGTTATATGCGCAGACCGATTGGTCCTCGTCAACAGCCTGGCTGCCGCATTTTGCACTAGCTGAAGTTTCCAAACAGTCTTCAAGGGCAGCCCTACGTAGAGCGCATTACAGTAATCCAGTCTAGAAGTTACCAGAGCGTGAACAACCGAGGCGAGGTCATCACTGTCCAGATAGGGGCGTAGTTGGGCTACTAAGCGCAGGTGGTAAAACGCGTTCCGTGCCACCGAGGCCACTTGAGCCTCGAGCGACAAGGAAGGGTCAAAAAGGACCCCCAAACTACGAACCTGTTCCTTCAAGGGGAGTGTAACCCCATCTAGAACAGGATAAGCATCCACCATCTGAGCAGGGAAAGAGCTCACCAACAGTGTCTCAGTCTTGTCTGGATTGAGTTTCAGTTTATTAGCTCTCATCCAGTCCATTATCGCGGTCAGGCAACGGTTCAGCACATCAACAGTCTCACCTGTGGAAGGTGAAAAGGAGAAGTAGAGCTCCGTGTCATCAGCGTACTGATGGCAACGCACTCCAAAACTCCTGATGACCGCACCCAGCGGCTGCATGTAGATGTTGAAAAGCATGGGGGACAAAACCGACCCCTGAGGGACTCCACAATGGAGAGTCCAGGGTGTCGAGCAACGTTCCCCAAGCACTACCTTCTAGCGACGATCCGCTAAGTAGGAGCAGAGCCACTGCCAAGCAGTGCCCCCAACTCCCAACTCCGCGAGCCTCCCCAGAAGGATACCATGGTCGATGGTATCAAACGCCGCTGAGAGATCAAGGAGAATCAACAGAGTCACACTCCCCCTGTCCCTCTCCCGACAAAGGTCATCATACAGGGCGACCAAGGCTGTTTCAGTGCCAAAACCGGACCTAAAACCGGATTGAAATGGATCCAGATAATCGGTTTCATCCAAGAGCGCCTGGAGCTGGCCGGCAACCACCCGCTCCAGAACCTTGCCCAAAAAAGGGACATTCGCCACCGGTCTGTAGTTGTTCAAAACATCTGGGTCCAGAGAAGGTTTCTTTAAAAGAGGTCTTATTATTGCCTCCTTGAGACTACCAGGGACTACTCCCTCTCTCAAGGAGGCATTTATTACCTCCCTGGCCCAGCCGGCGGTTACAGCCCTGCTAGTCTTCACTAGCCAAGATGGGCAAGGGTCCAGAGCAGACGTGGTCGCCCGCACCATTCCAAGCACCTTGTCCACTTCCTCGAGCTGCACCAACTGAAATTCATCCAATAATAAAGGACAAGACCGCGCTCTGGACACTTCAATGGATTCATCTGTCATAACATCAGAGTCTAAGTCCCGACGGATGCATGCAATCTTATCCTGGAAGTGCTCCGCAAGTTTGTTGCAGCGGGCTTCCGATGTGTCCTTAGTATCATGAGAGCCAGAATGTAGAAGCCCTCGTACCACCCTAAAAAGCTCCGCTGGGCGGCAAAGGGATGATCTAATGGTGGTAGCAAAATAAGACTTTTTTGCTGCCCTAACCGCTTTTATGTACAACTTAGTGGAAGCACTTACCAAGGAATGATTACATCCGTCAGGAGTTCGCCTCCACCTGCACTTTAGCCTCCTTCTCTCTTGCTTCATCACTCTCAGCTCCGGGGTATACCACGGTGCTGTATGAGTTCGGCACTGAAGGGGGCTATAATAGTTGCATTATCCAGTTGTTTTGTTTTTGTACCTAGTAATTATCAACAAAAACTGAAGGACTATGTAAGACATCTTTTTTTTAAAAAATGTACATTTTCAGCCTTAAATGCCTAGGCTCTAGTTTCCACTATGGAATATTTATTTATGTACAGTAGGGCCCCACTCATACGGAGGGTTATGTTCCAGACCCCCGCTGTAAAGCGGAACGCATTGACCAAAATGGCTCTCGACAGCCAAAAAACGCCATAAAAGTGGAACAAGCGCTGTAGAAGCTGGGCCTTTCTGCAATTGACAACTGCTGTATCGGTGGAATGCTGCGGAGCGCCGCAAAGCGGGGCCCTACTGTATTAAAAAGATTTATATCCTGCCCTTCCACTGTTAAAAACAGAGCTCAGAGCAGCTTGCAAATGTAATAAAAACAATAAAAGTGTAACTTTTCAAGAAAAGTTTGGGAATACTTGGTGTAAGACATCTGCCTGTGTTCCTGTGCTGCTCTCACCCCTCATTTAAGTGCCTGGGATACACACATGTGGACATGCCTCTTTACAGTAATGGAAAGTGAGTCTTAATAATGTGTTATCTGCCCTAGGACTCCAGACACAAGGTTGCATAAGTGTTTATTGTGATCGTAAAATATTTTGTGAGGTTTAAGTTCTATACGACATCATTTAGTATCAAATCAAATCAAATTTTATTATGCGGTTACAGACCCAATATACAAATCGATTAGATAGGCGTTCTATAAAACATACAAAATAAAATATAAATATAAATAATATAACTTTAAAATGAAGCATTGGTATTTAAGAGGACGACCATCTTGCATATATTTTGAATTGAATTAAGAAACTTGGCTACTAACTCTGTGGTCGACTGGTTTGTATCGGCCAACAGGTATTTCAGATACCAATCCGCAGACCTACCAGGCAAGCTTTCCATAATAGGGTGTAAGAATCTGGAGCGTTTGTCATTATAAAAGTTACAAAGAAAGAAAACATGGGCCAGTGATTCAACATCAGCGGTCTCTTGGAGACCGGGCCTGGCAACCAAGAGGTCTTCTGTATCTTTAAAAGTTGTGCAGGGGAAAGGGAGAATTCCACCTTGTGTTTTTTCCCATTACAGTGTTGCAAGAACACCTGCACTTGGCTGACTTTCTCTTCTCCTAAAGATACAGGATCAGTCTCAGGCCCTGAACCTGGCAACCCTAAATGCCATACAGCCTCCTCACGCTGTACAGTCAACACCTGTTAGGGGCATTCCCACATTAGATTCAACCAGTGTAAAATCTGTACACAACAGGTGAGCTATACGCCCTTAGTTATTCACATGTAATGTTCAACAAAGTGTAGAGCCTGAATCTGTGTATACAATAGTTGGGCTGCACAAATCAAGTACACTCTCACATAAATACTTGTACATTTTGAAAAAATATATTAAAAATAAATACTTGTACATGTGTAGAGACAACTTGTACCTGTGTTCAGTATGATAAGTGAATAAGAGAAAATGGTTGTTCATTCTAGTAAGGGTTGGGAATGGTTGGAATCTGGAAACTTTTTTGTAAACAGCTCATTCATGAGGTATTTTAAAAAAGAACATAAACTCCTCACTAGTTGCTTTACTTCTCAGTAAAAGCATGAGTTGTGTTTCATAAATTGAAATGTTTGTTTATGAGACAATGGCCTTAATTGTTGATAATTCAGTGCATTTAGTACATGCTGACAGGCAGTGATGGTTGGGGCACAGAGCTCAGTGCGCACATCCACATGTGCGCACATGCACACATGCGCACACACACACACAAACACAGGGAAGGATGTTTACTCCTTCCAGAGTATTGCTAAAGCTAAGGGAGAAGGGGATAGGGTTTTTTTGTCAGTTTCATTTTTTCTTCTCAATTGCAAGCCTCTCCCTGCTGAAGGGAGAGCCTCCAGGTGTAATTGACACAAACTGATTAGAGGCAAACAGAACTCTGATGCGCTTTTCGCATTACAGATTTAAAGGCACAGTAGCTCCCTCTCTGCAGCTCGGCACCAGCCCGGAAAAAGTAGGCCACCTAATAGGCTAAGCGGGCACCAGGTAGCAGGGCTATAATCTGGGTAAAACCAGGCTAACCGGGCAATATGGCAACACCATGGATGGATGCCCCTAAGGCTACAATTCTAAACACAATAAGGGACTAAGCCACAAAGAATTCAACAGGACTTACTTCTGAATAGATGTGGTTATGATTGTGCTGTTGGTAAGGCTTGACTAGGGATCCTCTGCAAAGATATCCATATCCAAGTAGAGCTGGCAACCCCCTGCATGGAAGGCCCACCCCTACCTTTTAACATGACTGCTCCAAACTTCTTTAGATTTGACTCTTCACTTCAGAAAGAGGTTTGAGAAATGAGTAAAAGTAAGAAGATTCTCTACACTTTTCTATCTCCCCCGTGGGCTGCTATAAACTCACTTTGACAGCCAATCCAATTCCAGTGTGTAATAATGGTCAGAGAGAAAACACACATGGTTTGGTCTACTTTCATGGGCAGTAGCTTGGGAACAACAGCAATTGCAGCTGCACTTCCCAGTAAGTGAATTCTCTTCTACCATTATTGGGCAGGAAACAAACCATCAGGCAACCAACAAGGTGCATCGTCAGTGGGTTTAAGAGAGTTCAGCTGAGCACGTGGAATCACTGTTGTTGCTTTTATGGATGTAAGGAAGTGAGGTTAAAGGTAAATGAAATGCAAATAGAAAAAGAAAAAAAAAGACAGTGATGATTTCCTAAATGCAATACCATACTAACCACAAGATTCCTATGAGTAAGGCAGAAAACTCAGCATTCCACAACCAAAAGCCACAACTAAAACAGTTCTGGCAGCCAAGGTCACAGAAATCCCCATGCAGCACAACCTGACCCAGGGGCTACAGTTAGTGCAGAATGCTGTGGCACAATTGCTGACATGAGCGAGACCCTAATCAGCACATCTCTGTTCTGAAATCTGCACTGGTTGCTGGTTTGCTACCAGACCAAGTTCAAGGTGTCCTTTCTATGTAGGTTCCACTTAGTACTTGTTCTGCTCTTGTAAGAAATCAGTCCTTTAGTGTGGCAGCACCTATGCTTTGGAACTCCCTGCCTGTTGACATTAGGCAGGTGCCTTCATTATCCTCTTTTTGGCATCTGCTAAAAACATTTTTGTTTAGGGAAGTCTAGAAGCTATTATGCTCTTTTATCTGTTTTTAACTCATTGTTGGTTATATTATTTTGAATGTTTTTAAATACCTGTCTTTAACTGTTTTTGCCAATAATTTTATTGTTTTAATTCCTTCTGTAAACTGCTTTATTTTTTACAATAAAGCAGTATATAAATGTTGTAAATAATAAATTTAATAAATAATAATAAATAAATAAATTTCAGAGTCACTGTGGCCCTTGGGTCTCTTTCTTCTTTTAGGAACAAAAGAATATGTTTTATATCGACATAAGCCATTTGGTACTATCTGGCTCAGTACTGATGACAAGAACTAGCATTGGCTCTCCAGGATTCCAAGCAATAGTCTTTTACAGAGATTGGATTTTGGACCTTTGCATGCAAAGCATGTGCCCTACCACTGAGCTACAGCACTGCCTCTGTTTAAAGAAGTATCTTTTAAAATTGTTCTTTTCAGTTCTCTAATGTGAATGCACAGCCTACCTAGGGCACATCTACACTATTCATTTAAAGCACATTCAAAACACACATTTGAAGCACATGAATCTGACCACAGAATCATGAGAAATGTAGTTTGTTAAGGGAGGTGGGAACTATATCTGTGAGCGGGAAACTACACTTTCCAGGTTTCTTTAGGGGAAGTCATGTGCTTTAAATGTAAGTTAGATGTGCTTTTAATGTATTGTGTGGATCCATTTCATAAACTTTGCCTGCATGTAAATTGTTTTAGTTTTTTTTTAAATGGAAATCAGCTACAAAGTTTATGGGGTGACCATGGGTTACTCACCATCTCTCAGCCTGATCTGTCCCTCAGGGTGAAAACAACAGAGGGGGACCATGACCACCTCAACAAGAAGGGCACACTTAAAATGTGTAGGAAATAATAATGTACAACCATAGTATGAAATCAGATACTTAACAGGACAGAGTATGAAGACATATTTATATTCACTAATATACCTATAGCCCACAGATATTTCTACCAAACTTTAAAAAGCAGGGAAATTGGGCAGCTATAGTGAATGCACCGGGGGAGCAGGAGACCTGACCTCCTCTCTGAGATATTGGACTGCCATACAAAGTTGTCAAAATGCAAACCCAATTTGGGTTGGTCTTTCACAGTCCAATCTACTTGCTGTGTAGCTTGGAAGAATTTGGTAACATGTGCCTCTGTGTTGCCCCTGTATATGATGTCCAAGTATTTCAAAAGTAGTGGTCTCCAAGGTGGTTGTTTCTGCATTATGACCCCTGCGCAAATCAAGTAGGCTGGCAACTAGTTGGCCCATGTCCGCTCAACTTTCCTGCACCTGGGCCTATCCTGATCCTTATTTTCTCCCTTCTCCTTATCTTTTTTCAGGGGCTTCCGATAAAGAAGAGAAAACAAGTCCATGAACTCCCCACACCAATTTTTTTCTTTGTCGTGGGAAGCAGATGTAAGCTGAGTGTGGCTGATATTTCCCCTAAGGGGATGGCATCCTCACCAATTGCCTCCAGTGGATCCTCCGCTGCTGCTACATGAGCTGGCACAATGGGCTGACCCACAGCTTTGCCAGAAGCTGCCTTTGTAGTGGCCTGATCAGTCACAGGGGGCTGCCAAACTTGGTCACATGCTGCCATATGCAGAGGCTGGTGATTGTGTCCCTGCTCTGCCCCCGGCATAGAAATTGCCTCAGCTCCAGAAGGCAGGGGAAGTGGCCACCCATGGCCCAGTGCTCAAAGACCCCAAGGAAACATTTCCCAACCTGGACACCCACTCCACTAAGTGGGCAATACCAACTCACCAGCCACAGCCATAGCCTTCCACGGCTAGCATCACTGCCATCTCTCTCTCAGGTGTAGTCACCGCCACCTTTCTCTCAGGTGCCACCAGCGGGGCCTAGTTAGGCCCTGCCTCAAGAGCATCCCTTCACTTCCCCTCTGCCCTTCTTAGGTGGCATGTCACTGAAATGCAGGAGAGAGGAGAGGGAAAAAAGAAGGGGGACAAATATGCAAGGCTGAAGCCCCAAATACCTACCCGGCCTTCTAGCAAGGCCCATTAAAATATAAAACCCTATACAGGCCTGGGCCTAGCCAAAAGCTATAAACCCTACCTGCATAAGGCCCCCCAGCACCTGAATAAGGCCTGCCTGCTGTCCTCTCAAGTATCTTTTAAGGGGGGCGGAGAAGAATCAAAAGGCCCATGAGGCCTAACCTATAATTGAAAGGCCCAATCCTAGGCCACCTCAGACCCAAGACTGGAAGCAGGCCCCTGCACATGGGCCAGACCCAAGGCCGTGATTCCAGGAGGGAGCCCTTGGGCCAGTTCACACAGCAATTTAATATGAGATGGGCTCTACTTGCATGCCCATTTAATTCACAGAGATCACATGACGTAGGAGGCAAAGAGAAGGCATCCCACTGCTTTTAGCTTTTAATCTGCAGCAAATCAACCCAATTTTAATCCAAAAAGGGAAGGAAAAACCGTCTGAGTTTCGTATCTCTAGGGGCTTATAGACGCATAGCTCTGATGCTTTTGTGAGTCCATGCCCACTTCCTCCTCCTCCCTTTGTTATGTCATTTCCTGCTGGTGCCTGTTCTGCTAGCCTGCTGCAAACTGTGCTTTTTTCCCTTTCACCCCTAACTTGTGCAAAAAAGCATAACATTTTTCAAACAAATATTTGTATTTCTGTATTTTTAATGAAACTTACTCTGGAACAAACTGAGCATGCTCGGTTGCTAAGGTAACACTGTGATCCAGGGAGGGAGGCCTAGACACGAGGCCCGCCTAGGCTCCAGATGCACCTGCACACTCCCCAATGCTGAGGTGTGATCTGGTACTCACAGCGCTGAACAAAATGGCGCCGTGACCCATGGGCATGGCCAACAAAATGGCCACTGCTTCTGCTGCGTGTTGGGCACTGCTCCTGCCGTCCTTGCTCCATCCTCCTCCTGTTGCATGCCAAGAGGAGGCTTAGGGGATGGCACAGGATTAAGTAAGTCCTGATGCCCTGCTCCCATGCAGTCACATTGAGCACGCATCTCTTGTGCACCATGTGACCATTTCCCTCTTCCCAATTTGGTGGCCAGAGCTTCAACTCCTAGTCACAACTGTGCCCTGCTACCCAGGCTGTGCTCAGGCGAGTGGAGCAGGACTTCAGGTCAACTGAAAGCAAAAGCATGGGCAAAACTAGTCATTTTTAATGTTGAGAAGGGGTCTGGCATGGGAAGAAGCCAGCATCCAATCAAACAAGATTCTGTATTTCTCAGGTTTAGCACATGAACAGGATAGTGATACAACACATTGCTTTGCTGATGAAAGAAACTTTAAGAGGTGTAAACTTTAGATAAATCTAAGGAAACCATTATCTTGTGGATTTCTGCAAAATTCAGATGATATTTCCATCTTTTTGTGTGTGGAGAGGGATGGGGTCCTTGGCAAACATAGTGATAAGAGGACTCAAACCTTGGATTCCATTACAGAGCAGATTCTAACAACAAAACAAATAGCATCAAGCACATTGGATACACTCCCCAGTACTGGAATGAATGAGATGGATAAATGAGATGTGAAATGAGAGAGGCTCAGTACTCCTCTGTGTAGGTATGAAGGGTGTGGCATGTGGCTAGGAAGAGGGATGAGATGCTTTTTGCTCAGATATTTCTTGGCACATGGTTCCATCATTGTGAGGTCCACTAGATCAAAGGAAGTAGATCAGGATCCGTGGTAGGACTTTTGATGAAGAGTAAGACTTTCTGACTCTCAATTGGGATTTCTACTCTCTGAAGTCAGTATCAGTCCCATATTTACATTAAGTTACACACTCGGAAGGTAGAGGAACAAGTATTGTAACTATAGTGACCTGAGTTTTCAAGAAAATGCTCTTTAATTAATTGCAAATTGATCAGCAATGGTAAACCACCTCTGAATACCCCTTATCATGAAAACCCTATTCGTAGGGTCGCCATAAGCCGGGATCGACTTGAAGGCAGTCCATTTCCATTTTTTTTCATCAATGGATAAACCGTGAAGTTACACATTCCTGTCAGGTATTAAAGGCCATTTTCAGCCTCTTTATCTCAAGAATTGCAGTTTCCAGCTTACTTTAAGGTAGTTTTTTGAAATTAAAACAGCTAAAATTATTATTCTTTTCAACTGAGCAACTGTTGAAGACAGAGTGAATTGTTTGTTTTAGGGAAATCCGTAACTGCAACATCTATAAGACTATCCCCTCTCCCCCCCCCCCCAAGATTAGGCTGCAGCCTGAAATGAACACGTCTTGGTGGAGTGGATTTTTGAGCAAAATGAGCTTGGAGCTCAGTTCTGATGTGCCCTGTTCCAAGTGCATCTGATTCCAGTTGGTGGACCTCACGTTTCTAATGAAAAAATAAAGTAGACCTTGTAAGGGGGAGTCTGTCCATTTATTTATTTATTTATTTATTTATTTCCCACCCTTCCTACCAGCAGGAGCCCAAGGCGGCAAAGACTTTAAAGAAGATCAACATAGAAATAATCATACTACCTTGTTCAAAGTAGCTTAGCATTACCTATTCTCCATGTCCCCACCCCAAAAACATAAAAATATTACTTATTCATCACAAGAAACCAGAGAGTGGTTTTCTGCAAGCTTGAAATTGCTCCATTCATACAAATGGAATAGGTAGAGGATTCCTTAAACAGAACTCTAGAATAAGCACACTGAATTGTTGGAATTGAACAAATGCACTGCAGAATTTCAGTATATACATTGCAGTCTTCTGGTTAATGGTATCTGGCCATTTATGGATGAGTCAGAGTATTTTGAAATGGCCAGCTCTTTTGATTTGTGTAGATACTAGATTTTCTGTTCTGCTAAGGGCTATTTTTTTATCTAGTCCCAAAGAGTTTATGAAAAATTAGAATTGTTATTTGCTTGTTGGTTTTTATTTTATCTTGTGATGCCAGAATATAAGATTTGATTTCCTTGATACTATAATAATCATCTTTAGGAAGAGGTCATATATAATCCTGCAGAAATGCCACCATCATTTCTCAGAAGTAATCTGGGTTTCAGGATTATTCAGTGACAGGGTGTGATGGGGTCTTCACATCTGCAGAGAATAACATTGCATTTTAATAAACTACCCAAGGCCTGTGCATGTAAAACGTTTTAAAATCCAGCATTTTATTTTCCTTGAACCTAATATATTTCAGTAGTAAGGTATTGAATATATAATAGCCCAAGATTGCCTGCCAAGGCTTGTGAGGTTACAACCCTTTTCTGGCACCACAAGAGAAAACACTGGCACCAGTTCTCCCTTCCATGTAAGTTGGTGCCAATGCCAACTTCCTCCAAGGCAAATTGCAGCTTCAGGAAGAGTAATGTTCACCAGGATGACAGTACAGGAGAAGAAGGGGTAAGACTCTACATGCACAGTGGTGCCATTAGTCATTAGGCCACTCACAACAGCTGTTTTAAAAGAACACACACACATAACAGCAAGCTATGTGTTTTATTTAACATGTAGTTTGGTCCTAACAGTCTCGCAGTGAGGAAGGTGTTAGACTTAGCAGCCCAATCCTATGCTTATCTACTCAAACGAAAGTTTCATTGAGTTTACTGGGACTTATTCCCAGGGAAGCGGACGTAGGATTGTAGCCAGAATTAGATTAGAGTGTGCTAGGCACCAAACAGATTTCAGGTCGCACTGAGAGATGCAAACCACAATTGCTTTCAGCATGTGTCAACACTCAACAAAATGTGTGTGTGTGTGTGTGTACGTGCAAGTATGAAAGAGACAAAGAATGGCATGTGCCATGAGGTATATCCTTGGATTGCACAAGAGCATTTACATGTGAAAGTGTCCTTGCACATAGACATTATGTGATGTGTCCCTGATAAATAAGTTTTGCCAAGGAGTCTGATAAATGATTCCACTAAAACTAAAAATATTACATTTCCCAAATGATTTACAAAGGATGCATATTCATCAATAAGCAAGTTGGAGCAAAGCAAAAAAGATTAGTAAAGCCCCACCTCCATCAGTCATAATATATTGCAGTCCACTTCTTTATCTATGTGTTTTATCTTGGTTTAAGTAAATGAGACAATCCTAGACACATCTGGGATTAAGTCCCATTGAATTTGTGGGATTTACTTCTGGGAAGACACATACAGGATTACATGGTAAACCTACCAGCCATAATTCAACAAAGAGATGGATTTCATTTGATTTAAGCATGCAAAAATCTGTGATGGATTAATATGTATAGGTTTGTTGGTGCATGTTATTGCATGGTGTGCAGTCATAAATGAGAACTGTGCAAAAACGTAAGAATTTCTTTTTTATTAACAGAAATTTATGTATGGACTGAATATGGATTAGTAATTTCTAAAGTTATGCCCTCAGGATCCACTTTAATATTGATTTTTCCCTCGTTCGAGAGCTTCAAACTCATCAAGTTAATGGATGTTACTAGTATGCTTAGTTCAACAACAAAGATAACTCTTTTCATGAATAATTCCAAACAGTGACTCAAGGTGATTGATTACAGGGGTTATGAATTGGGAGAGATAAATGACTTCTTCAGTATGCAAATACAATACAAGGCAATAAACACACAACTGGTGCATATCAGTGCAAAACAATAATTGCCATTAACTTCAGTGTCACAGACAGTCTACCTGATATACATTTCTGCTGAAATGTCAGTTATGGTGTTGAATTTAACCCTGTGATAAAACTCCAAAGAGGAATCTGCAAAATGCAGACAAAGACTTCAGTCCAGTTAGTGTGAGCACAACAAAGTTGCTGTGAATGATGAATGGCCCAAGGAAAGAGTTGATGGAGATTTAGATTGCCATATAAGATGGATGGGACACATCCTGCAGTGTGAATGGGGACTGCATATAATACCTCCTGCTCTTGTTGTGGATATGCTCATTACTATGCAGATTCAAACCCAAATTTGCATCTGCACCTCTTCTCTGAAAACAATTCTCAGCCTAACAATGAAATAGTGCTGGATCAGATTGACAGGAGTCATAATCCTATTTGTAAAACAAAAAGTTAAAATCCTGAGATCAGGAGTTTTGCATTACCAGATACTCTCTTGCTAAACCAAAAGGCTGACTATGGTCACTTCCAAAAGACCTGTTTCTGGAGCATACATCCTGATTTGTTTGCCCAAAGATTATCTATTTTATTTGTTTATTATTATTTTTATTTATTAGATTTATATCCCACCCTTCCTCCCAGCAGGAACCTAGGGCGCAAGGAGGTTAGATTACCCCAGCTACTGAGCATTCATTCTAATTTGTTTGTGGGGAAGTTAGATGATGTTGCATCAAACAAATATTATCACACACTTTCCAGTGAATCTTCCCTTCACAATTCTTATCTCAAAAAATCCCATTTGGGCAGAAGTGGGTTTCTTGCACAGGAGCTCCAAATCAACTTTAATTGTGCAACCTCAATTTACCAGTGATTGAATCCTGCCCCAAAATGGCCACAGTCTGGAAATGCCTGTGGCTTGGAAGCTTTTATCCCCAGCAAGGTCTCCAATAAACGAGCTAAGGAGGGGCTGACCAGACAAGCTTGTAGAGCAAAACTGAGCCCCCTACTCTTGAAATCCTTCAGGTCCTAGTCCGGGCAAAAAATCAAGGACACTGACTCAAAAACTCTTACGAGTTTCATTGTATTGAATGTATATTATTATAAAGTGAAGTTTAAAATATGAAAGTAACTGTATATATTAATTACTATTAAGCTGCCTACAGGTTTTTGTGTATTATGGTATATACTGTAAATCTTGTTAAAGTAATAAAAATTATTGTTATTTTTATTGCATTTTTCAGTGGATCATCGAATCATAGAATAGTAGAGTTGGAAGGGGCCTATAAGGCCATCAAGTCCAACTCCCTGCTCAATGCAGGGATAAAGACTCCCAAAGCAGCTTACAAACATCTGTGGGAAGACAGTCATTGAGACATGACGTAAAAGGAAAAGGACCTGGGAGGAAGCAAGAAAAAAAGCAAACTCAGGCACTAATTAGACTTTCAGTGGTTCTTCCCATCTTCAGAGGCAGGGTACCTATTAGGATGGACTGCCCCCAGAGACTGATGGGTCCAACTGGTTTCCAGATGGCTCTGGGGGGATTTTCCAGCTAATATGACTAGCACTCCTGTTGAAGACATGGCTGATCTGTGGAATACCCAGATGGTCCGGTTGACATGGTCCCTCCTGAGTGCCCTCTCCAGCTTGATAAAGCCCAGTTGGTTCTTTGCACACCAGAGCTTAGGGCAAAGAAACAAGCTGGAAGACGGCTTGAATGCAAATGGAGAAAAACTCCAGACGAATGCAACCGAACACTAGTAAGTGTTCATTATGGAGCCTACTTAGTGGCAGTGAAGGTGGCAAAGAAGACATACTTTGCTGCTTCCATTGCATCCTCACTGTATTTGCCAGCGTAGCTTTTCCGGGGAGTGCAGGGCCTTCTACAGTCTGCCCCAAAGGAGAAGGTGGAACCTATGGTGGCTTGCTGTGACTTGTTTGCAAAACACCTGGGCATCCTCCAGGCCCTTGACTCCACTGTTAGATCAGGTTAATCTCAAGAGGTGTCCAGAGCGCTGCCTAGTCCCATTGTGTTGGATGCGTTTCAGTTGGTAGTGTTCGAGGATGTGGACAAAGTGCTTGGCTTGGTTCAGACAACCACTTGTGCTCTTGACTCTTGCCCCTCATGGCTGATAAAAACTAGCAAGGAAGAAATGGCTGGATGGACCAGAGAGGTGATTAATCATAGAATCATAGAGTTGGAAGGGGCCTTGTAGGCCATCGAGTCCAACCCCCTGCTCACAGCAGGAAATCCACAGCTAGAGCATCTCCCGCAGATAGCTGTCCAGCCTCTGCTTGAAGACATCCAGCAAAGGGGATCCCACCACCTCCCTAGGCAGTCGGTTCCATTGCCGAACTGCTCTTACTGTCAAGAAGTTCCTTCTAATGTCCAATCTGAATCTACGCTCCTGCAACTTAAAACCATTAGACCTAGTCCTACCCTCTGGGGCAGCAGAGAACAAATCTGTACCCTCCTCTATGTGACAGCCCTTCAGGTACTTAAAGAGTGCAATCATGTCACCCCTCAGCCTTCTCTTCACCAGACTGAACATGCCAAGTTCCTTCAACCTTTCCTCATAAGACTTGTTCTCCATACCGGCTATCATCCTCGTCACCCTCTTCTGAACCCGCTCTAACTTGTCTATATCTTTCTTAAAATGAGGCGCCCAGAACTGAATGCAGTATTCCAGATGAGGCCTGACTAATGCAGAATATAGTGGGACTATTACTTCCCTCGACCTGGAAACTATAGCTCTGTTTATGCAGCCCAAAACCGCATTTGCCTTTTTTGCCGCAGCATCACACTGCTGGGTCATGTTCAACTTGCGATCCACTACAATTCCAAGGTCCTTCTCACACGCACTACTGCTAAGCCGGGTATTTCCCATCCTGTACCCGTGCATTTTGTTTTTGTGGCCTAAATGCAGAATCTTGCATTTGTCTTTATTGAATTTCATTTTATTAATTTCAGCCCAATTTCCTAGTCTATCCAGGTCCCTTTGGATTTTATTCCTGTCTTCCATTGTGTTAGCTATCCCTCCCAGTTTCGTATCATCCGCAAACTTCATAAGGCTTCCCTCCACCCCGTCATCTAAGTCATTGATAAAAATGTTGAAGAGTATCGGCCCCAGGACAGAACCCTGTGGCACTCCACTCGAAACCTCCTTCCAGTCCGAAGCAGAGCCACCGACGACCACTCTTTGAGTACAGTTTTCCAACCAGTTGTGAATCCACCTGACAGTATTTCCATCTAGTCCGCATTTGACCAGTTTGCTAATCAAAAGGTCGTGGGGGACTTTGTCAAACGTGTTGCTGAAATCTAGATAGATGACATCTACAGCATTTCCACCATCTACTAAGCTAGTGACCCGATCAAAAAAGAGATGAGATTAATGCCTCCTTGCTAGAGGGGAAGGCCCTGTCTGCCAAAAAGAGGCAGTGGTAATGCCACTCCTTAAGACGCACTCCTTGGAGCTCAAAAATCTAAATAATTATCAGCCAGTTGCTAACGTTTCCTTCTTGGGCAAGGTTCTGGAGCACATGGTGGCAGGCCAGATCCATGCTTTCCTGGATGAAACTGATTTTCTAGATCCATTTCAATGGGGATTTAGACCGAGTTTTGACACAAAAACTACCTTGGTTGCCCTGTATGATGACCTATGTTGGGAGAGAGATAGGGGGAGTATGTTTCTTTTAATCCTCCTTGATCTCTCAAGGAGACAGAATGACTGCTTTCAATGTAAATGAGAAAACAATATATAATTAATGACATTCCTTTTGATTCAAATAAGAATGCATCAACAGAAGTCTCTCCCCCCCCCGTATCATAATGTTGGAATAGTGTCCTCATGGCCTGCAATGTACAGGGTAAATGAAACTAAAAGCTTGCTTATGTTATCCTAGGGGCCATGGATGGGAAGAGAAGCACTAGCTTCCAGTAGCAGTCATGCTTTTCCAGTGCAAATTCTGGTGCTATATCACAGCCTTGTTGACACTTTGTCTAAGGATGATTGAAACTCACAGCACAGTGAATCTAATTGTGCTTCTTTTTAAAGTTCTTCTACACCCACCTGCCCCAAACCGACTTTTTGAAATAACAACTGCAGTTTTAAAAAATAGTCAGATTAGCAGTAAAAAAAAAAAATCTTACATATTGCCCATCTCTCTCTCTCTCTCATAAGTGGCAGAAGCCAAGGTCAGATGGGAGCTTTCTCTTTCTGGAGTACACAATATTTACAGCAAGGAGATGCAGCTAATCGCAGGCCATCTGTTGCCTGCTCCTATTCTACATACAGGATGGCTGGCCAGAAGGGAGTGGGGGACAGGAGGACAGAGTTCCTGGACCTTCAATAGCTGGGTAGAAGAGGCCATTTCAGCAGATACTATTTGCATGACAAGCTATGCCTGCTGAAATTGATTCTAATCTCTTAAAGGTGCACGAGCCCCGTCCTTTTCTCCAGTTGGCCACCCTATCTTCATGGCTTCATAGCAGAGGAAAATCCCATGCAAAACACTAGGAAAGAAAAGGACTGTTCTATATGTTTCCTACATATCTGGGTTAGAGAGGAAGGGGGCATTGATGGTTTCCAGGCTCCTACAGCAGTGACCAACTTATCACTCTCATTGATTTAGGGACCAATCTCATCACCCAAAGCAGTGGGGAACCTTTGGCCCTCAAGATGTTACTGAACTACAAGTCTCATCAGCCCTAGCAAGCATGGCCAAAGGCAAAGGATGATGGGAGTTGTAGTTCAGCAACGTCTGGAGGGCCAAAGGTTCCCCACATCTGCTGCACAGAACCATGATAACTCACAGGGCTCCAATTGCCCTATATCACATGAGATGTGAAGACCAGTCTTTCCCAAATCATGACAGCCTTTTCCTCCATAATGCAGAACAAAGATGGCTTGTTAGTTTGCCTTTAGCCTTGTGCAAGCCCCTTTTAAAAATGTGAGTGGTCCTGGGATGAGAGTGAATATGTATTTAATCAAGTTCTCATCCTGCCCTCTGTTAGTCTTGTGCCATTAGCCATGCCTACTCTGAGGCTTTCCTAGTCAGTGGCAGCTGGTGGCTCCCTCTCAGTGGGGCAGTGGAATCCACGCTGGAGCTTAGTCCAAATTTTCAACGAGCTGTCTAGGGTGCTGAAGCCTATTTCCAAAATAGGTCAGCACCTTGGACAGCTCCTTGAAAGTTTGGACTAAAACCCGGAGCAGATTCCACTGCCCCACTGACATGGAAGCACCAGCTGCCACTCCTCCCAGTCCTGGCTCTCAACTTCCAAAAGAGCCTCTGTAAAGGATTGGTCTAGTGTAGCAGTGTGGCAAATTATTGGTCCAATTCGCTCTGTGTTTTTGTTGAAGAGTGCCAATTTACTCATCAGAGCAATTCGAGTGTGTTTTAAGAAGTGGCTGTCATAAAGGACACTAAAATCAAACAATCACACAGAGAAAAATCAGGTTCCAAAGAGATCTCAAAGGGGGGAGGGATTAAAATGAAGAGCGGGAAGAAATGAAGGTTGAATATCAGCTGCAGAGAAGCTATTCAGATGCCAAGAAACCTCATGATGAAGCAGAGCCAACTGTGGAGGATGCCTGCAGGAATCTGATGTTACCTTTCATTTGCTGCCCCCTTCATTGCTTAGTATATCAAAGGAACAGAGCAGGCCTAGCAGGCCCCATGAGCTTGTGCATGTTTAAAAGCCTTGTGAAAAGAAACCTCTTTCATATATAGTTCTCCTGTACAAAGCTCATGACAGGCAAGAGTTATCTCAGAATGTGGGCAGTTACAGAGGGTTATTCTGTTGATCCCCACGTGTATGTGTGCATTTTTAAAAGAAACCATAAAATAGGTAAATGGAATCTCATACTGCATCAGCCTGGCAGTAGGCAAGCTGTCAAGCTATTTGTAGTCACCATCAGGCAAAATGGATATAGAACGTTTCCCACTGTAGAAGTTGCATATATAACACATTTACACAGACAGGGCGATGTAGTGGTTAGACTGGAAAAGGGGTTGCCATTGCCAACCTTTAGGGCACAGTTGGAAACCTGAAAAATTGTTGTGGGGACTACTTCAGCCCAGAGTCATCATTGGAGGTCCTCCATCGTGACCTGCTGACACCTAAATTCAAACAGGAGTATATCGTTTCTCTCCTTTGGAAATAATGGGAGAGAAAGCATTTGAACAACAAAAGCCCAGAAAAGGACAAGAGGAATGCAAGAATGCCAATTTGCCTTCAGTTTTGCCCTGCAGGTGAGAGCTAGGTAGAGATTTGGATATAGTGATTTGTCTCCCCCTGCCCCACCCCCCAGCTTCCTCCCCAAACATGGTAGGATTGTTCTCTAAGGGGGGGGTCAGTAGGACTAAGGAGCCACTATATCCACAGCCCTGCCAACCTTTCACCAACTAGATTACTAGGGTGGAGCAGTGTTATTTTTTGCTCCTCTACACTTCTCTGGGCTTTTGTTTGTTTCTTTAAATGTTTTCCTTCACATTGCTTCCATAGGGAGGGAAACAAGAACCTCCAGTATATGTTTCCCCATGTTTCAGGGGTGTATCAGGGAAACTGGAAGACACTGAATCCTTTGGATCAATGCTTTGTGATGAACCCCCCCTCCCAAGCAGGCTTCCAGTCCACCCCTTGCATGCTCCCTATCAGCAGCAGCAAGGGGGGCCCTCCATGGTAAGACTTACCCACCTGAGGTCAGACCTCTCACTCTACCTTTGGAGGGAAAGATCCAAGGCATTCTATGTCACCTGGGATGCCCTCCCAGGCCCACAAGTTTGTAGGGCCAATGTATTCTCTATAGCTGCTGTCGCTTAAGTTCTAGTCCTCTTCTAAATACTAAGGATTTTGTTTGTTTACAAACTCCTAGAAAATCTCAGGATTACTAGATTTTCTGATTACTACTAGACTTTTATGTAATTGTGGCAGCTTTGAAAGTATTAGCTTGATGTAAAGTCAAAAAATTTATTCTAACGGTAGGTTTGTTGCTTAATAACCATTGCTTGGGGTTGTAATCGTGTAGGCAGCCAGACTCAAGTCATTCTTTCATTTTTCCTACCATTTTAATCAAATTAGTGATCCCCCCCATAATCAAAGTAAGTAGACCACACACACATATACACACAGAGAGAAAGAGGGATATTTTAGAGTTCAGCACAGAAGAATAAGTGTTGGCAAACCCAATCAGCCTTTTGTGTGCCTATCTTCCAAATACACTCCAAAATAGCATTTAGATGAAAAGCAAAACAAAGATAATCATCCACTACCCGGCAAAAGCAAATTCTCTGCATTCTAATAAGCTGTTAAACAGTGGGTTCACTATAAAATGTAAAATCTATTTTTCTACAGCTTGAACAAGTTTCCACTTACAGAACACTAATGAGAGCTACAATTTCCAAGGGATAAAAAAAAGTCTGACTAAAAGTTCCTCTTGATAAAATATTAAATATTCTGTAGGCAAAGTGGGATGCTCTTGGTATTGCTGTGATCCTGATGTCAGTGTGTTTTTTTAATTCTTCCAATAATCTATTATATCTTTGATTCCAACAGCCTGATGCCCACATTTTCTGTGCCAGCAAAGGAGTGCTTGGCAATGGAGCACATCTATCACCATGCCAGTGCATCATTTACAAGCCCTGACATTACATCAGTGTCGCAAGGACATTGTGGCAGACTTTCAAGCTTGTACACTGCAGCAAAGTTTCAAAGTACAGATGAAATACAAAAAATATATATTTAACAAGAATGGGCTCTAGCCATATGCTTATCTGTTGCTGAATGTTTATTAAACTTAATCAAGAGATGGGTAATAAATGCTTAGTTCAATTATGCATGCTAATTTTAGCATGCAGCCCATTTAAAAAGCAGGCAGATCACAACAAATAAGAAATGAGGATGGTTACAGCAGCATTTGGGTCTACATCTGAAGCAATGTAAGTGTTTGGGAGGGTGGAGTCGCAGATACTGCACTCATTTGAACAATGCAGCTGACCAACCTAAATTCCCAGCTAAGAAGACAGAGCAGAAAATACAGTTACTACTTGATTTTGTTTCTTTTTTTATTAGTGGACACAGTGTTAATTCCTCAAAGTAACAAAACAACACAGAATCTGCTATTCTATTTCATGCATTCATTCCTCATATCACAACCTGTTGCCATTCTCTCAGCAGCATTGCACAAATCTCATGTTGATGTACTGTAATTCAGGCAAGGGAAGACTTCAGGTTTGATGGCTCTTACTTGAACTTTGAGATCCACCAACTAGAGCCAGATGCAAAATGATGGCACAGGGGCTTCATATCGATGTACCCAAATTCAGGGGAGGGAAGACTTCAGGCTTGAAGGATCTCCTTTGTTTTTTACTTGGACTCTGAGATCCACCAACCAGAGCCAGATGCAAAATGATGGCACACATTCAGCCCAGGACTAGAACTGATTTCATAGTCCTTTAACACATGAATCCATTACTCATTTCCCCCCAAGCCTTCTTTGCTTCAGCAACCTAATTTAGGGGAAGGGAAATCTTTTTTGTTGTTGCTCTTGTTAAAACATTGAAAAGCATGAACTCTTGCTAGTCTATCCCAAGATCTACCAGCAGATCCATATTTACCTTCTGCTCACTCCTGCCCTAATATATATTTACATCATAGTTCATAAACACTGCAATTGCTGGACTCTATAATCCTTAAACACATTCCCAATATTGGTTCTTTGGCATTGCATAGGTTTCGGCTAAGATTCCGACTGTTCCTCCAACACTGCATTTTAACCTTTTGCTCCTAAAAGGGTGAAGGGCAGGATTTTTAATCAAGTAGAAATTTATCTCTAATTATGAAAAACATAATTAGGCATTATCAATTAATTGCAATTACTTGTGGAGAAAGTCACATGTTCCTAAGCAGCGACCCATGGTACATTATCACTCTTATGTTATGGAGCTATGAATCTGTAGTTGTGTCTGGAAGCTAGTCAGCAAAATTAAAAGGCAATCAACATGTTTCTTGAAGTCCAGCTGTCAAAGTCATAGACTTTGTAGATCAGTAAATAAAAGCCAGACTTTCACTGCTATTTCTTATTAGAAACCATTCCACAAAAACATTGACCATTGACATCATGCTTTTGTTATTGACACATGCATTAAGTGAGGTTCTAAATCGGGTGTAGACTATGGTCAACAGGGGCAGCCAATGCGGTGCTCTTCAGATGTTGTGGACTCCAGCTCCCATCAGACCCAGCCAGCATGCCAATGGCCAGGATGATGGGCACTACGTTTGGAGGGCACCACATTAGCTACCCTTGGTGTACAGTCTGTAAGATGCACAAGATCCTCAATAGTTTTCCACCCCAGTCTGCAACGAGAGAGAGAGAGAGATATTACTTTTCCACCACACAGCAGCTACTATCATCCAAGCTCTAGAAGGAGTGGAGGAAGATGGGTCTGGAGTGAGACTTATCATCTTCAGCCAGTGGACCACACATTCTGTGGCCAAGTTTTAAATCACTCTACTTAAAAGAAAATCGCCCTTTCAAAATAGTTGAAAAGGACAGCTTCATATCTCTTCTACATGTTTGAGTTAGAAAGACAATTAATGTTTCAAGGCACCACCAAAGTAGCATTTTAAACCTGCAAATAGTCATCTAGTACACTATTGCAATTTTTAGAAGCAATCTATAAAGGAATGTTTGATATAATACAATAGGCACAAGTCATAATACAAATAGAAAACAAAGTCATAGAAAAAAAGCATGTTGAGCACCTTTGGGGTATAGGTTGTATCATTTTTTTGTTCTGAAGACTACATAAACATTAGTTTACAAAAAAGTTAACAATGAAATCTCACAATAATTGCTTGTTTGCATCTTTCCAAGATAGATGTTATTTGGTTAAATGATTACTCTTAGGTACAGGAGGCTCCCTTATTGGTTTCAGTGGACTTGGCTGTTCATCTAAATGTGAGCTAACGTTTTCAGATGTTAGGAGGGAAGAATTAAAGACGATCTCACTCAGGTCTGACTTGATGGATATCAAATGTGGATCTTCACAGGTGAAAGGCTCCTCTGCCAAAACCTGTGTATTCTCCCGAGTCATTCCCACATCAGATGGCGATTTCCTTTTCATGCGTGTGTATGATTTGTCAAGATTCTCCATGCCTTGATCAGTTTTATGAAATCGTCCAAAGAACCAGATGAAGAAGCCAAACAAAGCGAAAGCTAGTAAACATGGAATGAAGGCCAGACATTTGACATCTAGGCTTGTACCAATGTATCGGCTATGCAGAAACATGTCCCCTTCAGCATAGGTTCTGTTGGTCAAAGGATTAATGTTGTTTGATCGCCATTCCCAAGACAGTTTAGTTCTGTTGAGATCTTTTAAGCTTTCCGAGTCTTCTACAGTGTAGATCTTCTGCCCAGGACCAATATATTGACCATATTCATGTGGTTTGTAAAATATTTGATTCTTCCACATGTTCAGATCCAAGATTAAAACAAGAAATATGATTCCATAGTTAAACCATTTCCCTGTAGCAGAAAGAAAAATAAGGAAAAGATCAAGACCTCCTTACAAGGACAGCAAATGGAATGATACAAGCAAAGTCACTCAGAAAAATAAGGAGAGAATTCCTTCAATTAATTTGCACAGTGAAGTTGTAACTAAATACTCAGCAGAGTCAGATTTGTGACTGAATAAGTCTTACTGTTTCAGAATGATGTCTTGCCTTGTAATAGATCATCTGGGATGTAAGCCCAGTAGTATAACAAACCCAATTCATACAGGCATTTGTAGGTGACCTGTGGATTTAAACCACTAGGAGATACAGTGCAGATTGATAAAACTAAAGAGCAGCTTTTTGGGGACACAAAAAAACTTCCTGACAAGCAAAGGCCACATTTGACAGACTGTCTTATATGTTACTAATGAGTCATCATGACTGATCACTCATTTGTTCAAAAGTGCTGCCACCATTGTGGTGAACACTAGGTTCTATCAAACTCAGATCAAGAAAGACAGGAAGCAGTAGTCTTGTGCATTCATATAGCAGAGCTTCCAAGTAGTGAAGCATTCAAGATTACTCGTTTGTGGCAAATGGGCCTATATCGCATTCACCCTATGCTATTGTTGTGTCTGATCCTTGGTCCTTATTACATATTATTATTAGATTCCTTAACTACTCTTCATCATAAGGTCTGGGGCAGCTTATAATTTAAAGATACAATATTAAAAACAGTTAAGACAGATTACAATGAAAAGAATAGGGTGAGTTCTAAAACATAAATCTCAAGTGTCAAAGGCCAGAGTAAAATGATGCATCTTCAGTATATGAGGAAAGCTATAGAATGTAGGAGTCAGATGCAACTATGTAGGGAGGGAATACCCCAGCTTAGGGGTTGCCACTTCTCCAACTTCTGAGCATGGTGGAACTACCAAAAGGGCCTCATCCATCAATCGAAACACCCAAGATAATCTGTAGATAAGGAACCAGTCTTTCAGATATTCAGGTGCTAAATAATTTCAACACTAATGTGAGCACCTTGAATTGGGTCAAACCAATGCAGATGTTTTGAAACGGGTTACATGGGTTCTAAATAGCCCCTTAGGCAGGAATCTGGCTGCTGCATTTTGAGCCAGATGAAGTTTCTGAGTGGTCTTCCAAGGCAGCCCCACATCACATTGCAACAATCCATTCTGAAAGTAACCAGAGCATGGAGTATAGTGGCCAAGTCATCCACGTACAAAAGGGGTCATAACTGGCAAACCAGCTATAGCTGGAAATAGGCATTCCTAGCAATTGAGGCCACTACAGTGACAATGTTGCAACCAGGAGTATCCCCAAACTACAGACCTGCTCGAACCCTGTCCAGAATAGGCAGTCTCCCCATCTACTGAACTCAAAAAGTCAGGACACAAAAAACCTCCAACTTTTCAGGATTCAGCCTCAGTTTATTGGCCCACATCCAGCCCATCACCACCTCCAAGCACTGGTCTACCACTTTAACCACCTCTCCTTATTCAGATGGAACAGACAGATAGAGCTGGGTGTCATCTGCATATTGATTACATCTCCCCCCATACCTCCTGATAACAGCTCCCAGTGGCTTCAGATAGATGGTAAATAGCATGGAGAACAAGATGAAACAACCCCCATGGTGACAAACAGTGGCTCCCTATAACTGCTTTCTGGAAATGGCCCCGAAGTACATTACCCCCAACCCCCACCTGATCTTCTCCATAGGAATACAATGGACAACAGTATCAAAAGCCACCAAGAGGTCAAGGAGAGTGAACAGGATCACACTCCCTCCATTGTTTTACTGACAAATGTCATAAACCAGGGCAACCAAGGTGGTTTCAGTGCCATGACCAGTTCTGAAGCTGAAGTGAAATGGATCCTAAAAATCAAGATCAAATAGTTGAAACCAATCCAGTGGAGACAGAACAGACAGTGCTCTGGACTCCTCCATTGGATTTGTGGTAATGTGGCAACCAACTCAGTCTGAATCTGAGTGATTTTGTCCCTAAGTGCCTTGCAGGCTGCTGAGGGTGTCAGAGCGACAGTCTCTTGGCCAGATGACAAAAGCCCATTCACCACTCAGAAAAGCCCTGATGGACAGCTACTTGCAGATGTAATGGTGTCAGAGAAGTAAGCTTTCTTCACCGTCGTTGCCATATGGTAGGGTGCAGTAATGTAACCTCACCTATATTTGATCAGGTTCAGACCAAGAGCTATACCACCTGCACTCTAGACAACCCTCATGTTTCATTGCATGCAGGTCACTAGAGTACCAAGGTGACCTATGTGCTCCACAGCAATGGTGAGGGCACTCAGGTGCGATTGTGTCAATGGCTCTACACACTCACCATTCCATAATGTGATGAGAGCCTTAACAGGAGCATCAGCCATAGTCTCATCTGTGTGCTTTTTGTCTCATCTCTCTTTATTGCCCTTCTCATTCAATCCTTCACACTTTTACCTGCTGCTACTGATCCCTGAAATTTCCTTCTCCAGTTTGATGGTCTGTCATTCCAAGTACAAGTTCAATAAGCCTTTCCTGATGAGGGTTAAACTGAGGGCATCCCATTCTCTCCTGTCCTTTGGATAAACTGGAACCAATGCCTCCTTCCCTGTTCCATTTCCATATCATTGAATATTCTCCCCAAACCCCGTTTGTGATCAGGGCAGCCTTTTCATAAGAAGCCAAGGGGGTAGCTTCTGCAGACTTTTTTAAATGTTTCCATAAACACTTTTCTAATTGGAAAATAGAAATTGCTCACCAAAGGGGGCAGCCACACAATCCGCAGCGCCTGACCTCATGATATGAAGGAGTCTACCTTGCCATAAAGTTGTTTAATTTGCTATCCCTTAGATGACTACAGTTCTCTGAATCTATGTGAACTCCTCTCTAGATGCCCAGTGTGGCTACTCACACAAGGGCTAGATATTTCAGGAGGAAATATTTTCTGGTGGAAAAGCCCTTGAGGGCTTCCTGTAGCCTTCAGACCTTCCATTTCCTATTCCTGGAGTGGAGGAAAAAAGCAAATTAAGGATCAGTCCTCTGTCTGTCTGGATTTCCAGCAGCTAATGTTCAAAATGCTGCTGTTCTTTTAGCTCTCTCATCTCACTTACAGCCATTGCAAACAGCATCAAATGCTGCTTTACCTCTAGAAAGCACTTTGCCACCATTGTGTGCTTTGCTAGCATGTTTGCAGACACACATACTGTACACAGATGAACAAAACAGGAATCCCCCTGAGACTTCTGTAACAACCACTCTGCTTGAATTGTTTTGCTTTTACCTCTGACCTTTCTATTTTTGCCTGCAGGGTCCCGGAGGCATCTCTATGTCTGGAGTTACTGTGCTGACTCCAGACATGCATCCACTGCCTTAGCTGTAAACATTAGTCTCTCTGATTCAGATGACAACCAACGGCGAGACTCTTTTCAGAGTCTGGTGGAGATGACTGGCTTACTGAAAACATTTGGCTTTATTTTACTGACCTTTAGTTCTAATTCTGAAGGCATTTCTAGCATGGTACATATTGATCTCCACTGTATCTATTTTAGTCTGGATGACAGTCTTTACATAAACCATATGCCATAAGGGAACAGAGAAGCTGCCTTATACCAGTTCAGATTATTTGCCCACTATTGTCTACTCCAGGGGTAGCCAAGGTGATGCCCTCCAGACGATAATTCCCCATCATTTCTGATCATTGGCCATGCTGGCCATGGCTGATGGAAGTTAGAATCTAACAACTTCTGGAGGGCATGATGTTTGCTATCCTGGACTCTCATCAGCAGTGGTTATCTTGGGTCTCAGGCAGAGCTTGGAAAAGTTACTTTTTTGAACTACAACTCCCATCAGCCACAACCAACATGGCCACTGGATTGGGCTGATGGGAGTTGTAGTTCAAAAAAGTAACTTTTCCAAGCTCTGGTCTCAGGCAGAGAACATCATTCCCATCAGCTGCTATGTGATTATTATTTTTAACTGCAGGTGCCAGCGATTTAACATGGAACTTTCTGCGTGCAAAGCACATGCTTTAGCACTGAGCTACCTGTTCTCAGACTTAATGATCATACAATGAACAGTTTTGTAATTAATTGCTGTTTTATTACAGATAGGGGCTGATTACATTTTTTAAATATGAAAAATCCCTAAAATCTGCAATAAAGATGCAAAATATACATAAACAGCCAAGAAATCTGTAAATAGATCTTGTAGATCTTGTACATACTTTACTCTGTGCCTGTCAGCAATTGATAAAAGGCTTCTTTTCCTAATTTTTAACCTGCATCTGTATACTTCTCTCCGTGTTCGTTGTGGGCGTGATGGTGGCCTAACAAATTCGATCTCCACAACAAAAGGGGTTAAGCAGGGTTGTATCCTGGCTCCCCTTTTATTTAACCTTTTCTTGAATGATTTGAAAATAAGGTGTCATTCCCCAGACTTCCATCCCCCCAAACTTAGTGAACACAGATGTCCCATTCTGCTATATGCAGATGACGCTGCCCTCCTATCTATCTCCAAAGTTGGCCTTAAACGCCTATTTCGAGCTTTTATGTCCTACTGCTCTGATAATCAGTTAACTATAAATTTTTCTAAAATCAAAATTCTAGTTTTCTCAAAGCGCACCTCTGTTTCTGAGTGGACAATTAATGCCCAACAAATTGCCCAGGTTACGCATTATAAATACCTTGGCATTACGTTTCATTCTTCTCTCTCCTGGGCTCCTCATATTCATGCGGCTGTCTTGACTGCCCGGAACACAGCAAAGGGTATTCTTCAATATTTTTACACCAAAGGGGGGCAGTATATTCCCGTTGCTATCCAGGTTTTTAGAACCAAGATTATTCCCCAACTTTTATACGGTGCCCCACTGTGGATCAGTGCTTATAACTCCTCTGTAGAATCAGTACTCTCTAATTTTTTACGACAATTTTTTGGTGTCCCAAGGTGTGTCCCGAACGCAGCTCTCAGGTTAGAATCCGGCCTAGCCTCGATTGAATGTCAAGCATGGTCTCTTGCGTTCAATTACTGGATCAAATTATCCTATGAATGCCCTCCTGGCTATCTAGCATCTCTTTGGAAAGATCCTTATCTTTCCACGTGGATGAAAACATTTCATGCTAAACTTCCCAGGTTAGGCTTTTCCATAGAATACTTATCCTCCCAAGCTCTAGCAATGGTTAAATCTACCATTCGAGCCCGACTTAGGGATATAGATCTCCAAAGTTCAACTGCTGCAGCATCCAAAGTATGCTCTCCCATTCACTTCAACCTGAGTTTTGACCCTCTGAATTGTGCCTCATACTTGGATTTTCTTATCGTTCCCAAATATCGACTTGCATTCACCAAGGCCAGATTTAATTGCTTAACCTCAGCATTATTGGAAGGGAGATACCGGGGTATAGCTTATGACCAACGCCATTGCCCCTGTAAGGAGGGTGGTACCGAAACGCTCTTACATGTTTTTTTTGTCTGCCCATTATATTCCTCTGAACGTTTTAAATATTTATCTCCTATCATAAAAAAGCTTCCTAATGAGTCTTCTGATTGTTTGTTACTCTATCTTTTGACAGGCTCAAACAGGACTTTTACTATGTCTGTTGCTAAATTTGTTCATGCTGCCCAACTTAAACGGTCAAAATCTTTGTCCTGAATGACCTACTACATGACGTTAGCACGTTGATCCTATCTGGATACACAGTATTTGTATTTTATTGTATCCTATTTTATGCTACCCTTGTATTTTGTATTTTATTCCTTTGTGTGATGGGTCTTTGACCGCAATAAACAAACAAACAAACTCTGTGCCTGATCTTGTAAGTTCAGGTCTGTGGCTTCCTTAACAGTGGTTCCTGCTTTTACTCTGAATTCTCTGGTTTCATGATGCCACCACATGGCCAAGTCCTATTAGCTTTGTGGCATCATCACAAAGTCAATTCAGAGTGAAGGCAGGGAACACTGGCTCATTCTGAAGGGACAGGTGGGAATGTGGTTGCTATGCTGTACCTGATTTGCTATGAATGTGGTCTCAGCTAACTGGGGGAGAAGAAATTTAAAAATGCCACTGGCAATCAGCTGTCAAGGGTAGTAGTGAAGAAAAGTAAACAGAGTGAAGAAAAGTACATTTTAGAGGGGACATTTCAGCCTTTCTATCCCCTTTTTATTTGGAAAATGTTCAGTTAAGAACATTTGGAGTAACCTTAGTGCAGTGGCGGCCAGTGGCTCCATGTCAGTGGGGCAGTGGAATCTGCTCCAGGTTTTAGTCTGAACTTTCAAGGACCTGTCCAAGGTGCTGAAGCCGTGCTGAAGCCTTGACAATTTGGACTAAAACCCAGAGTGCATTCTACTGTCCCACTGACATAGAGCCACTGGCCGCCACTGATCTAGTGGTAATCCTACATACACTTACTTGGGAGAAAGTCTGTTAGACTCAGTGAAACTTTCCTCTGAGCAAACATGCATAGCATCAGATTTAGAAGTCCTTTTGAGATTTTACAACTTATAATTCTAGGGTTCATTAACAGGTGAATGCCACACAATGTTTGTTAAGGGGATTGAAATAATTTTCCCTTGAGTAATTGTTTATTAACTTATGTGTTTATATATTTGAATCCTATCCACATGGATTTCTAAAGCTCCAGGCTATGCACACCTCCAGTGTGGCTGGATAATGACTAGTTTTTTTAGAGGATCTAGCCTAGCCCCTAAACATATTTTAACAAGGAAACAGTTTGGAGAATGGGTAACCCAACTTACTTTTAAGTCCTACAAAACTCCCTGGGTACCATGGAAACTAGGCTATGTTGTGTATTTACATAAACTGCTGCCTAGGAAAGAAAGCACATAGTCTACAATGAGCCATCTGTCAAGGGAAATCCAGATGAGTTAAGCAGATGCAAAAAATGCAATGTCTCGCTATATACACAGATAAAAAGAAAGAATAGAAATGAGACAAAAATATTTAACATGAACTAAAACACACATTAGGAACTCCTCGGTACAAAGGAATTTAAGTAGAAGTCATAGGATGTTACTGAAGGATAAAATAATGGTGCTCATTAGGGTGCAGGCATCCATACTGCTGATGTTTCTGCCATGCTGGTCTTGACAAGACCTGCTGAGCAAGGTATTAAGAGTAATTTGCACTGACCTTCTCCAGCCATGTGGCTCCCGAACTTCATATATCAATTTTAGGATTAAAGAGGCAATGCAGCTGAAGCATTAGTTAAAATAAGTGTTCCATTCTGTGGGACCCCAGCCCCATCATGCACTGTAAACATATGTGGTGCTCAGGGTTTCTGAAAGATTAGTTCTTGTCTGTAGGCTACATGGCTGAGTTGATAGATTTCTTTCTGAATGCATCGATTTGATCTCCATTAATGGAGCCGATTTAACTAGGATGACAATTTTTATAGGATGAAATGGGTTTTGAAGCCCCCTCCCTAAGCACATTACAGGCAGTACACATTTATCTGGTCACAAATTCACAGCCAATCAGGTATCGCATTTATCAATCTGATTTGGACATAATGCCTGGTAGCTGAAAATGTAAATTTGGCATTCCTTTCCAAAACAGATTATACTCAGTCTGTGTGCTAAGGGCAGAAACAAAACAAAACAAAAACCTGTACTCATTCCAGAAGAAGTGGGTGAGTCTCATGTGGTCTGGAGCAATCTGAAGAGAACCACTGAATCCAAAACAATTCTTAGAGACTATGAAGTATTACAGAAAAGTTATCTAAAGGTAAAATTTCAAGCAGAAAAGATGTTCAGGGGAAAAAAGAGTAAATCTTAAACAGCCACTTTTTATACATGATTCAGAAAAAGAATCCAAATGTACTTTGAAATTGTTCATTTGTGTTTGGGCCAAACTGCATTCTTGAGTCTGTGGGCAAGGGCCCAATATGATTGCCACATATCAGTGTCTGGAGCCATTTCAAATTCAGGATCCTGGATAATCCAAGGTCCAGTTTAAAATGAACTCTGAAATGAACTCTGAAATGTGGCTTTAAAAAATGATCTAACACAGGGGGGAGTCAATATGGCACCCTTCAGATGCTGTTGGACACCAGTGCCCATCAGCTCCAGGCAGCATGGTCAATGGACAGGGATTTTTTTTTAAATGCAAATTTATTAAAGGAAACAAACAAGCAGGGATGATGGGAGTTGTAGTTTAGCAACATCCAGAGGAAATCACATTGTCTCCCCTGATTTAGCAGAACTGTTCTGTCACTGTTCTGCGTGCCAATTTGATCCCAATGATCTGAAAAACCATCACAAGCATTTCTGACTTTTCATAACCCTATGCTGAATCATTGCTTGAGATCTTAAACCAGACCGCTCCAGACCACTTCTTCATCCTCTGATGTCCTGCCAGCCACAGGCACAGACCCACTCAGAACAGTTATTGCTGCACAGTTGGAGGACTGGCAATGGCAGAATACTGGGCAACAGTCAGGAAAATGTATTTTTTAGAAGCTGTGCTTCTGTGACAAAAAAAAAGGACACATGGCGAGTCTATGTGTGTCATGAGTGGAAACCATAGCCCTGGAAACGAGAGGTGGGGGAGGAAACATTAGAAGGACCATGGTGTTGGAAGTGGGGCAAGAGCAACTCCTGTTTTGTTCTTTTGTTTGTGTTCCAGAAGGGAGATAGAGCTAGGGTCCTCCAGATGGATAGGCTTGATTACCTGTGATGCTCTGACTGACTTCCTTCTAGACTGATATGTCTTAGGGAAGCTTATCTGCCCCTCCTCCTTCCGCCCTTTCCCTCTCTTCTCTTCTTCGACTGTCCGAGAGAGAGGAGACACTTTTGTCTACGCTCTCTCTCTCCTGAGCCATGAGGGCAACTCCCAAGCCTGGGAGTTGCGCCTCCAACTTAGTTAGTTAGAACTAGGTATGCCTTTCTATCTACTATGTATTTCTATAAATAAAGTAGCTTTTCTTATTTTACTAAGTCTTAAGTCTCAGTGAGCTCAATGCAGGGTAAAAGCCTGCTACTTAGGTAAACGCACACACTGGCACACATGCATTTCAGACCACTGGTTACTCTGCTAACAAATATACACATTTACACAACAACACATGGATGGGTTGCTATCAGTTCAGTATATTCCCTTCCTGTTTTTATTTTAATCTGATGAGCAATACCCATTTCTCATTGTCAGATTTTGTGGCCCAAGCTCATTTCATAACTATAGAATTAACTGCACCAAATGGGCTGGAAAACAATCAGTTACTTCATATAAGAGTACATCATTTCTAAAGAACCTGTTTGATCAGTAATTTACATCATCTGAAACATTTTCAGGATATATATTCCCTACAGAAATCTATCTATCTATCTATCTATCTATCTATCTATCTATCTATCTATCTATCTATCTATCTATCTATCTATCTATCTATCTATCTATCTATCTATCTATCTATCTATCTATCTATCTATCTATCTATCTATCTATCTGTCTGTCTGTCTGTCTGTCTGTCTGTCTATCTATCTATCTATCGGGAATCACAGTGTGTCTGCAAGCATACAGACAGCTTAGAAAGTTCCACAGTTTAAGAACTGAGCTCAAAACCCAGCATTGATTTAAGAACAAATGGGCCGGGCAAAGCCCACCCAAAGGGACTTTCTGATACCGAGTTGATGTGCTATATGATTCTTCTAAAAAATGGCACAGAGCTGAGATAAAGCAGGCTCTTGCAACTCAAACGATGTGACCTGAATTCGAATAGACTGATTTGTCTAGTAAATCTAATAAATAGAATTTATTAATTCTGAGCTGGAAGAAAAAATATTTTGTAATCCCTATTCATGTGCTCATTCTCCAGTTAAATTATGCCCTTCACATATATATCCCCATCAGTTTATAGCAGTGGAGAGAGTGAAGATGCAGTGTATAGATAGTGGCCAAACACAGGCTGCTTTTAAAGAGCACTAGAATGAAAACAAAGAACATCAAATTCCAACTGCCATATTAATGTATCTCATTGCCAATGGCATTTCCTTAATCCCCTAATAATCAGAATCTCAACTGCTCCTTCTATTTCCTATTGAGTGCTTTTGGAAAAAAATGTTTAATTATATTTGCTCTTTTGATCAACAATAAATCTTTAAAAGCCACAGCTTGTGCTATCAATTTTTTATCTGTGGTTTTGACCTGCTACACATTAATGGGTTACACTTGGCATGACTCCCTCACACATACACCCCAATGCATAAGGAGCGTGCCAGCCATGTCTCCTCCATGCCATCACATTGACTAGCTCCACCTCCTCTGTGCTAACATACACTGGCCATGTCCTCTGGTGACTGTATGTTCAGCCTCAGTGAAAATGGGCCCCGCCTATGTAGCAATGTATGGACGTAGGGCTGCTCTGTGCAAAGGGAGATCCTGATTGGTCCAGGATTTCTTTTCACTTTAGAACCCTATGCAAATCAAATCAAATCAGATCAAACATTTATTGCTTTTAACCAAAGGCCGTCGCAATTAAAACAAAACAGGATTAAAATATGACAAAATACAATTTAAAAGTTATGCAATTGAACTATATAAGCAGTTGTTTTAAAATGGGACACTTTTTTGGTAGGCCGCACATAATGTTTTGGCTGCCAACGCATACTTGGCTGTTGCTACAGTTACCTGCGTGCAATTGTCCTTTAGTAGCTCCAAGATGGACTCTTGTGGGCATTGGGCATAATTCGGATGGATAAATTGGGCTAGAAAGTTTTGCCTGGGGTCATCATATAAAGGACAGAATAGCAAGTAGTGGACAATATCCTCTATGACATTGCAACCGGCAACGCATTTCCAATCCTCGGGGGGTATCCCCTGATATCTCCCTTCCAAATAGGCCGAAGGCATCAGTTGGAATCTGAGCTCAGAAAATGCTCTGCAGAGGGAAGGATGAATAAGGCTCTCAAAATATCTTGGTCTTGTATGGGAGATGTTGAGATGGGGGAACCATGTTGAAAAGGGAGCTACTAGTATTGACACTCGGTCACGACCCGCCGCACGGTCAAAAACCCTGCGGCTAAGAGCATGCAAATTGAGATTCAAGAGCTCATTCTGTGAGATGTTATACTGGGCCAACAGGTCCGGATTAAAGGTAGCCCATCCATCCTTAGCTAGTTGCTCTAACCAGCAAAGTTTAACAAGAGAGCAAACTGGTTTTCGATATAATCTACGCCAGTATTTAAAATAGGCTAGGTCTATTCTGGCCGCAAGGGTGGGGAGGCCGAGCTCAGCTCTGAGGTGTGCTGCGGGTGTACCGGGAGGGAACCCCAGGATCTGCAGGGTTTTAGGGTCTGGGATCAGCCGGCAGTGAAACTTGCTAGTCACGGCCGCGGCAAAGGGGGTTTAGCTGTTTTAATTTCAACGAGTATGGACGTGCGGATTTTGAGGGTGCATATTCCATCACCTAGTATATGTCAAGCTTTGACCTTTAGGGGATCAAAGATGCATCCCCTGATTTGCATAAATGTATATTTTTCCCCTTGCTCAAACAAAGAAGCCACAGGGCTTTAGACTAAGCTTAGAAACCTTTGTAGAGAACCTTCTAGTCAACTATCCTGATTATTTTCTCATATGTGGAGATTTTAATGCAAGGATGGGAACCAGTAGTCCTTTGGAGAAAGAATTATGGCTAGAGTCTGGTGCATTTACCAGCATAGAACCCTATGCAATATGGTCCATTCTCACTGAGGTAGAATGAATGGTGACTGGCATCAGCACAGAGGTGGCGAATGGGAAGCTCGACCGCACTCCCTCAGTGTATTTATTTGTTATGAACAGTTATAAGGCGCCTTTCACCTTATGGTCAATGTGTGAGGACTATTCATTGGAACAACTTGAAATATGCATTCTTTCCTTTTTCAACAGTGAAAATTAGGAATATGGGTTTGAAAAAAATTAATAATTTTGATTCATTTCTTGCAGCCCCATCCATTTCATTTCCCCATATGTTTTGTTTTGTTTCTGCACTGTTTACAATGGAGATCCAGCCTGTCTTTTGCTGCCCTAGAGCTTTGGAGTTTTCCATCTTGAACAGCATGACATTGGGTGCTTTCACACATGGGGCTAATAGCGCTAGTTTTCTGGATTAAAAAGATAGCGCTTCGTTCCATATTTAAAAAATCCCTTTCAGACTGCAGTACCTGTTATACCGGCATTTTGCGCAACAGTCTTTCACACACAAAGCACAGTTTTTCTCTCCCCCCCCTTCGGCCTCACGCGACACTGGATGAGCTGGTTTGAGGCCTGTTCTTTCAGTGCTGGGGGGGTTGAAAGAGGTGCGATTGCGAACGCGATCAGCTGAGAGGCATGGCAGTGCAGCAGCAGCACAGGCTCTTCAGCACAGGCTCCTCTCTCAGGAGCAGCTGGGATCGGCTGGGAGGCACGACGAGGGCCGTTGGTAAGGGCGGGAACGCACTGCATGCTGGGAGGGCGGTTGGTAAGGGCGGGAACGCACTGCATGCAAAATTAGCAGCTCTTCTACTATTCCCCACAATCAGACTTAAAAGTGCCTAGCAGGAAAAGCCCTGGGCCTATTTATTGGTAACTCAGCAGGTATCTTACCAAGAGGTACCTATGTCACATCTGTAGTTTTATTATCAACTGCCCACAAAACCTGGAGGGGGGTTAAGTAATTCCTTTTTTACCCATCCCAGAACTGTAAAGGCTCCCCTTGTGGGAAAACCATATCATTTATTGTTCCAAAATTTGGCAGAATTCATCCCCTCAGAAGCATCAACTATGCCTGCATCCAGTTCTGCCAAAAAAATAAAGAAGCTATAGATGTTTCACCTTTTTTTTTAAAAAAAATCAACTTTTAAAGTTGCCCAGGACAAAAACTTCTGGAGCCTTTTGAAATTAAGAAGTATTACTTCACTCTGGAGGGGCACATTTGACTCTGCCTGCACATTTAATCAATGTCTGTCAAAAAGAAGAAAAACTATCACCTGTTTTTTTTTGCTTCCCCACAACAGCAAAAGGAATAAAAAGAAGCTTCATTTTCCCCCAAAGTGGATTTGGACCCTGAGCTGAATTGTGTAGCCTCCATAACACTTTGGAATAAAATGGGCTGCTTTCCAAAGCACCAAATCAAGATTCAAATCTTGTGGTTGGTGCACACTCCTACTACAGAGCATTCTGAAGAAGAAACTATATGTATCAATTTCTGAACAATGCAATAGAATGTCTCCTGTTAGTTTCAGAGATCCCTCCTTATGAGAAATGAATGCGATAAATGAAATGAAAAGTTTTTCATTTGTTGCTGGCCATCCATTTCTATGTTTTATTTCATTTCTTATAGAACAAGGACAAGTCCTGCAACAAAACAAAACACAACAAAAACCCTCTCTGAAATCAGATATGTATTCCACTGGTCTTGAATGATCTGCACTGGTTACCAATTTGCTACTAAGCACAATTTCAGTTGTTCAGGTTTATATTAATGGTGTTAATATAAAGCCCTTAATGGACTTGGCCCCCCAATATCTGAAGGAGCCCCTCCTGCCACATCAATCTGCAGGGGTGTTAAGTTCAGCAAGGGAGGCCTGCTGGTAGTGCTGCCATCCTCTGTGGTACAAGGGCAGTGGCTAATGAGAGGGCCTGTGATGGAATGGCATCCCCTCTGAGGTATGTCTTGCATCATCACTGTAAGCTACACAACCATTTGTCAAGATGCACACTTGTACTCTTTACTCTTTAAGTATCTTTGCTCCTCCTACACTGCTGTGTATTGACGGGCACTGCTGTTCTGTGCTGCTTGGCTGTTTTGTGGGGTTGGTTTTATCTTATGATTTTAATTGTAGAGTGTACTTATTTTAATGGTTGCATGTTTGTAATGCACACTGGAACCCTTTGGTGAAGGGTGGACTATAAATACCACTAATAAATTAATAAATAAATTGCATTTCACTGCAAGCTCCCATGGGTGCCAGGGTCCTGAGACTTCTCAGGCTTCCTCACAGGTGCTTTTTTCCTAACGAAAAAGTGCAAGCTAATTGCATTAATGAATATCATGTCTCATTTGACCTCCCAAATGCCATTTTTCAATCCTAAGGCAGAACCATTTGAAAATTCAGATTGCCCTTAACATTAGGGACTGTTTTTCAAACTTGCTAACAGGAAATCTCACACCTCACCCCTTTGGAGTTCCAGAAACATCTGCATCTTGTGTTCTGCTTCGAGTTAAAGAGTTACTGTAAGTTTCCAGCAGCCTCGCCAAAAGGAGAACCAAAGGGAGTCTGGCAGGAGATACAGACACTAGACATATGGAAGCCGAATGTATCTGCAGTGATATTATGGAGCTGTTTTGAAAGGGCTGATCTGCACAAAACAGCAGATGGTATAGTGAAACTGTTCCTGGGATGTACCATTCAAGCTGCAGGTGTGGAGTTGCATGACTGAATTCTCTCCTCCACCCCTACTCACACCAGTATCATGCACATATAAAATTAGACACACAAGAGAAAGATTCTAGCCTACTTGCCTGTCTATCATACCATTTTCCAGTGAGTATTGCTTTTATGGACCCTCACCCTTAGCATCTGCAATCTGAAGTGGTATAGTCCAGGGAGAGTTTTTACACATCTTCTGCTGTTTGTGAAGACCAGCTCAAGTGATGCAGAATAAGATTGAATTCTGGACTATACCACTTCAGAATCACTGCCCCTGGAGGACTGCATTCCTCCACCCCACCTTAAAACCAAGGAAACCAAAGAATGCTACATACCTGTTATATGTATGTGATATTCTTCCTTAAAAATCTTTTTGAAGTAAGGCAATCTAAACTGAAAGTGTGCAGCAGGCAAGCCAGGAAGATTGACATCAACATCACCCATAAAATGTGGAAACTCCCAGTCCTGGTGAAAGAAAAGAAAAATCCACATAAATATTTGTCCCCTAAAATATGTACTTAAAATATTTATACTTTACTTCCTCTTCATGAGGTGTGGATAAAAAAATACCTCTCAAAGTCAATTCACAAATTACATTTCCAGTTATGGGATGATTTATGCAAACCATCATTGTGCTTGGATTCCCATTGAAATGTATGTTGCCTGATCTCCTTTAGAAATACTGCTGTTGTTCTCATATCAGTTAGAAAATGTCAATGAAGATTCCTGCCTGGGAAGTGTGTCACCCACAAGTATGCTAGCCAGGGGGCCCTGGGGTGCAGTGCCCTGGACTTCAGCCCCAAGATCTAGTCCTCAGCACCACTAGATCCTCCAGCCCTCCAGAGAGGCTTTTATGGGGAGAGCAGAGGGAACAAGGGGGCAGGAAATTTTCCTTCCATGAATGTTTTCAAGTTAATTTATCATAGGATCATTTTCTTTCCTGCCCCTCAATTCTACCATCTGATCTAAAAACCTTATGGTAGGAAAGCATAATCACATATGATATCTACTGAATACCCAAATACCAGCACCACCCAAGGGAAATCTAAAAGGCCCCAATTCAATTCTTGTAAGAAAATTAATTTGCTTTAAATTCACCCAGCACAAGCTATTTATATCTTCATGCAACCTGCCTATGAGGAATATTCTCCTTTGGCCAGTGACCTGAGAGTACCTCTGTGTGCATCTCAGGTTATTATCATTCAAACCTTTAGCAGCAGCTGACAGTACAGAATTAACATGGGCAAATTTCTTCAACTGTTATAAGGAAAAATAAAATAAAATAAATTGGGCCCCTGATGATCTTCCTTACAAACTATAATCAGAAATTGATTCTTTTCATTTCCAGTAATAGTTTTTGCTGCCGTAATTAAACTGTCAGATCATGGATAGATAATTTAGCAAGTAAGCACCTGGCTGCAGAATTGACGCACAAGCGGAGCTGCTGCCAAAGGCAAAAGAGGTTCATTGTTGGTACAGAGAGATTGTGATTCTGAGATCACACCCCTAGGCATCTGATTAGTCTCTTTGTAGTATTGCCTTCCATGACAATAACATTGATGCAATTTTGCATTTTGCATCCTAGGTCAGGGGTGAGGAACTGTGGTCCTCCAGATGTTATTGGACTCCAACTCCCATCATCCCCAGCCAGCACAGCTGATGATCAGAGACACTGAGAGTTATTGTCCAGCAGCCTTTCAGGGGAGCCACATTCCACAACCAGGAAGCCACCATTGAAAAGGCCGGTTCTCATACTGTCACCCTCTGCACCTCCCTTGGAAGGGTTGTATGGAGAGGGGCCTCAGATGATGAACACAGGGTCCAGGTTGGTACATGTGGGGAGAGCCAATCCTTGAGGTGTTACTCTGCAAGGGACTGCAGAACCCTTGAAAGATCAGACATGCTGTACAGTTTGGGGATATGATTAAGTTTGACTTTGCTCCTGGATTTGTAGGTTTCAGCCTATCTTTCCATTTCTTCTTAATATGGCTAAGAGGCATTGATAGCCCCAACTTCCACAGAAACACAGCAATAGAAACCTTACGTGTGTGTGTCCTCGTTGCCCAGATGCTAGAATGCATCCTGGGAATACTTTGTAAAATTCAGGAGTATGAGGCTTAATAAATAATTGCCTACATCATGGTCAGTGAATCAGATGTTCTTGTGCATTTATAATGTCTTCCATTCCATTTGCCTTCCCAAAGGATTGTGCCATACTTTCCCATCTTCATTTCCTGTAGATTGTCATTGGTTTTGATCAGTTCCTTCTTCCTGCCTGTCATACCGACGTCCCTTGAGGTTGGTTGTTTATGTAACATCCTTCTGAGCCTTTTGCTAGCAGAATGGCAGCATCAGCAACTGAAATGCTGCAGCCACCCTATCACGTTGTGATAGTTTTATGGAAAGCTGCTTTAGTGGTTGTGCTACACAAATCATTGGGGGGAAAACCTCTGTTTTTCCCTCACTTTAAATACTTCATTTATCTTCTCATACTCCAAAAGAACAATGAATAAATAAATAGGATAGAGATTCACATTCTTACACATAAACGTTGGTGGGGTAGGGTGAGGATTAGCAGTGTCAGGTTATGCTACCTTTTCCTTAACCTCAAGGATGGTGCTCAACAGCTTCAAAGGAGAGGGGATGGAACGGACAAGACAGTCCACTTATCTCTGCAACAGAGCGCACAATAGAGTCTTTGCAATGTATAGATGAAAGTGGCAAAGTGTTTCTCATGCACTCAATGCCTACAGTGAAGAGGATTCTCCATAGACTCTGCTGCAGTGGTTTCAGTTGCATACACATAGACTCCTTCACATCCTGGATTAATAATGCGTAGCATTACATGTTTAATGTTGTACTCCATCCTTATATAGTATTCTTATGCTGGTTGTTTGATACATTGTTTTATATGCAGGGGCAGCCAGTGTGGCACCCTCCTGATGTTGTGGACTATAACTCCCATCAGCCCCAGCCAGCACAACCAATTGTCAGGAATGATGGGAGCTGTAGTCCAAAACATCTGGAGGGCACCACATTGGCTGCCCCTGTTATATGCTTATTGGCTGCCTCTGTTATATGCTTATTTTATATGGTCATTTGATCCCCTTCCCCCTTTTTGCACTGTGTTTACACTGTGACCACTTTATTTTATTTATTTATTTATTTATTTATTTTCATTTCTAGACCGCCCATAGCTAATAGCTCTCTGGGCGGTGTACAAAACGAGATTAAAATACAATATAGAATAAAATCAGTAACAAAGGAACACATTAAACTAAAAACATTAAACATAAAGCATTAAACATTAAAATGCCTGGGAGTATAGCCAGGTCTTAACCTGGCGCCTAAAAGAAAGAACCGTAGGCGCCAGGCGTATTTCCTCCGGTAAGCTGTTCCATAATTTGGGGGCCACCACAGAAAAGGCCCTAGATCTAGTAACAGTCCTCCGGGCATCCTGGTGAGTTGGTACCCGGAGGAGGGCCTTAGATACTGAACGAAGTGAACGGGTAGGTTCATAGCGGAAGAGGCGTTCCACAAGGTATTGCGGTCCCACACCGTGTAAGGCTTTATAGGTCAACACCAGCACCTTGAATCTAGCTCGGAAACAAATAGGTAGCCAGTGCAAGCGAGCCAGGACAGGTGTTATATGCACAGATGGATTGGTCCTCGTCAACAGCCTGGCTGCCGCATTTTGCACTAGCTGAAGTTTCCAAACAGTCTTCAAGGGCAGCCCTACGTAGAGCGCATTACAGTAATCCAGTCTAGAAGTTACCAGAGCGTGAACAACCGAGGCGAGGTCATCACTGTCCAGATAGGGGCGTAGTTGGGCTACTAAGCGCAGGTGGTAAAACGCGTTCCGTGCCACCGAGGCCACTTGAGCCTCGAGCGACAAGGAAGGGTCAAAAAGGACCCCCAAACTACGAACCTGTTCCTTCAAGGGGAGTGTAACCCCATCTAGAACAGGATAAGCATCCACCATCTGAGCAGGGAAAGAGCTCACCAACAGTGTCTCAGTCTTGTCTGGATTGAGTTTCAGTTTATTAGCTCTCATCCAGTCCATTATCGCGGTCAGGCAACAGTTCAGCACATCAACAGTCTCACCTGTGGAAGGTGAAAAGGAGAAGTAGAGCTGCGTGTCATCAGCGTACTGATGGCAACGCACTCCAAAACTCCTGATGACCGCACCCAGAGGCTGCATGTAGATGTTGAAAAGCATGGGGGACAAAACCGACCCCTGAGGGACTCCACAATGGAGAGTCCAGGGTGTCGAGCAATGTTCCCCAAGCACTACCTTCTGGCGACGATCCGCTAAGTAGGAGCAGAGCCACTGCCAAGCAGTGCCCCCAACTCCCAACTCCGCGAGCCTCCCCAGAAGGATACCATGGTTGATGGTATCAAACGCCGCTGAGAGATCAAGGAGAATCAACAGAGTCACACTCCCCCTGTCCCTCTCCCGACAAAGGTCATCATACAGGGCGACCAAGGCTGTTTCAGTGCCAAAACCGGACCTAAAACCGGATTGAAATGGATCCAGATAATCGGTTTCATCCAAGAGTGCCTGGAGCTGGCCGGCAACCACCCGCTCCAGAACCTTGCCCAAAAAAGGGACATTCGCCACCGGTCTGTAGTTGTTCAAAACATCTGGGTCCAGAGAAGGTTTCTTTAAAAGAGGTCTTATTATTGCCTCCTTGAGACTACCAGGGACTACTCCCTCTCTCAAGGAGGCATTTATTACCTCCCTGGCCCAGCCGGCGGTTACAGCCCTGCTAGTCTTCACTAGCCAAGATGGGCAAGGGTCCAGAGCAGACGTGGTCGCCCGCACCATTCCAAGCACCTTGTCCACTTCCTCGAGCTGCACCAACTGAAATTCATCCAATAATAAAGGACAAGACCGCGCTCTGGACACTTCAATGGATTCATCTGTCATAACATCAGAGTCTAAGTCCCGACGGATGCATGCAATCTTATCCTGGAAGTGCTCCGCAAGTTTGTTGCAGCGGGCTTCCGATGTTTCCTTAGTATCATGAGAGCCAGAATGTAGAAGCCCTCGTACCACCCTAAAAAGCTCCGCTGGGCGGCAAAGGGATGATCTAATGGTGGTAGCAAAATAAGACTTTTTTGCCGCCCTAACCGCTTTTATGTACAACTTAGTGGAAGCACTTACCAAGGAATGATTACATCCGTCAGGAGTTCGCCTCCACCTGCACTCTAGCCTCCTTCTCTCTTGCTTCATCACTCTCAGCTCCGGGGTATACCACGGTGCTGTATGAGTTCGGCACTGAAGGGGGCGCGTGGGAGCGATCATGTCGATGGCCTGGGTCATCTCCGTATTCCACAGATCAACCATGGCCTCGACAGGAGCACCAGTGCTATCAGCCGGAAAAACTCCCAGAGCCCTCTGGAAAGCTTCAGGATCCATAAGCCTCCGGGAGCGGACCAACTTTGAGTTCACTTGGTGAAAATTCATAGAATCATAGAATAGTAGAGATGGAAGGGGCCTATAAGGTCATCAAGTCCAACCCCCTGCTCAATGCAGGAATCCAAATTGAAGCATTCCTGACAGATGGCTATCCAGCTGCCTCTTGAATGCCTCCAGTGTCAGAGAGTCGACTACCTCTCTAGGTAATTGGTTCTACTGCCGTATGGCTCTTATAACTGTGCATTTATTATTTATTTATATTTTATTTATTAACTTTATTTATACCCTGCTGTTTTTCCAAATTGCAACTCACGGCAGCTTCCAGACAAAAGACACATACAATTAAAAACCTATCAAAAATAAAAGCATATAATATATAAATGAATAAGTATAAACAAATATAATTTAAAAATGAACTCTAGTTTAAAATAGCATTAAACTGTTTCTAATAATTAAAAAACATAATCATAAAATCAGAATAATTAAAAAAATAAACTGGCAAGAACAATATAACATCCTTTTGGGCCTATCCTTGGCCGCCTTCGGAATCAAAGGCTTGCTGAAATAAGAACATTTTTAACTGTCGGTGAAAGGACTTCAGGGAAGGGGTCATTCTTATCTCCCTAGGGAGGGAATTCCAAAGCCTAGGGGCCACCACTGAGAAGGCCCTATCTCGTATTCCCACTAGTTGTACTTGTGCGGATGTAGGTATTGAAAGAAGGGCCTCTCCTGAAGATCTCAGGGTCCGGGCAGGCACATAGAGGGCGATGTGATCTGACAAATAGCCTGGACCCAAGCCGTATAGGGCTTTATAGGTCAGCACCAGCACTTTGAATTGTGTCCGGAAACAAACTGGCAGCCAGTGGAGCTTTTTTAACAGGGGAGTTGTAAGGTCTCTGTAATCAGCCCCAGTTAACATTCTGGCTGCAGCACGTTGTACCAACTGAAGTTTCCAAGCAGTCTTCAGAGGCAGCCCCACGTAGAGCACGTTACAGTAATCTAAACGGGTTTCTTTATCCTTGGACATTAGAAGGAACTTCTTGACAGTAAGAGCAGTTCGGCAATGGAACTGACTGCCTAGGGAGGTGGTGGGATCCCCTTCGCTGGATGTCTTCAAGCAGAGGCTGGACAGCTATCTGCGGGAGATGCTCTAGCTGTGGATTTCCTGCTGTGAGCAGGGGGTTGGACTTGATGGCCTGCAAGACCCCTTCCAACTCTATGATTCTATGATTCTATGATTCTAAGTGTAGAACTTTATCCTAAGTGTAGAACTTTGCATTGATCTCTGTTGAATTTCATTCTGTTGTTTTCAGCCCAATGCTCCAGAATTTTGTTTCTGTCTTCCACGGTATTAGCTGTGCCCCCCCAATTTTGTATCATCTGCAAATTTGATAAGCATGCTCTGTACCTCCTCATCCAAGTCGTTAATAAAAATGTTGAAGAGCACTGGGCCCAGGACTGAGCCCTGTGGTACCCCACTCATTACTTCCCCCCAGTTTGAGAAGGAACCATTGATAAGCACTCTTTGAGTATGATTCTGGAGCCAACTGTGGATCCACCTGATAGTTGTTCCATCCAGCCCACATTTAGCTAGCTTGTTAATCAGAATATCATGGGGCCCTTTGTTAAAAGCTTTGCTGAAGTCGAGATATATTATGTCCACAGCATTCCCACAGTCTACAAGGAAGGTCACCTGATCAAAAAATGTGATGAGTTTAGTTTGGCAGGATTTGTTCTTCATAAATCCATGTTGGCTCCTAGTAGTCACTGCATTGTTTTCAAGGTGCTTACAGATTGATTGCTTTATAATCTGCTCCAGAGTTTTTCCAGGGATTGATGTTAGGCTGACTGGTCTGTAGTTCCCTAGTTCCTCCTTTTTGCCCTTTTTGAAGATAGGGACAACATTAGCTCTCCTCCAGTCATCCGGCACTTCACCAGTCCTCCAAATTAGCGGGATATAAGCTTTTTAAATAAATAAAATTAAATGAATATCTTTGTTAACCTCCCGATAATTATGTTCAAAGAGCAGGGAAATGAAACTGGTGAGACTTTCAACCCTCAGCTAATAGAAGTAAAACTGTCAACTTTTTGTCAGGGAAAGAGGCTTCTTATTCCCCGCAGAGGTAAGTCTTGTCAGTTTCATCACTCTTTGTGCACATTTTTTTTGGATCACAAAAGCAACATGGCACAAAATGTTGTACATTATCTTCTCTGCAGCCAAACAACAAGTGCCAGGCCAATATTAGTGAGGCATTATATTCTGAAGGGGAAAAAGGCTTAGAGCAGGGATGGGAAAGAAATTTGATGCAGTTTGCATTTAAAAATGAACCTACCTAATTCTCACACAAACCAAAATAAAGGTACCCTTAAAAATTCACCCTTCTTGAAATTTTGCAATAAGATGTACAAAGATGCATATAATAGTGGCAATAACATACAAAATGCATTACAGTAGGGAAAACAGCTATGCAAAAATGTGCACAATGGGCAAAATTACATACAAAATTGTATATAAAAGAACAAATTTGCACTAAAATGCTGAAAATTTTCAGTATGACTTTTTTTTAAAATCACAGATGGATTGGAAATGTGGAGATGTGAACCTAAGATTGGGAGAAAAATAAAAAACAGAGAAACCGAAACAGACAGATATGTTCATCCCCAGCCTGGAGAACCAAGATCACATGCAGATACAAATGCCACCATAGGTATAGAGCAGATGATAATGGACACAGATGTATTTGATGTCTACCGTAAATCCTGCCACAGAGGGTATTCAAAGGACAGACACAGATCTATGGATAACTGCATGGTAACAAAAATCACAGGTGGGAAAACAAATTATGTTCACATTTGAGAATGAACATATCTACATGATACTCATTGCATGCAAAGTGTCTGTTAGTTGTAAGAAGTTTTCCCTCTGCGAAAGGTAATGGAGCTACTCATAAACAGGCAGCTTAGAGGGTGATGTGATACATGAGTATTCATGAAAAGATCTTCTGGCTGGGAGAGCTTCATCTCTGAGCTTGAAATAGAGTTCTCTCCAGATGACAGATCTGATGAAGCACTTCATCAGCTGTATACATTGACACTCTCCTTCCTTGCTAATAAGTCCCAGATAGCAGATCTAAATGGCTTCAGCAGATCTTCAGCTGGAAAGGTCTCTGTTTCAAGCAGCAGACGGAAAGTATCCCAGATAGCAGATCTGATGCTCTCAGGATTCCTGTTCAGACTTTGCAGGGAACATCACTGAAATTCCTCTTCAAATATGTTACTCTCTTAGTGTGAGAGCATTTGCCTCACATTGACATTTTCCAGAGCTAGATAGTTGTATAAACTCACTGTGATAAATGCTTGCATGAATTCAGTGCTAATCATTATATACAAATAGGCTTGTGTAACTTATTAAATGGACCTTTTTGTAGAAAAAGCAACTTTGGGAGGGAGGATATGAAGAAGAGTCATGACAGGGGAGGAAGTGTTTTACTTTTCAAAATCCACTGATGGTGTGCTCCAAATCACTTCCACACTACACCACCTACTTTTTTCCCATTGTACCATTCAAAACAATTTGCCCTTGCAACACACTTGTGAGCCAAAAAACAGCCGGGGAGGGTAATTTGGCACTGAAAAGCAACAGATGGTGGGCATGGAAAGGGCTAACACTCCCCACCTCTTCCTGTGTTTTTCTGCTTCATATTCCCAACCCAGCACCTGCAGCTTTTTCATAAAAAAGGAGTGAGGTTTTGGGAGAGAATTGCATGTATTCTCTAATTTTCTTCTCGCTCTATTTTTGAATGTGCTGAGAGATTAGTGGAATCCACAGTTTTTGAGAGTCCTGTGTAGGATATTTCTAAAACTGAACTTTAAGCTGATTTGGTCCAAAGGGGAAGAGAAATTAACAGTGGAGTCCAAGCACATCTACCCAGACGTAAGCTCCACTGGGTCCACTGGAACTTACTCCCAGAGAAGTGTGTGTATGATAGCAGCCTAATGATTTTTTTTTTAAAAGAGGGGAAACTTTCTAAAGTCAGGTATGATAAGATCAACACCATCTTTGACAATATGAGAAGGCACCATCTTCATCCTTTTCTGAACATCAAAGGAAAGAAATTGCAAGGAATCATTACTGGAACATCATAATACTAGTATTAGCAAGCCACCTGTCACAGAACAGTCATTAAAATGCCAGGATAGAAATCAAACTATGTAGGGTAATGAAGATACATCATGCACACAAGCATCTAAAAATCAACCCTAATTTAATACAGAAATGCATCACACAAGACACAGGTATATAATGAAAAATGAATGAGAAATATGTCCTCTCTTTTATTACAATCTGTTCAATATCTGAATTACTGAGGGTTTTTTTTAAAAAAAGACCTCTATATCTGTGTCTGAAATTATTCTCACTATCACCCTGGGATTCACTAAGAGTTTCAAATTGCAATCCTTACAAATGTAAGTTCCTTAAAGTCAAATTAGAAGCAGAGCTGTGGTCTGATAGCTGTTGCTTTATACCTGATATATTGCTACTCACACCCATCAGCTTGCATTATGTGATTACTATTCAAACAGCAAAGATTAATAAGTATATGTGAGCATCATGTATTCTTGAATATTTCAGTGCATAATTATGCAGACTTTTGTTGAGCTTTGTGACTATTCTCTAAGTCAGAGACTATGCTGTGCAATGCCTAGTATCACATTAGCTGCTGGACACCGAATTTCTAAACTAGATTGCACATAAGCTACTGTAATTGTAAAAATAAATGTGCACAGCCGCATCAAAAGTCCACATTTATCCTTTTTAAATCATGCACATGAAACATTCATTTAAATTCACTAATAGCCAACATTTGATTCAGCCTCGTTTTGACTTTGTTGTTGTTATGTGCCCGCAAGTCTATTATGACTTATGGCAACCCTATCAATCAACAACCTCCAATAGCATCTATCGTGAACCACCCTGTTCAGATCTTGTAAGTTCAGGTCTGTGGCTACCATCCCTTATATGGCCTTCCTTTGTACTCCCTTCTGTTTTTCCCAGCATTATTGTCTTTTCTAGTGAATCGTGTCTTCTCATGATATGTCCAAAGTATGATAACCTCAGTTTTATCATTTTGGCTTCTAATGATAGTTCTGGTTTAATTTGTTCTAACACCCAATTATTTGTCTTTTTCGCAGTCCATGGTATGCACAAATCTCTCCTCCAACACCACTTTTCAAATGAGTTGATTTTTCTCTTATCCGCTTTTTTCACTGTCCAGTTTTCACATCCATACATAGAGATTGGGAATAACATGGTCTGAATGATCCTGACTTTAGTGTTCAGTGATACATCTTTGCATTTGAGGACCTAGTTTCCAGTTCTCTCATAGCTGCCCTCCCCAGTCCTAGCCTTCTTCTGATTTCTTGATTATTCATTTTGGTTAATGACTGTGCCAAGGTATTGATAATCCTTCACAAGTTCAATGTCCTAGTCAACTTTAACATTACATAAATCTTCTGTTCTCATTACTTTAGTTTTCTTGACGTTCCGCTGTAGTCCTGCTTTTGTGCTTTCCTCTTTAACCTTTATCAGCATTCATTTCAAATCATTACTGGTTTCTGCTAGTAGTATGGTATCGTCTGCATATCTTAAATTATTGATATTTCTCCCTCCAATTTTCACACCTCCATCTTGGTCCAATCCAGCTTTCTATATGATATGTTCTGCACATAAATTAAACAAGTAGGGTGATAAAATACACCCCTGTCTCACACCCTTTCTGATTGGGAACCAATTGGTTTCTCCATATTCTGTCCTTACAGTAGCCTCTTGTCCAGAGTATAGGTTGCACATCAGAACAATTGGATGCTGTGGCACCCCCATTTCTTTTAAAGCATTCCATAGTTTTTCATGATCCACACAATCAAAGGCTTTGCTGTAATCTATAAAGCACAGGGTGATTTCCTTATGAAATTTCCTTGGTCCGTTCCATTATCCAATGTATGTTTGTGATATGAAGTCTGGTGCCCCTTCCCTTTCTAAATCCAGCTTGGACATCTGGCACTTTTCACTCCATATATGGTAAGAACCTTTGTTGTAGAATCTTGAGCATTACTTTACTTGCATGGGATATTAAGGCAATAGTTTGATAATTACTGCATTCCCTGGGATCCCCTTTCTTTGGAATTGGAATGTATATTGAACGCTTCCAGTCTGTGGGCCATTGTTTAGTTTTCCATATTGGTTGACAAATTTTTGTCAAAATGTGGACAGATTCAGTCTCAGTAGCTTGTAGCAACTCTATTCGAATGCCATCTGTTCTTGGTGATTTGTTTCTTCCAAGTATTTTAACAGTAACTTTCATCTCACATTCCAAAATTTCTGATCCTTCATCATACAGTTCCTCCGTGAATGAATCTGTCATCCTTCTATCTCTTTTCTGGAGTTCTTCAGTGTATTGCTTCCATCTTCCTTTTATTTCATCTCGGTCAATCAATGTGTTCCCCTATTGATTATTCAACATCCCTACTCTTGGTTTAAATTTCCCTTTAATTTTTCTAATCTTTTGGAATAGGACTCTTATTCTACCCTTTTTGTTGTCCTGTTTCTATACAATTATTGTAATAGTTCTCTTTGTCCCTACGTACTAGTCTCTGTATTGTTGCATTGAGGGTTCTAACCGTGTTTCTATCTCCTTCTGCTTTTGCTTTCTTTCTCTCTTCAGCCATTTTAAGAGTTTCTTCAGTCATCCATTGAGGTCTTTCTCTCTTTTTAGGTAGAGGTATTGTCTTTTTGCATTCTTTCCTGATAATGTCTCTGACTCCTTAGTTCTTCTGGTTCTCTGTCAGCTAAGTTTAAAGCCTCAAATCTGTTCCTTATTTGATCTTTATATTCTTCTGGGATGTTATTTAAATTGTATTTTGGCATTATGATTGCTTTGTTGTTGTTCTTTAGCTTTACTTGACTTAAAGGGATTAGTCCATTTGTAAGTTCTTTGTAAATAATAACAGGGAATGTTCAAAAATGTATTTTTCATTGTAATATGCCTTAGGTTCTTTTGGGAAGGAATTTGCAAAATATAGATATATAAACGTTCTATAACCTCAACACAGCCAAATAAAAGTCAACAATTAAATCAAAGTAATTATGAAAGAGTAAATGATAAAACCTATCATTATCATTATCATTATTTCTATCCCGCCTTTTGGCCAAAAGGCCCTCAAGGCAGCTAACAAAAAATAAACACAAATATAGAAATACATATCAATAAAAACAGTACAATTTACAAAAAATAAATAACAAGGTAATAACATTATTAAAAAACAATAATAACAACTTTCAATGAAAATACAATAACAAATCACACTTTCCTAACACAATTGTGGAGGAACTAAACGTTCTGAGGAAACTGCCTTCTCCCCAAACCAATTTTCATGTGCAAATGCCCCCCCAGCTGTTTGAGATAGAGACATCACCCACAGAGTATGAACCTTGCAACTCATAATTCTTTTCTCAGATACAAAGCAAACATGATGAGCTCGACCTCAGGTTCTTCTCCATCTCAGATTTTAATTAAGACCTGGAAAAGAACTCAACTTCTTCCACCCACCTACATGAATCTCCCTACCACTGGAAGCTCCAGGCTGCAGTATCCCTTGTGCTGCAGTATCCCTTGTGAAAATTTTGAAGCTCCATCAGGATCTGTGACTCAAATTCAAATTTTTGTGACATGACAATGCCGGAAAGCACTGAGTCCATGATTTATAGTTTAGTCACTGGAGACAAAAGTGGTCTGTGATTGGAGGTAATGCAATAGGAGGACAAGGTTGATGGAGCAGGACTAGTGACTACAGCCATAGCTCATTGGTAGAACATCTGCTTTATATGAAGAAGGTCCCAGGTTCAAACCCCTACATCTCCAGGAAGGACTTGAAAAGTCCACAGTCTGAAACCCTGGTGTGCTGCTGTCAGTCAGTGTAGATTACACTGAGCTAGATGGACCAGTGATTGGATTTGGTATAAGGCAGATTCCTATGTTCCATCATGCAATTTCCATTGCACGAAGCTTGGAACACGCAAATAAGGCTTTGATTTTACACTTTCTTCCAAGTATGTTCAGTATCTGCTGCTATTCAAAAAACCTCAGGGAAATCTCCATTTTGTTGTATTTCTTTTACACATTTCAAACAATACAAAATAGAACAGGATAGACCATTTATTCCTTGAGACTAATTTTGGCTTCTTCTTTTTTACCTCCAGTCTCAACTCAGCTGAGCACTTGCCAGGTAATTCCTTCAGTTTATGGACAAATTTTTTGCAGTTAAATTCTGGAGTTAGAGCAGCCAATGAGATGTAATGCTATATTATTTCGCACCTGGGAAATAACTCAGTCCTGTCATGTCTGTTAGGCTTTCCCATAAGTCACCGGCAAATACAACATACATTTTGTTTCTCCTTTGATTTTTTTTTTTGGGGGGGAATTAATTACTTTAGCAAACCATGTTATTATGGACGTTTGAAACTCATAGATACCCCCATGCCATTATGTGCTGTTGCAAATAGTCTTTTGCAACTTTTGCAAAAGAAATAAAGCCATTTGCAAAAGAAATAAAGCCTTTTGCAAAACAAAATAAAGTCAGGAAAGATATTTTATGAATCGCTATTACTATTTTATTATTATTATTATTATTATTATTATTATAACAAGTTAATCACTTTACACCAAAAGGTCTCCAAGTGACTTACAATATATTTGCATACACATACACATCTACTGTAGTCCCCAATGAGGTGTCCAGTGCAACATCTGCTGCAACTTCTTGGGAATGGTTTCAATTGATGCGGCCTGATGACGTGGACAAGGTGCTTGCGGTGATGTGGCCAGCAATGTGTCCTCTTGACCCTTGCCCTTCTTGTTTTATTAAAGCTTGCCGAGGGGGTTTGACCAAGTGGATCCAGGGTGTGGTCAATGCATCATTGTGGGAGGGGGTGGTTCCAGCCGCCTTGAAAGAAGAGGTGATTTGACCACTCCTGAAAAAGCCCACCCTGGACCCATTGGTTTGTGACAACTACCGACCAGTTGCAAATACCCCCTTTTTAGGGAAGGTGACTGAGAGGGTTGTGGTGCAGCAATTGCAAGCATTCTTGGATGAAACAGATTATCTTGACCCATCCCTGTCTGAGTTCAGGCCTGGTTATGGGACTGAATCGGCCTTGGTTGCCCTGATAGATGACCTTTATTGGGACAAGGACAGGAGGAGTGTGACCCTGTTATTCTTACTTGATCTGTCAGTGGCTTTTGATACCATTGGCCATGGTATCCCTCTGGGCCAACTTGGTGAGATGGGTATCAGAGACACTGTTTTACAGTGGTTCCGATCCTATCTTCAAGGTAGTGTTCAGAGAATAGCATTGGGTGACTGTCTTTTGGGCTCCTGGCAGTTGTGCTGTGGGGTGCTGTAGGGTACCATCTTGTCTCCCATGCTGTTTAACATCTATATGAAGCCCTCGGGAGCGGCCATCAGGAGATTTCGGGCAAGGAGTCAGCAGTATACTGACAATACCCAGCTCTATTTCTCCATAACATCTGAATGGGGAGAGGCCATGCAAGCCCTTGGCCGCTGCCTGGACTCGGTGGTGGGCTGGATGAAGGCCAATAAACTGAGTCTGAATCCTAGCAAGATGGAGGCACTGTGGGTTGGTGGTTCCCAAGTTCAGATAATTGGTCAGTTGCCTGCTTTGGAAAGTGAAGGTTTATAGTCTGTGGATGCTCCTGGATTCATCTTTGTCGCTAGAGGCTCAGGTGACCTCAGAAGCTAGGAGTACCTTTTACCAGCTGCGGCCATTTCTGGACTAGGATAGCCTGATCCCTGTTGTCCACGCACTGGTAATCTCCAGGTTGGATTACTGTAATGCACTCTATGTGGGGCTGCCCCTGAGTTTGGTCCAGAAGCTGCACCTGGTGCAAAATGTGGCAGCGAGACTGCTCACTGGGGCAGGATATCGCCAACATGTCACCTCGCTGCTGAAAGAATTGCACTGCTGCTCATTTGCTACCGGGCCAAGTTCAAGGTTCTAGTTTTGGTGTGGAAAGCCCTATACAGCTTGGGACCAGGATACTTATCCCTTATATACCCAGTCGATCACTACAGTCTGCAGGTGAGGGCCTCCTGCAGATACCATCTTATCAGGAGGTCCGTTTTACACAACATAGGAGATGGACCTTTAGTGTGGCGGCACCTACCCTGTGGAATTCCCGCTCCTTAAATATTAGGCAGGTGCCATCTCTGTTATCTTTTTGGCACCTATTGAAGACTTTCCTCTTTCAACAAGCCTTTTAAGTTGAGACCTATCCCAGTCTGCATCTGTGCTGGAATTGCTTTAATATGTTTTTAAATCTTTTTTTAAAAAGTTTTTTAACTTTTTTAAAAAGATGTCTTCAAAGCTTTTTAAAAAATGTTTTCAAAGCTGTTTTGTTTTAATGTATTTTAAGGTCTGTTTTTATGATGTTTTAGAGTGTTTTTAGTGCTTTTTTTTGCCACCCTGGGCTCCTGCTGGGAGGAAGGGCGGGATATAAATCAAATAATAAATAAATAAATATTTAAAAAGATAAGCATAAGGAGAAATACATTATATATAATTTACACAGAAACACATTCATGCAAAACTCACATGAAATTCATGAAAAATACACAAAGTAACTGCCCCTTCCCACTATAATAGCAACAGAAAGCTTCATCCGCACACCGGCAGGAAACAATTATCATAATAGCTTATCAAGAGCATGGGGGAAAGGTAAGATGTCAGTGAAGGTGCCAGGTGGACCTTACTGGAGAGACCATTCCATAAATGGGGAGCCACAACTGAGAAGGCCCTCTCCCTTGTTATCATTCTTGAAGCCTACTTTAAAGGAAGGACCAGGAGAAGGGCCTCAGATGAAGATCTAAGGGCCTGGGTAAGTTCATATCAGAAAGACATTTCAGAAGATACTGGGATCCTGAGCCATAAGAGCTTTATAGGTCAAGATCAGCAATTTGAATTGGAAGCATTTAGGCATATAGTGTATACTATCATAAAATAAGATTAAAAAGCAACAAATTTCATTGCCTCAATTCAATATGTATAGAAATACATTTAGCCCTCTAAGCCCAGAAGGTCAAAGTTCTACATCACACAGAGAGCCTACACAAGTAGAAGGTGGCTCCCCACTTTAAAAGCTGCCCTTAGAATTTGTTGACAAATGGGGGGGATAAGTGCAATAGAATGTGTTGCCCTTGGAGATAGAGCATTTGTTAGTTTACAATGATTCCTGAATAATTGAGGAGGTTTCTAGAGTGAGCAGTTCACTTTCCCCCACCTGGATACGAGGACCTGCATTTTGCTTCCTAAACAAGAGTTCTGCATCTCCAGTCATGCATGGAACCTCCATAATTCAATCTAAGTTCTCCTTTCCTCCACTGAGGATCCATATCGTGAGAGCACAATAGCCCCGTTAAGAACGTAGGAAAAGAGGAAGCTGCCTTATACTGAGTCAGGCCACCGGCCCATCTAGCTCAGTATTGACTAAACATTGGCCATGGTTCTCCAGGGTTTCAGACAAGAGTCTTTCCCCAGGTATTGAATCTAGGGCTTTTACCATTCAAAACATGTGCTCATCTCCTGGATTAAGTCAATGCTCAAAGTGAGAGAATGCAGAAGAGCATGCTAGCTCTACCAAAACAGTTCACCATTCCCATCACCCTCCAACTCATGGATGGCAATGGGGTAGAGCTTGCACGTTTGTCCCTGCTCTCCCCATCATGTGTTGATATAATTCAGAAGATAAATGGGTTAAAGTCTGCTCAGGATGTGGATCAGGGGGGATGGGCAGTCCCATGTCTATCAGAATGTAAAACCACCAGATAATGATCAAAAATTTGGCTGTGGCTGCAATCCTTTGCACACATACCTGAGAGTAAACCCCACTGAACATGATGGGGACTTACGTTTGAGTAAATATGCACTGGACTGTGCTGTTAGGGACATATAGGAGATAACTCTTCTTATTTTCAAGTTTAAATTGGCCAGGATAAATGCTCTTCTGATGTTTTGGACTACAACTCCTGACATCTGCAGCCAGAATTGCCAGTAATCAGGGATGATTGTAATCCAAAACATCTGGAGGGCATCAGATTGGGCAAGGGTGCCTTAAGGCTACTAAGCAAATCTCTTCATGCTAACAATACTGTTCAAATGAAAAACAAATTGAGATCCCCCCAGGACAGATCAGGTATCTGAATAGGACAGAAACCTCCTTTTGACATGGGATACTAGGGAAGGAAGATCTTTTCTTCTGGAGCACTAGTCCGATCAGCCAATAGTGTTTGGTGGAGTAGTGAAAGCACGGCGGCATTGTGTACCTGGCTTCTGAAAGAGGGGGAATGGTGAGCTGTGGGGAGCAAGGTATGGGGTACCTAAACTGTGGAACACCCTCCCAATACATTGCCAATACTCTCATTTTTTACAGAGCCAATCAACCTCCTTAGTCAATGAAAACAATCTAAAACCTTTTTTATTTGCTTATCAGTGAACAAAATCATAAACCTTTTTATTTGCTCAAGCATTTTAAGTGTTGGTCTGTTTGCTACTGTATTGTTTTAAATGTGGTTTGTTTGATTGTTTTGTCTTGTATGTGTGTATTTTGTGTGACTGTTTTATTTTGGCATGATAATTTTGGTAGTGACCTTTGTATACTGCCCTGGGTAGCATAAATACATTTTAATAAATAAATAAATAATATTTGAGGCAGAAAGATGGCTAATGGGTTAAGCAGAAACTTACTCCCCAATTCCATTATAGCCTGTATCCTCAGCAATCCTTGACAATGATGTGATTTCCAGTTAACTGCAATGAACCAGTTCTACTGGTAGCACAATCTTCCATTTCACAGAGATTTTGAATCCAGAATGGTTTTAGAATTTCAGATGGGGGCACATAACTGTAGAATATTTTTAGCATCCTAGTTAACCACTGGTTTCACCTATCAATGGAGACTCAATGGTGGCTGGTGGCTGAAACATCTTGGACAGCTCCATGAAAGTTTGGACTGAAACCCAGAGCAGATTCTACTGCCCTCCTGACATGCAGCCACCAGTCACCACCGCATAGACTATTCGGGAAGAATCAGGATATTTGAATCAACCCATCTAAGGGAATTCTGCTTAGCTGTCAGTTTGGATAAAACAGCTAGTTCAAACAGAAGCGATACAATGGATATTTCTGTGAACATACATCTCAGACCAGCAGCCTGCAACCTCATGTGACCTCTGGACCTAATTAATGCAAACAGAGCTGGCCATATGGATATCTCCAGTCAAGCTGTCCACAGCTTAGATGATTCAAATAAAACAGATTTCAATACCCAATACAATCATAGTACTATATCTCCATCATAGGAGTACCCTCCGGCATCTGCCATAAGGAACGGTTTTCAATTTATGGAGCATCATTTACTCAAAGTTTTGTCATGAGAGCAATAAGGACACAGTAGCCTCCCACCATTAAGGCAGGGTCTACCAGTTTTATTGTTTTTAGCAATAACATGAAACTTCATAAAACTAGCATGCTGCCTGGGTTATCACACTGTACCTTCCACACAACAATCACATTGCTCATTCATGGCAATTCAAGAAAATAAAATAACCTCCTATTACTGAAAGCTCGGGAAGCTTATTTTCCAAATAAAATAAAATAAGATCATTCTTCTCCCCCTTTTATTTCTAAACAAAATGTTTCAGGCATAGCTAAGATTTATACTGCACACATAAATCAACCTCCTTAACCAATGAAAGGGGTCATAAAACCAATATAGAGCTTCAAATGGGAGTTCAAAAACCAAAAGGGAGGGGAGAATAAATCTGTTCTACATTATTCCCCCTGACCCCAATGCAGAAACTTCCTTACTGAGTGCAAGAGCAGAGAAATGCAATTTCAGCTCTTTTGATAGCAAGCACATCTACCTCTGCCAAGTCCATGCTAAAAACATGAATTTCATCCCCAAAGGCTTTGAGTGTTTAGGGATCATTTGGGAAGACTTGCAAAATAAAAAAAGAAAAGTAGGAGCCTCCTACTGGGAGGAAGGGCGGGATATCAATCAATCAATCAATCGAAGGAAGGAAGGAAGGAAGGAAGGAAGGAAGAAAAGAAGAAAGAAAGAAAGAAAGAAAGAAAGAAAGAAAGAAAGAAAGAAAGAAAGAAAGAAAGAAAGAAAGAAAGAAAGAAAGAAAGAAAGAAAAACAACCACACCACGCAGCCATCCCAGTTGGAATTGCACTCGCTCAATCCGGCTCTGACAAACAAAACTATGTGTCTTGAATAGCAAAACTTTCTCATCAAAATCCCCAGTCAAAAGGAAAAGCACAAATTAACTACTTCTTGCTGGGGGAGGTAGAATTTGAAAGATGGAATTGAAGTTGGGTTGCAAGCCTTTGAATGAAAGTCCTTCTGCCAGTCAGATGAGAGCCTATTTATAGTTCTCAAAGCAACGGCTCTGCTATAATTTTAGAAAATGATGTGAGAGGGATGATGGGCAACCCTTCAGAGGGCTCAGTAATTTGGTTTAGATAAGGATCCATAGTTTAAATGCATTCCTGAAGCATAGCCAAGCTTTTGATGGATGCCCTCTTGCAACCCCTCTCTCATCATCTAGATCCCTGTCCTGCTTGATTGCTGATGCAGCATCTTATTAAAAAGAATTCTTCAGAAAGCTCTCATTGACAGTCTTAGATTTTTGAGCGTTTTCTCTCCCTCCCTCCCCCTGCCACCTTCCCCAACTCTCTCTGCAGGCTGTCTTCTGTAGACGGTAGCTCTGCAGCTGACTTCCTCTTAGAAAAGGATGCATAATTGTACCTTATCCTGGCCCTTATTTATTTTTTATTTTACTGATAAAAATATTAACCACCCACTCACAAAAAATATTGAGACAGTGTACATACAATGCAATAGAATATAAAATACAAAACATCATAAAAATGACAGGCTTGTCATTAAAAACAAAGAAAATGACTGACTTGGCCTGTTGGCATAAAAGCTCTTCAAGAGACACCTGAAAGTTTGCAGTGAGGATGCCTGCCAAACCTCTTCTGGAAGAGCAGCCCACAGCATGGGACTAGCGACATTAAATGCCCAACTTCTAGTTGAAGCCAGTTAGGCTTCTGAAACACAAAGGATGTATATACATTGGGCAGATCACTGGAGAAGCCCACTTGACTGTTCCACAGTTATCTCATATCTGTTTAGTTTCTACAGGAACAAAGTCTTGTTGGGTCTTGGCACCAGTACTTTGGAACAGTGTGCCTGTTTACATCAGGCAGGCACCCACAACAATTCTGATATTTCACCACCTGCTGAAAATGTTTTTGTTTCACCAACGTTTTTAGAGAACTCCTTGGATTCAGTGTTGGTCATCTGTTTTGTATGTTATGATTTTATAGTTTTATGATGTCTGAATGACTGTATTGAACACCACCATGATATATTTTATGAGCAGGCCATTTATAAATATTCTTATTAAAAAGAATAAGACAAAGAATCATTTATTTAAAAGACCCACAAATAGGTCTTAATACCTTGTAGGCAGAAATGGCTTGCCAGGTGGGGCATCACAGTCTAGACCAGCTTCCCGGCAGGTGCTCACTGTTGTTAACTGGGTGGCGAAGAGGTGAGGTGTCGAGGAAGTTGGTGCGGTGCAAAACGGAGCCTTTCTGGAGCCAATCCAGCACTCCTCCTGGTGTGTATGCACCATGCCGACCTCCCTGCTGCCTCATCCTTCCTGGTCAGCAATAGCATCCCACCTGCTTGGAAACTCGCATAGCAGCTCCGCCCCACCCAGCAAGCCACTTCTGCTAGTAGTGTGTTATTGCCATGTCCTTTAATAAACTTGTGGGCTATTTAAACCTGCCTTTTGGTGTCTCTATCTTTATTTCTTTCTCCCTGCAACGGTGCGTTTGCATGTAGTGTGTGCATGTTACAGTTAAGCTCATTTTACCAAACCTAAGCCATTTGAAACGGGTACTCTAGTTTGCAAAACATTTGAACCTCTGGGAAAGAAGGGATCATCCACTTCCAATCTCTGCACAAATGATAAATCAATAGTCTCATTGGAGGAGCAATTCACCAAGTCAGAATAATGAATGAGCCCTTGTATCATTGTGTTCCTAGTGGAGACATTATACCAAATGATATGATTACTCCACATGAACCATTTATAAAAAGCCAATCACAGTGTGGATCATATATTTTACACAGTTTATTTTGACATCCATCTATTTTTTATTCATTGACACAAAGCCCTGAGGTTTAACCTTTCTGTCATGTCTGCAGAGCAAATGTTGGTAAGTTGCTGTGTTCACTATATTATGCCACTTATGTTATCAAACACTATGGGGATAAAGCTCAGAAACTGCTGCTTTCAAAAGTGACAGTAAAACACAACTTTTTAACCTCTTAACTTTACAACAACAAAAAACCTTGGAAATAGGGTTGACATGAAATGTAGCAAAAAAAACCTATACCCAATTCAGATACTAGTGAGTGGTTTTAGGTAAGGAAAGTTCTGTCACTTTCAGTCCTCTCAGTTTCCCGTTTTTCTAATCTGAAATTCAGTTTTCATTTCTGCAGCAATTTGCAATTTTCTTTTTTAAAAAATCTCATGAAAATTCATTTTAGTGCAAATTTCTCCTAATAAACGCATTTTTGTATGCAGTGTTAATTAATGCAAATATTTCTGCAATCTATTTTCCTAATATAATGCATTGTTAGGAGACCCCTATCAGATCTGCAATTCCCACTGTTCCCTGGAAGGAGGGATTTATTGTTAAAACAAGCTGGGAATTGTTGCTTTGTGAGGGGAATAGGGGTCACCTAACAACTTTCTGGACCCTTAACAAACTACAGTTCTCGGGATGCTTTGGGAGAAGCCATGACTCTTTAAAGTGGTATGGTGCTGCTTGAAATATATGGTGCAGAAGGGGCCTTACGTAGGTTCACCTTTAAAAGCAAACTGAATTGAATTTCTCCCACATCCCTAATCCTACGTAGCACTTCTAATGGCGTAGGAATGCAACTCTTGCTGCTACTCTCACTGTTGCACTTTACCACCTTCTTCTTTGCCCCCTCCAATTTCACACAACTGAGGGCTCTGTAGAAGAAAAACAGCAGCATTGTCACCTCAGAGAAAGGTGAGGCAGGGAAGAAGGGTGAAGCCCATTTCCCCAAATAGGAAACCTAGGATGCTAGATTCATGCACAATTGTTTTAATGCAGAGATAGAGAACTTGTAGGCCTCCCGGTGTTGTTGGAGTACAATTCTCATCATCCCTGGACATTGGTCGTGCTGGCTGGGAATGATGGGAGATTGAACCCCACAACATCTGGACATGGGCTCCCTTCCTGTTTTCCTCTTTTTCTTCTAATGTAAAAGTGGTCAGGGTTTTACTTTCTCAAATAAGCAACAAGGACTGTTTTTGCTACTCCTCCTGAAGGTGGTGTTAAAACTCCTGCTTACAGCAACTGTAACCAGCCATCAGAAGGGAGTCTAATTTTGTGGGAGTGATGCATTTGCTATTCCTTGCACGTCCCCTTTTTACCTAATTAGGCTTGAACAGAGGACAGCAGCTCTATCTCCAACTGTAATTATATATAGTTTTTATCATATGTTTCTCGAGATGCTATTACATTTTGGAAAAAAACCCAATGTATTATTAAGTTTGCCTTGTATTTGAAAGCACCTGAGGTCAAAGCCCTCCAATGGATATGACAGACAGAAATCTGCTCCAAAAGCACACTGAATTGAATTTTACCCTTTTAATCAGAAAAGTATTTGTACTATTACTTGAATAGAGACCAGGCTCTCCCCATCCCTAAGTGTCATCTACTGCAGCCATTCCATCAGCTATAGTGGAAGGAGATATGGAAGTGCAGAGTCTCTCATTGGCTCTGCTCAGAGACCAGCAGCTTTTGGTTCCTCCTCTCTTTGAACTGTTTGCGTTCCAGCTGGTCACGACAAGAACTCTGTAACTAAGAACTAATGTCTGAGTTTGCCCTTTTCCCCTTTCCTCTCAATCCCTCTTTTCTTTTGTGCTTGTCATTAAGCTTGTAGACCAGAGGGCAGGGACTGACTCATGACTGATATTTGTAAGCCATTCCATTCCACAGAAAAGCAGGGTAAAATGCATGAAATAAACACACATATAAACAACAACAAATGCAAATAAGAACTCTCCGAATTAATTTTGGTACATTACTTTTATGTACAAAACTGGGAAGGCAAAGTCTGGTGTCTTTCCCCCATTGTTATTGCAGATCATTTCAAGGTGTTTTGTTCTTCTGATATACAAACTTCAATCTTGACCATGCCTTTCAGGAGCCATAAAAGTTGGATCAATTCTGTAGCATCCTCAAGAACAAGTAAGAGATTGGCGGGAAGGACATTACTCCAATGTGGCAACCCTTGTCCATTTACAGGAGAAAGAATGCTGCCACAGCAACTGTGGTTTCATAAGATAAATGGTGTTAGCAGTAGCGTAGTGGCAAATTTAGACGTGAAGGGTCCCTTCATAATAGTCATCCAGTGCCCCCTCACACCCACGTCCTCTTCTAAGATTATGCAGCCTTCTAACATTATTTTATTTATTGAATTTATAGCCTGCACTTCCTTCCAAAGAAGCCCAGAATGGCAATAGAATAACATTGTATTTTATTCAATAACAATAAGCTTTCAGTCTCTGCAACTGATAAGTGAGTTGCTTGGACACCAGGAATCCCCAGGGTCCTAAGAAGCTGCTGTTTTCCCCACCCCTGCACTGAGCTAGTGGTTTCTGTCTCCTTGTAATCTCCATCTGAGATTGGGTACACCTTATAAGTTATTTTATGCAGATTCTACTGCACAGTAAGTGTGGGTGGATGTTAAAAAATCCCATGGCATACATGTTTACTCAGAGAAGCAAGTCTCTTTGTGTTTAATGGGGCTTACTCCCAGGTAAGTGAACACTGAATTATAGCCTAGGCTTTCTTGTGAGGAAGGGGCAGAGAAGGGTTCGTGGCGAAAAGACCCCTTGGACACACCAACCTGAGAGTAAGCACACTTGAATACAATTGGGACTTAAGTATGCGTCTGAACACACAATAATCATGCCAGATTGGATGAAGCCTGGAGGTGTACTAACGGGGGGGTAGGGGGTAGAGACAAAAACATGTCCCTTCCTTTATAAAGATGCAACATTTTGGTTAAAGGAAGGGAAGTTTGATGCCTGTGAAACAAGCATTAAGGCTGCAATCCAATACATGTCTACTCAGAAGCAAGCTCCATTGGATTTAGTGGGACTTACTCCCAGGTAAGTATGTATTGGATTACAGCCTAAGTCTCCCTTTGCAGCGGTTTTACACCTCCTTATATATCTTCACAACAAGCCTGTGAGGTACGTTGGGCCCAAGGGCATCAAATGAGCTTCATGGCTGAGTGAAGATTTCAAATCCTTTTTGCTCAACAAAGAAAAAGGAAAAAATGCTGTAGTTATTATGACGAATTAATAAATAACCATAACAAATGAATCAATGCTTGATTTTTAACTATTTAAATCTTGAATTTATCCAAGTATGAACATCTGATCAGAATTGCTATAAATCTTAAAACACTTTCATCCCCCTCCATCTGAAATACAATGCCTGATTGTACACTGAATGTAGCATTACCAGCCTAAGATCAACAAGTGAAAGACCTACAGTACCATAACTCCACCTTCCCAACAGAAACATCCAGACTCATACCCAGCTATATGGATCTGCACATGCACGCAAGCGCACACACATATATCCCCTCCCCCAACCTATTTTTCTCTGTCTTTCCCTCCCTAACTCTTGGTTTTGTGCTAGAACAAAACCACATATCTCCCCTTTTTTGGCTTTTTGAAAAAACACCATGAGAGAGCTAGCAATACACTCTCTTTCTCTCTGCTCCAAAAGAGCAAGGTACCAATCCGAGAAGGTTTCTAGTTACTGCTTTAGAGTGGAGCTCCCACACACACAAAGTCAGTTGCATGGGATTTCATTTGCATTGTCGGATGAACCTCCTACAGTTGTTATTGAGATATACACTTACCTGGTAGTAAGCCCCACTGAATGTAGTGGGACTTACTTCTGAATAAGCATGCATAGGAATGGGCTGTAAGGCTGCCATCCAAGGCACATTTACTTAGGAGTAATTCTGCAATGAACAAAAGCTCTCTCTCACTCTCTCTTACACACACACACATACACTACTTGAATAACCCCCCCTTCAGAAAAGTCCTCCCTAGGACAAAAGAGCAGAAGCACTCATTGACAGACAACAGCATCTTCAGCATGCAGGGATCCATCCACTGCTCCATACTTCCCTTCAAAACTTTTTTTAAGGGCAAGCCCCAATCACTCCTCCAAAGTTTGCTGCTGGCTGGCAGCCTGAGCTTGCAGTGATCCTAAGAAAGTAAGTACCTGGGGTTGCCTGTCCACCCTCCTCTCAAAGCTTGGAAGATTACTTTTAAAAAGTAATAAATTACAGTTACAATTACATGGCCCAAAAAAGTAGCAATTACCATTACAATTGCTCTGAAAGTACATATATGCTCATGGGGTCTGAACTGCTGGTGACTGACCAGGAGAGAGACCTCGGGGTTGTAGTGGACAGCACGATGAAAATGTCGACCCAGTGTGCGGCAGCTGTGAAAAAGGCTAATTCCATGCTAGGGATAATTAGGAAAGGTATTGAAAATAAAACAGCCGATATCATAATGCCGTTGTATAAATCTATGGTATTATTTATTTATTTATTTATTTATTTTATTTAGTTTAATTTATATACCCGAAGGCTCTCTGGGCGGTGTACAAAAAGATAAAAACAAGCACAATATATAAATACAATAAATACAATAAATCAAAAAACAAAACAAACAAACAATAACGAACCAAACAACATCCAAAATACGGAAATGCTGTTTAAAATACACTTTAAAATGCCTGGGAGTATAAAAAGGTTTTCACCTGGCACCGAAAAGATAGTAGCGTCGGCGCCAGGCGCACCTCATCAGGTGCGGCCGCATTTGGAATACTATGTACAGTTCTGGTCGCCTCATCTCAAAAAGGATATTATAGAGTTAGAAAAGGTTCAGAAGAGGGCAACCAGAATGATCAAGGGGATGGAGCGACTCCCTTACGAGGAAAGGTTGCAGCATTTGGGGCTTTTTAGTTTAGAGAAAAGGCGGGTCAGAGGAGGCATGATAGAAGTGTATAAAATGATGCATGGCATTGAGAAAGTGGATAGAGAAAAGTTCTTCTCCCTCTCTCATAATACAAGAACTCGTGGACATTCAAAGAAGCTGAATGTTGGAAGATTCAGGACAGACAAAAGGAAGTACTTCTTTACTCAGCGCATAGTTAAACTATGGAATTTGCTCCCACAAGATGCAGTAATGGCCACCAGCTTGGATGGCTTTAAAAGATTAGACAAATTCATGGAGGACAGGGCTATCAATGGCTACTAGCCGTGATGGCTGTGCTGTGCCACCCTAGTCAGAGGCAGCATGCTTCTGAAAACCAGTTGCCGGAAGCCTCAGGAGAGGAGAGTGTTCTTGCACTCTGGTCCTGCTTGTGGACTTCCCCCAGGCACCTGGTTGGCCACTGTGAGAACAGGATGCTGGACTAGATGGGCCACTGGCCTGATCCAGCAGGCTCTTCTTATGTTCTTAAAGTAACGGATTACTTTCTCTCAAAAGTAATCACTACAATTACATTTCAGTTGCTTTTAAAAAAAAACGCCTATAGGGTTTTGGTTGCTGCACATCTAAGTAGCCTAAAACAACATTAAAAATACATGCATACAGAGGTAGTAAAATAATTCTTTTTATCCATAAGATAGCAATGGTGGTCTCTCCGCTGGTAAGGGAGGTGGGGAGGGAGGCAGAGGCCACTACTCACATCTTTGCACATCAAACCAAATGCAACCCCCCCCACTCAGCCAGCAAGCATAATCTCTCTCATTTAACCACCTCCCAGACCCTGCCCTGCCACCAACTAAGGGACACTCACCCAAGCAAACATTTTCCCCTGAGATGCAAAAAAGCTAAAATACTGCAAATGCAGCACAGTAGCCAGAGACGGTGGTGGAGGCCACTTTGTGTGCCAAGTGCAAACACAGTATTCACACACACACACATTTCATCTTTCACCTCCACAGTTCTTCATCTCCATTCTGCTGCTGCCTATTTCTCCTCCTTTATCCATGTGCTTGCCCTCCGGCTTCTTTTTCCCTCCACTCCATTCTTCACCACCACCATCCATTTTTAAAACAATTGTTTTCTCCACTCCACCCCATCTCACTCTCCACCTCCTCCCTTGTTGCCTCCTACCCACCCACAGAGTGACACTGCACAGAAGCCCAATTTGAAGCACATGATTTTCATCCACGAATCAGAGGAGCAGAAGACTTCCCCTGCTGCCCCCCCAAGTAATGCCCCAAAGTAATGCTGGAAACATTACAATTATTCCACAAAAGTAATAAAATTACTCCTAGTTCTATTACAATCAATATGTAAAGGAATTACCCACTCGTTCCTCAAAAAAGTAATGAATTACAAGTAATTGGTTACAAGTGCAAGTAACAAATTACAAGTAACAAATTACTTCCAAGCTCTGCCTCCTCTCTATGTAAACTATCTTCTATGTAAACTTCAGGTCTGTCCGACTCTCTCACTCGGCACTTGGGCATTGTGCAACTTGATTGGCTGTAGAGACAGAGGAACTCTAGGCGAGGGCCATCTACCGGAAAAAGTAACCTTGGGACTGGGTCCTGAGGTGTCCCGTTTGAACACACACCTGGTTGTTAGGCATGCTTACTTAGCTAAAATTAATCCATTGCCACCCAAGCCAAATTCCATGATGCAGTTGTAACACAATCTCGTGAGCTATAGTAATAGCCAAGGTGGAGATTTTAAAGCATGTTTTGATTCTGACCTGTGGGATGTCAGAAGCCTTACCTGCATTAAGACCAGTGGAGGCTGGTTTATTAGGTGGATGGGGCAGTGCCCCACCAATCTCAGCCTGCCTTCAGCCAGCCGCAAATGCCTGCCTTCTTACTTACAACCAGTTCAGGGGGTGACACTACATGCCCACTTCTTCCTCCTTAATCTCAGTTTTGCCCTTTTAGAATTTAGGAGGGAGGCAGACAGGGACAGAACTAGAATTAGTGGGCTCTGCCTGCCGTTGGCTCTGGCTCCAGCAGCCATTTGGGCTCCCTGCATTCTCCCCCACCACTAACAGAGTCTATTGTGGTTTGTGTTTATTATTTTAAAACAATTTAAAAAGTTTATTTTTAAAAAAGCCTTAAGGATACAGTTTTTGTATTTTTAAAGACTGTTCTTACAACTCCAGTGTAACACAGTGGAAGAATTTAAGCATTCCTGAGAAGGAACTATAACATCCAATTGCTATGTAAATAAAGAGGACAAAAAAATGAAATCAAAATCTCTACCTCTATATAGTGTAGAGGAACAAAATTACCCATTAATGGCCACAATAAAGTATTATTATAACAGATGCTAATACACCTAACGTACTCATTATCACAAGACATCTAGTGGTTAAGCATGCATATCCTCTTTGTTATGCAAACATGGCAACGGCTTTATGGTACATTGCAGGCGCTCAAAGGTAATAAAAATAAGTACGTCTTTCAACTAAGGTACTCTCCAGTAGCCATCAAACTTTCAGAGGAAGCACAAACAACTGCCATTTAATCCGCTTTTCAGAAAAGAAGCAGACACACAACATTACTCATATTTTATCCTGCTGTTTCTGTATACGCTAAAGCTAACAGCAAACAGTTTCTTTACTCTAGTGTACAGTACACTATGCACTTGCTAAAATGTATCAGCATGCCTAAGGAGGATTATTGTCAGCAATGTCTGGTCTCCATGACAAGCCTTGAAGGTTCATTTCAAATAAGAGCTTAACATGCAATTATTTTAAGGTAATGCTCAGAAAATTGGAATAAATGGAATGGAACCTGATAGGGCAGTTCTGAAGATGAATGTAACAGTGTGATTTTAAGCTAGACAAAGAAAAGCTAATACTTACAACCCATTTTTGAACCAAAATGTAAGTCATTCAGTCCTTCACAAATGGTACTATTTCAGACCTTAGGTAGCAAATTGCATATTTGAATCTTTAAATATATCCTTGTACCAGAAAACTAGCATGTCAGGCAAATGTGCAGGTTAACATCTTTTCCATGACATGCACTTTTCTACAGGCATGAGAAGAAGGGAGGGATTCAAATCCATTAAGATACATTATTTGATGTAGCATTCTGTAGTGGTACAGATGTATCACTGAACACTAAAGTTCAAATGCAAAGATGTATCACTGAACACCAAGGTTAGGATCATTCAGACCATGGTATTCCCGATTTCTATGTATGGATGTGAAAGTTGGACAGTGAAAAAAGTGGAGAAGAGAAAAATCAACTCATTTGAAATATGGTATTGGAGGAGAGATTTGCGGATACCACGGACTGTGAAAAAGACAAATAATTGGGTGTCAGAACAAATTAAACCAGAACTGTCACTAGAAGCTAAAATGATGAAACTGAGGTTATCATACTTTGGACACATCATGAGAAGACCTGATTCACTAGAAAAGACAATAATGGTGGGAAAAACAGAAGGGAGTAGAAAAAGAGGAAGGCCAAACAAGAGATGGATTGATTCCATAAAGGAAGCCACAGACCTGAACTTACAAGATCTGAACAGGGTGGTTCATGACAGCTGCTCTTGGAGGTCACTGATTCATAGGGTCGCCATAAGTCGTAGTCGACTTGAAGACACATAACAACAACAGTGGTGCAGGCCTAGGAAGACTGTACCACATGCTTTCCAAAATATATAAATGCCCTTAGTCCATATATATGATGGGAAATTCTGTGTGGTGAATCTTTCTTGGCATTACTGCATTCACAAACAGTGAATTTCATCACAGCAAAGACTGTTTGACCAACCCTAGAACTTCAGATTATCCCTCATTGCACCCACCAGTCCCTGATTTATAACTCTCAATTTACATAGAAAACAAAAGTAACTGCCAAAATATGTTAGGGAGACCTCCCTGATGATACAACCTGTTTGACCGTGGGACAGGCTGCTTCAGAAGGAGGTGGACTCTGGCCACCGATCAGGCTGGATGGCCACCTATCAGGGATGCTGTAGCGGCAGATTTTCTGTATCAGCAGGGAATTGGACTAGATGACCTCTGAGATCTTGTCCAACTCTAAGACAGTAGGACAGTTAGTTACATTAACAGAAATGTAAAACCATAATAGTTAAAAATAGCCACCATCTATATTGCTATGTACCTAGGTGCACAAAAGATACAAGCCTCTATTTAACTATTCCCTCTGTAAATTCTAATCATAGCTGAAAAGCTTGAGTTCCTTACTTTGTGGTTGCAAGGAGCACGTCTTTTATTTTAGCCGCTCTGCTCTTATACAGCTGATTTATTTCATACATAAATACTTGGTGACGCTTCAGAGGAAATGAACAGAAAGGAAAGAAACTGGGAGAAAGGAACAGAACACTAGGGAGCAACAGTGGGAAACGGCAATCACTCTCATGGTCTGCTTTTGGGCTTTCCACAGGTATGGTGTTGATTCACTGTAGGAAGAGGACGCTGGGCTAGGGAGGTATTTGGTCTGATTCAACCAGGTTCTTCTTATGTTCAGTCAATAGGCAGATATAGTTAGATCAGGGGTGGGGGACCTCAGGCCTGGGGATCAAATACCCCCCAACCTCTGTATTTGGTCCTCAGGACTCTCCCTAGGCTCCACCCCAGGCTACCCCTTCCTTGAATGTTTTTGCCTGGCTGAAGTGCATCTTTGAACTGTGATAAGGCTCTTGATTGCCTGGATGGAAGGTGGAGAGGTGTGGGGTGTCTGTGTCTCTCTGTGTGACCTCTGTTTCTTCTATGGCTGGAATGTAGCCCACTGTACAAAGTTAAGAGTTGCATCCATTGCTATACCCACTTCTACCTGGCCCCATCCACTACTGATCTGCAGCCCCTGGAAAGATGCCCACAACAGAATGGGCTGAACAAAGGTCCCCCAGCCCTGCATTAGATAATGAAAAGGAGGTACAGAAGCCTTAGCGGCTGCACTCTAGTTCCAAAAAGGTAACATTAATGGGAGAGGCTAAAGTATCACAAATTACAGTATATTCACCAGTAAATTAAGACATTTCTGAGCGTTGGTTCTTGGGAATGAAATCCACCTACTGTCATTGTAACACATGCAACAATGAGGAAGCGTGAAGCAAGAAAGGCATTGCCTCGTACACATCTTAGAACAATGAAGTCAATCAGAGAAAAATTATAGCAGATGGATATTCTCTGCAGAGACTAATCACTGTACCAGAATAGCTGTGAGGAAAAGGAGAATGGGGAGAGAGAGTGTGAGAGAGAGATGCAAGCCATTTTTGCTATTTCAAGTTCTGTAGATTTAGCTTTTTATTAATTGGACAATTGTTTTTTAAACCTTAGAGCAGTCATTTCCAAACTTTTTTTTCCCCCACAACACACTTGGAAATTGCTGATGGTCTTAGAGGACCACTTCATGATTTTTTTCTGCCTGTTATAGCAACTGTAATGACCTATGCTAGATGCTGTATGATTTTTAATTGCATTTTTAATGCTTCTTTTATTTCTCATAAAGTATTTTATAGTATTACAATGTGCATTCCAGAGAATTCAAAGTGTAATATAACAACATACAATAGAAGAAATAGAAGCAATAAAAATGCAATTAAAAATGTATGTGAATATTTAATGTGCACATGCCATGGACCGCCTGAATGAAGCTCACAGACCACATTTTGGGAACCTCTGCCAAAGCGTATCCATTCTCTCCCCAGCAGCCAATAATGTGACTGTGTGCCAGCAGTGATTGGTGCGGTAGAGTGAAAAGCACCAAATAGCCATTTCAGCTGACCAATGGCCAAAAAAGACAGGATCCCGCCTGCCCTTATCCAACAGCTATCTGCTGGCTAGATAATTTCTGGAGGACCCAAAATATTTCAAATTTCCGGAGGTGGGGGTGGGAAGGACTTACCCTGGGCAGCGATTTCCACACACAACCCTTTTCAAATGTTAAATTTGCCACCACTTATGGCAGTGGTGGAAACAGCAGGTGTGGCCATAATGGGCTGCTACAGAAAACACATCTCTGAAGCACCCTTCCACTCCCCCCCAAAATTGAAAATTTTTGCTTCTTCCCAAATTGATGAAATCCCCCTACAAATTTATCACCTACGAATGGAATAGCAAATGGAGCTGTGAGTGTGTGTGATTTTATCTCAGCCCTGCCCTCTTTTTCTTTTAAAGCAGCTGGGGGAGGGGGTTGGATGAGAGCCACAACACTGGGGGAGAGGTTTAAAACCCTTTCTTTTCAAGCTGTTTAGTTAGATTTCCCCTGAAGCTAGGAAAGGGAGAAGGACAGGTATGGTAGCTCTCTTCTCCTCTTCCATGGATAACAGCAGCTGGGAGGGGGGACCAGGGAAATGATGCAGAGTGAAAGGGTTAAGCCTTCCACCAGCATCACAGCTGCAATCCATATTGGGGGATTCTGCAGCTGATTTTTTTTCTATAGCTGATTTTTAGCAAAGGAAAAGATGCTGAGATGTCCTTTCACAACAATTCACATCATTTCATGTCCAGCTGGGCTCTAAGGGGGGCATCAGGCAGTCGAAAAGACTGCTTGTTTTCCTCTCGCACCCTATCTCCTCAGAAATATTTGGAGATTCTATTATAAAGCAAGTTTCAGAATGAGACCTGGCCTCTCAGGAGTACTAGCTGCATCCAGTAGTGGTCAGCAAGGCAGAGCAGGGTGGGCCACTATGGCTCATCTGGCTTCCCAATGCAGAGATTTCTGCTGATAACAGAGAGGGACAAGGTAGTAAGGAGGCTGGCACATTTCAGGCACAGTGACAGGAGTGGTGGATTGGGTCCACTGCTGTGCCTGCTAGGGTTGTGCTAGAATTCTGTCCAATTCATATTTGGTACCAAATTCCCCCCCCTCTAGGATGCACACCTTAATGTGGTGAGGGGGTCTGAGAGTGTTGAATAAGCTAAGAGCAATGCCCTCAGGAGTCTAGACCAAAAGGCTAGACTCCTAGCAGGGGCACCCAAGGCAGAATGGTCAGACTAAGATGCATCCAAACTCAGAGGAAGGCAATGGTAAACCACCTCTGAATACCTCTTACCACGAAAACCCTATGAAGAGTGTATCCAAAATGCAACATGAGATAGTGCTGGAAGATGAGACCCCCAGATCAGAAGGCACTCACTGAGCTACAGGGGAAGAACAAAGGACAAGTACAAGTAACGCTGTGACTAATGATGCCACTGGGTCAAAGCCGAAAGGAAGCCCAGAGGCTGATGCGCACAGATGCGAAAGGAGAGTCCGGAGTTGTACGACGCACACAATAAGAACATGGAATGTGAGAAGCATGAACCGGGGAAAGTTAGAAATTGTCAAGCAAGAAATGGAACATATCAACATTGCAATACTTGGCGTGAGTGAATTAAAATGGACGGGAATGGGACATTTTCAATCAGGCAACTACAAAATATTTTATGCAGGAAATGAGAAATCAAGAAGAAACAGGGTTGCTTTAATAGTGAGAAGTGATGTAGCAAAAGCACTTAGGAGCTACAATGCAAGGTGATTTCAATGAGATTAAAGGGGAACCTATTAACATAACCATCATCCAAGTCTACGCTCCAACAGCAAATGCAGAAGGAGAGGAATTGGAGAGATTTTACACAGAAGTACAGGAAGAAATTGATCACACACCAAAACAAGATGTGTTGATAATCATGGGGGACTGGAATGCAAAAGTAGGGAACAGAGAAGAACTAGGAATAGTGGGGAAATGGGGCTTAGGAGACAGAAATGAAGCAGGAGAAAGACTTATTGAATTCTGTGAAGCCAATGATTTGTTTCTTGCAAACACATTTTTTGAGCAACTGAAAAGAAGACTGTACACGTGAACATCACCAAATGGTCAATATAGGAATCAAATTGATTATATAATTGGTAGCAGAAGATGGAGAAGTTCCATACTTTCTGCAAAAACAAGACCAGGAGCAGACTGCGATACAGATCATGAACTGATAGTATCAAAAATCAGAGTAAAGCTAAAGAAGAACAACAAAGCAATCATAATGCCAAAATACAATTTAAATAACATCCCAGAAGAATATAAAAATCAAATAAGGTACAGGTTTAAGGCTTTCAACTTAGTTGACAGAGAACCAGAAGAACCATGGAGTGAAGTCAGAGACATTATCAGGAAAGAATGCAAAAAGACAATACCTCTAGTTAAAAAGAGAGAAAGACCTCAATGGATGACTGAAGAAACTCTTAAAATGGTTAAAGAAAAAAGGAAAGCAAAAGGAAACAGAAACACAGTCAGAACCCCAAATGCAACAATACAGTGACTAGTACGTAGGGACAAAGAGAACTATTACAATACTTATTGTATAGAAATAGAAGAGGACAGCAAAAAGGGAAGAACAAGAGCCCTATTCCAAAAGATCAGAGAAATGAAAGGGAAATTTAAACAAAGAGTAGAGATGTTGAATAATCAACAGGGAAACACACTGACTGACCAAGATGAAGTAAAAGGAAGATGGAAGCAATACACTGAAGAACTCCAGAAAAGAGATGCAAGGATGACAGATTCGTTCATGGAGGAACCGTATGATGAATGATCAGAAATTTTAGAATGTGAGGTGAAAGCTGCTCTTAAAATACTTGGAAGAAACAAATCACCAGGAATAGATGGCATACCAATAGAGCTGCTACAAGCTACTGAGAATGAATCTGTCGAAAGTTTGACAAAAATCTGTCAAGAAATATGGAAAACTAAACAATGGCCCACAGACTGGAAGCATTCAATATACATCCCAATTCCAAAGAAAGGGGATCCCAGGGAATGCAGTAATTATCAAACTATTGCCGTAATATCCCATGCAAGTAAAGTAATACTCAAGATTCTACAACAGAGGCTCTTACCATATATGGAGCAAGAAATGCCAAACGTCCAAGCTGGATTTAGAAAGGGAAGAGGCACCAGAGATCATATCGCAAACATACGTGGGATAATGGAACGGAGCAAGGAATTTCAGAAGAAAATCACCCTGTGCTTTATAGATTACAGCAAAGCCTTTGACTGTGTAGGTCATGAAAAACTATGGAATGCTTTAAAAGAAATGGGGGAGCCACAGCATCTGATTGTCGTGATGCACAACCTATACTCTGGACAAGAGGCTACTGTAAAGACAGAATATGGAGAAACCGATTGGTTCCCAATTGGAAAGGGTGTGAGACAGGGGTGTATTTTATCACCCTATTTGTTTAATCTGTATGCAAAACATATCATATGGAAAGCATGATTGGACCAAGATGAAGGAGATGTGAAAATTGGAGGGAGAAATATCAATAATTTAAAATATGCAGATGATACCATACTCTTAGCAGAAAGCAGTAATGATTTGAGACAAATGCTGATGAAAGTTAAAGAGGAAAGCACAAAAGCAGGACTACAGCTGAACGTCAAAAAGACTAAAGTAATGACAACAGAAGATTTATGTAACTTTAAAGTTGATAATGAGGACATTGAACTTGTCAAGGATTATCAATACCTCGGCACAGTCATTAACCAGAATGGAGACAATAGTCAAGAAATCAGAAGGCGGCTAGGACTGGGGAGGGCAGCTATGAGAGAACTAGAAAAGGTCCTCAAATGCAAAGATGTATCACTGAACACTAAAGTGAGGATCATTCAGACCATGGTATTCCCGATCTCTATGTATGGATGTGAAAGCTGGACAGTGAAAAAAGTGGATAAGAGAAAAATCAACTCATTTGAAATGCGGTGATGGAGGAGAGCTTTGCACATACCATGGTCTGCGAAAAAGACAAATAATTGGGTGTTAGAACAAATTAAACCAGAACTGTCACTAGGAGCCAAAATGATGAAACTGAGGTTATCATACTTTGGACACATCATGAGAAGACATGATTCACTAGAAAAGACAATAATGCTGGGAAAAACAGAAGGGAGTAGAAAAAGAGGAAGGCCAAACAAGAGATGGGTTGACTCCATAAAGGAAACCACAGACCTGAACTTACAAGATCTGAATAGGGTGGTTCATGACAGATGCTGTTGGAGGTCACTGATTCATAGGGTCACCATAAGTCATAATCGACTTGAAGGCACATAACAACAACAAAATTTTCCATTAATTCACTTATTCACTACTGTTGTGAATCGGATTTTTACATAGTAATTTTCTGTGGCTATTTTTGGCACTGGATCAATATCGATATTTTTATTGATATTTCCTTTTTGATCAATATTTCCTTTCAAAATACCGATATTAATATCGATATTTTTTTCTGAGGGGGAAAAAACAGATCAGTAGAAGCAGTGGCTTGTGGACAAAGAACAAAGTAGAATCAATACCAGCCTGTTAGGTCGACAGAATGCTTTTGAACCAGCACCAGCCTACAGATCCCATCCCTAGTGCCTGCACTGATCTCTCTGCTGGATCCCCCTCCCCCTCACAGTTACCAGCAGTGGCCTCCACATTGAGAAGCCAGATAAGCAACACCACTCTACCCTGCTAGCTGCTTCTGGCTGCTTCTCTAATCCAAAGACACGTGTGTGTGTTGTGTGTTGTGTGTGTGTGAGAGAGAGAGGGGGGGGAGAGGGAGAGAGAGAGAGAGAGAGGAGTAAGTGAGTGAGTGAGTGAGTGAGTGAGTGAGTGAGTGAAGACAACCATGACTACCCCTACCAGCAGTCCACTCTGGAGAATGGGATGGCGTGGTCTAGCTCCCTACCCTTCATATTTTGCTAGAGAGAAATAGAATCATCCTTGAATTGTATATAATTATTGCAAAGCTAGAACAACTTGGATCTATTTCTAAACTACTACTGACTAACCTTTTCTGAAAGATTTCTTGCATCGAAACCTATTAACAGGTAGTATAGATACTTCACACACCAAACATGTTGTTTTTCTGTTGATAACAACTGAAGGCTAATTCATGACCTTTTGATGCTTGGCCAGATGCTTGTTATCTTATTTTTCAAAGTTGTTAAGTCAGTATCTATTGCCTCTCTTCAAAACGTTGAAAGTTTTGTTGTGTATCTACTGACCATCTAAGAGATTTGCTACACTAGGGGGTTATGGGTCACACACTCGATGCTGGAGTGTGCTTTGAATGTTTACTAAGAAGTTGTCTTCTGGCATGACATTCAGCCACAGATTCAACTATATTCTGAAAACAGCATGGCAATTAACCTTTATTAGAGTGATACTGGACTGCATTCTAACTAAAAGAGGTCTCTGGAAATATCAGTTGGTATTTCAATGCACTCAGGTAAGTGTATATAGTCGGGGCGGATAACCTGTGGACCTCCAGATGTTGCAATTCATATAGCCCTTGACCATTGGCTATGCTAGCTGGGGCTGATGGGAGTTGGAGTCCAACAACATCTGGAGGTCCATAGGGCAGTCACCCCTGAGTGTAAAGGTCTGTGGCCTTAGAGGCCAAGTGCCTCATACTGATTGTGCAGAAAGCCAAAACTGCATTGGCTCTTGCCAGCTGGCTAAACAAAAACACAACAAAGTGGACAGAGGCAACAGTTCCAAGGGGCACATTCAGATGTGTTTCAGAAATTATGGATTGAGTTTCCCTTGGCTTTGGATAATGCTGACCAGATCAATCAAAGGGAGATGCTTGAGTGTGAGCAAGGCACACTTGCTAATAAAACAGCATGAAACAGATACAGCAGATTCCAGAGTTGGCATCATTTTTCTGCCTCCAGTCTCCACCTCTGGGTGCCGCTTCGTAAAATGAATTCCAAGCTAAAGCAGAAGGGCATCACTTTTGATTTTTGCTTCAGATCTGGAAATGTCTAAAACAGAAAATACTCCAAGCACTTGAACGTAGTGTACTTTTTTCTGGTGCAATTGTTCTGCGGGCTTAAGCAATAATGAATTATTTATCTAGAAGATAACTTCAGCTATACCTCTAGCTGATCTGCTATTACAGTAAGGTCAGACATGTCACAGTGCTTGATTAATGGAACTGACTTACTGAAACTGTTCAGAGTTAAGATCCCAGCTGCAATATAGGTCATAAATCCCTGTATTTCCCTCAGTATAAAATCCCACATACTTTTAATTCATGCCCAGAATGATCTAACTTTAGATTGTACTTTGCTTCACATAAATGTTGATGCAGATGTTAGATGCTGAGCAGAAAGTACATCTTTCCCCATCACACTGTAGTTACTTTAATTACCAATGTTGCAACCTCTACCAATAAACCATCAACACAAAAACTTAGCAGATTGGTGTTAATCATTTAGATATGGTGGACACTTCCCAATGTGAAGAAAATAGTTTTCAAGCTATTCTGGTCCATCTTTCTTTGCTCAAGTTACACATAAAGTTCAGTGTTTCTGGAAAGGGGGTGAAGCATCAACTCTGTGTTGTTGTGGTTGTTCTCAGGATGATGAATGAATGAAGGGTAAGGTGCACGCAGACGTGACAGATGCCACTAATCATATGAAGCCTTGATAGGAAGGTCAAGGTGCATATGAAAGCTAGCAGAGAAGTTAAAGACCTAAGAAACAGAAACCTGATTGATATGAGGTCAACAATTAACCTTGATTCCCTGTACCCAATTAATTAAATCCGGATGGGAAAAGTCAGATAAATTTGATGAGGTGGGCCAGATAGACTAATGTGTGTCAGGATAGGTCAAAAAGCACATGGAGGTAGTCAAGGGGAACAAATTCTGAGAATGGAAGGTTGAATATAGCATCCTACAAAGCAGCACACACAGAGGTATCTTGTGATGAACTGGCTGTGCATTTCATTTCCTATTGTTTTGCTTTGTGGTTGTGCTCATTTATGGGTGCCAATGATTGTGTCTGTAACCATTTTCTAAAGCAGTTACCTGGAATGCCATCTTACGTCAAAAGATTATCAATCACCTGGACTTGCCAAAGACCAAGGACCAAACTACACATAACACTATGTGCATCAGTCAAAACTATGGGTTGTATTCAGCTAAGTTCTTCTCAGATTAGACCCATTGAAATGAATAGGTCTCAGTTAGCCATGCCCATTAATTTTAATGGGTTTACTCTGAGTATGACTAACATTGGATACAACCCTATGTCAGGGGTGTTTTGATTTTAAAAAGACACTGGGAGTATTGGGCCCACAGTCCACAGTTGCCTTTTCTGTCTCCTGTTTTCTGTTGACAGTTGTGGCAAAGGGGTCTTGCCACTTTCACCCTCTTGTAATTCCAAACTCCAAAACACAACTTTTCCACAATAACAATAAATGTTCCACCCATTTCAAGTAAACATATGCCTGAGATAGCAGCCTAAATTTCTATCAGCTGTTCATTTAAATTCTTTAGCTTTTTATTCCATTATTTCTATGGTTTCTGCACGCAAACAAATTCCAGAAATTTCTTCTGGAATCTGCATATGGAGTACAGTGTATTTGCTCCATCAACTAGACACCCATAGTTCTTGTAAAGAGAGATGTTGAAAATGTAAGTGCAACTACAATGGTCTGTCAAGCCCTCTTCCCAAACTGCTCATACCTTCATTTAGCATCATAGAAGGTACTTCACTGTACTTCCCATGATGGTAAATGAGTGTGTGGTCGCAGGGCACTCGGGAATATCACAGCTATATGAACTGGGAGAGGTTCATGCAATTGACTCCTCACATGGCTGCAATATTCACACACACCACCTGGCGGAGTGATACTGCACCACTGGAATGCCAGTCCTATGTGTGTGTGCATGCAGGGGGCCTCAGTGTCACCCTGGCCTACAAAAGCTCACTACCCACTATTTTGTTCATTGCCTTGCTTGATGGAATATGATGCATTAAAACAGTTAGCTTGTTGTAATGGCTCTAGTCAGAGTTGAACTGTATTGAGTTGAAAAGGGACATACATATTGGACTTGAATAAACACCAAATCCTAACAATTTTCAGCAGATATTCAATGGAATTATTTTTCCTCAGTGTTGGGAATGACTTTTGTACAACAGGGGTTGGATCCAAACTTAGTCATATTTATAGTAGACCCACTGACATAAATCTGGATCCAACCCTAGATTTTAGGGCTGAATGAAAATAGCCTCCCAAAATTCCCCATGCTATTTGTGATTAGTAATACTGGGTGGAGGTCTTTTTGCCATACACTGTTCAAGAGAGAACTAAAATTGTCCAGCCGAACATGTCAAAGAAAATTTTCAAAAACTGGTCAGAAAATTCTGTTTGGGGAAATTTCAGTTTATGTATTTAGCACGGGTGGGGGAGGAGACCCCAGAGTCTGTGAGTTCAAATCCCTGCTCATGTCTCCTGGGTGTCAAGGGCCAGCTAAAGATCACCCCCACAGTGAGTGGCCATGGGGTTACGTGCCCTGCCACCTGTGCAGCTGTGGGCAAGCTGCATAGTCCCAAGGAGCCCAGTTGCCCCCCAGCTGGCAGTTGCGGACAAGGAAGGGGCTGGCTTGTGCAGCTGTGGCAAGCTGAGCAGGCCATGGCAAGCTGAGCAGCCCCTAGCCAGCTGTGGAGGACTAGCCTCAGAGGGAGGCAATGGTAAACCCCCTCTGAATACCACTTACCATGAAAACCCTATTCATAGAGTAGCCATAAGTCAGGATCGACTTGAAGGCAGTCCCTTTCCATTTCCATTGTTGAATGAAACTCTGGGTGATAGCCAAGATATATGTCAAATAGATCCATTGAAATCAGTAGACTTAAATAACATGTCTGTCACTTATTGACTTAAGTAACTTGAATCTGTTGGTTTCAATGGGTATAGTGTGAGCATGGCTGATGATGGATATCACCCTCTGATTAATTCATATTGGTGGACAAAGGAAGCAATGGACTAAGAGAGGAGGACTAGAAGGGATAAGTGCCAAACACATTGCTTCCTTCAATAATATGAAAGTAGTATTAAACAATGTTAAGAGTGAATCCACATCTTCACCTAAAATTCACAGATGGTGAAGTTACTGAGGCCACAGAAAATATTGCTATTGACTGTGGGAAGACTAATGGAATGCCTCTCTTGACATGAACCCACCCATACACTGCGCTCAACATCCAAGGCCCTCCTCCGGGTGCCTACTGCGAGGGAAGCTTGGAGGATGGCAACAAGGGAGAGGGCCTTCTCAGTGGTGGCCCCCAAATTATGGAATGATCTCCCTGACGAGGTGCACCTGGAGCCAAAACTGTTATCTTTTCGGCACCAGATCAAGACTTTCCTCTTCTCCCAGGCATTTTAGCATGTGTTTTTAAATGGCTTTTTAAAATGTGTACTTAAATTTGTATATTTGTTTTTAATGTTTTTAATTGTTGTAAACTGCCCAGACAGCTTCGGCTATGGGGCGGTATATAAATGCAATAATAAGAATAAAAGTAAAGTTCTCCAGCACCCTATGCTCTAAAAATCTGTTAGAAAATTATTTTCTGGGAAATGTGGGTGTGACAATCCCACCTTTGGCTCCACCTGTCAGGTTCCCACCTGCTTGTGGCTACCGCCTTTCACTAGGCACCACCTCAGGACACCACCAGTCAGGATCGTCGTTTTTATTTTTTCTCACTCCGCTCTAGCACAGATCTCACAAGATCCCACTGCTAGGCAGCACCACCAGTCACTCCCTGTAAACAATACTGCTAGAGACTTTGCCTCAGTCTCTCTAAAGCTTGTTACTTTGTGTCTGGGTGCCCTTGCTGTCCACAACCCCCTTGTATCTTTGTCTATAAAGCATACAATCCTGGGTTACTCTGGATACTTGACGTTGTTACAATATCTCCCTTCACCGCTGCCACCATTAGATACAGTTTCCCTTCAGCCTTGGTAATTACCCTGCCCTCCCTTCTGGTCTGTGAATCCCCAGCCAAGGATCAGGCTTTTGGTAAACCAATAAAAGTATTTGTTTGATAACACTAGGAAATAACAAGATTACTTTAGGAATGTTTAACAAGCGTATGGTTTCATATAGCATCACTCTTTATGTTTCTGGTCATATATATACTGTCTAAATATCAGCCAAATATAATCCAACCCTCCCTCAGAACTCTGCCAACCAACCCCTCCAAATAACTCTCCATTAACGACTATCCAACAACTCTCACCAACTGACCTCCTCTCAACTGTCATCCTCCCATTTATACCTTCAGCCATTCAAACACTCAGCCAATCATCATCCAGCATTCTCCAGCCTTCCAACCCATGCTCTCCCCCCTCTCATTCAATTCACTTACCATATATCCCTTAATAAACCTGCACTTACCATATTTACAGGTTTTAACATATAAGGACATCACAGTGGGCTCAGCCAAAATTATTAAAGTTAGTTGCAAATAAAGTGGAAACAATGTAGAGGAAATCACATGAAAGTCATGTGTATTTATATAACAGCGGTAGGCAATATGGTCCCTCCAGATGCTGTTGGACTACAACTCCCATCAGCCTTAGCCAGCATGGTGATTCACCAGGGATGATGGGATTTGTAGTTCCATAGCATCTGGAGAGCACCACATTGACTAATCCTGTTATATAACATTAAATAATCCTCAAGCAGATTTATATGGGCATTTAATGCACAGTTTGGCTATTCCCCTAGTTTAGTTAGAGGCCCTTTACTGAAATTATTTTTTTACCGGTAATTTTATGTCAAAGTGAGTCACCATGACTTTATTGCAATGGCAATTCACTGACACTGAAGCCACCTTGTAAATAAGATGAGTCCTCTCAGTAGTACATCTCGGATAAATATCTTTAAATAAATAACAACTCTGCTGCTCAAACATTCAAAAATGCAATTAATCTTAAGACTTACTCTGCACAGTAAAATATATATATATTAAGGAGCACTGAAGCCAAGGATTTTCAAATCAAGTTTCTCTCTTAGCTTGATACCCTCAAGGTCATACTGTGGTGACTTCATTTTTCATAGTCAAAAGTATGATTTAATAATAATGGTGGTAGCGGACAATACCATCCTGTGCCTTCAGTATAATGGTATTCAGCGTTGCATAGGGTAATGTATGGGCTATTCTTATTCTTGATTCTCATTGCAGCCACACAAAGTGGATTCATTTGTTAAAAGCTCCCTTGCATTTCATTAAGCACACTGCAAAGAGAGGTGGAGAAAAAGAAAGCAAAGTGGGAGGAAAACAGCATAAACTTTTAAAAGAGATGCTCCCACTTTTATCATTTTCTTCATTAAACCAAAGTTCCTATGGAAGCTATTAAGTCAGGTTTCTGCCACCTGGAACCAACAGCCTTACATCACACCTTGCTCTGCCATTTTTAGTAGAGCTGCACTGATGACGGGCAGAATCATCAGAATGGAATGGACAAAAAGGCCAGTAAGTCTAACCCAGTCCTCACAAATGTCGCTGTGCTCCAGATGTTTTGGATTGCAACTCCCAGTCCCAACCAGCTTGGTGAAGGCTGTTATAACCCTTTGAACCATCCACACAGCAGCCCCCCTCTACAGAACAACCCACAATCCAGACCACGCTGTGCCACAACTGGTGCATGGATGTATCATAGAAATATACTGGAAGTGACTTATATGTGTTCTACCATGAAGGAATATAAGGAAGAGGCTACTTTCCCACCAACTTTCCTGGCTACAAGAAATGATCCAGGGTTAACAAGACAAAACCTCATGGCTGACTCTTATAGAGTGACCCTGACGACAACAGTGCACAAAGCCAAAGTTTTTATCTACCATCGGTATGAGGCACATGGCCTCTAAGGCCACAGTTCTATAGATTCAGGGATGGTGAGCCTGTGCGCCTCCAGATGTTGTTGGACTCAAGCTTTCATAAGCCCCAGTCAGCATGACCAATGCTCAGGGATGATGGGAGATGTAGCCAACAACATCTGGAGGGCACCACATTGGCTCTAAATGCAGTCAGTGACAAAAAAAAATCAATCAAAAATAAATAAAAAATCCTATTTTGTCTGCCAGAGCACTAGATTTATTTTGTAAAGAATATTCACGTTGTAGTAGAGAGCTAAAATTCCACATGAAGAGATTTTTGCTTGATTGTGTGCAGAAACTCCCAATTTAGCAGTGAAATTTGAAAAAGCCAAGATTGGATGGTCTGCAAGAAATTATCTCCCTAGAAACACTGGCTGGCAGGAAGACATCTGACACAACAAGCTGCTGCTAGACTTGTGGGTGAGAATTTGCTGGAAATAAAAGGCAAAAAGACTGCCTACTGAGAATGGTTGTTAATTCCTTTCACTGTATGTCACATAACCATAAAGTTCTGTAAACCTTGCTTTGTTATGTTATTTCATCCTCACAATGCAGGTTTTTCATCGCAAAACTACTTCTCTTTTATTTACTTCCACCACCATCCCCTCCTCCCCCCCATTCAATTTTGGCAGGCAGCACCCCCCCCCCTTTTGTACAGTTGCCAAACCCTGGAAAAATAGAACTGAGAAAATCAGATTTTTTTAAAGAACCAATCAAGTGGCTTTTAAAACAGTTTCTTGAGAACACTGATGTAATGCAAACCTATTAATAGCGATTGCAAAATAAACATTTATTGGACTAAGTCTTGGCAGAACAGCATAGGCTAGAGTGGAGACTGAGCAAGTGAGCAGCTTCAGTACTCTCTGGAAGAAATATTGGGACAATGTACCTGCATGACAATGAGAAGGTCAAACACTAAGATGAAAGAAGCCAAAAAGGCCCGTGATACTTCATCGCTTGGCAGAAATCCACGATTGAGCTTGTCCCAGCTGATCCAGTCAGTTGTGATGACGAGCACAACCACAGAAGTCAAAGTAAACAGAACTGTCCTGAAAAGGGAGAAAGCATAAAAGAGGCCATCAAATCACACTCAGTGTGTGTGTGTGTGTGTGTGTGTGTGTGTGTGTGTGTGTGTGTGTGTGTGTGTGTGAGTGAGTGACAGAGAGAGAGAGAGAGAGAGAGAGAGAGAGAGATTACAAGGTCACTTTTATTTATCCTATGATACTTTTAAATGACACAATTTTTATACACGTGAAATTTCTGGATGGTCTTCTTTTAAAATAATTACCATTTTAAAAAACTATGTGGGACATGAAGTAAATATGGTTTAAAATATTAGAAAGCTTCCTGATGGTTGAAACCTGGGGAGACTACAAAAACAAAAATGGACAGCAGGTCTACTCATTGAAAACTAACCAAGGCCAGATCTGCCCAACCAGGCCTCACCACTGCTCAGTCACAAGACCTACTAGAAATCATAGACCTGTTCTCTGATGCTAGCTATGTATGAACACATCATCAACTTTCCTGTAACAGAAGTTGGGAAGTAGCCATGACCCTTTGGAACCTTAACAAGCAATGTACTTATAAAGTTATTATGTGTCAAGGCTAAAACCACTGTGACATTACTTCCTCCACAAAATTAATGAGTTGTAAGCATATTTTTAAAATCTACATAGATACCAAAGACATATCCTAACAAATGAAACCCACAGTTGCTTGAGAAGCATAATTTAGGCAATTCATATCATTTTGCCACACAACCATTAAATGACTTGCTCTGGGCTGTCTCTGCATATTAGCTGTGAATCTCTCTTCCCAATGTGCTTTAGAAATGTTTCAGACAGTGGAAGAGAAAACAATAATTCTAGATGTCAATGCACATGTGTCATTACAGGGCAGATAAATGCCTGGACATATGCGTAAATAGCAAGTAAGCAAGTCAATATTTATTCTGGCTTCCAATTGGAACTCTCACAATTGTTCCAAGGCATATTCCCTCTCCTTAATTTACTTCTATGTGTGTGTGTAGGGGGGAACACTGAGAATGCTTTCTTTGATGTTTACACAGATGACCAGTACTCAGTATGCCTGAAAATCAATGTGTCAAAGAACCTACACAAGTGCAGAAAAAGGCTAAACAAAGCAAACAGCAGTATAGTCATGTATGCCTAGTGAATACTTTCTGACTGTGCATAAGAATCAAATAAAAAATAAACCATAATGATAAGAAGTGCAGCATACTGCCATCTCGGGGCATAGCTAGAGCACATGCTTTGCATGTAAAAGGTCCCAGGTTCAATCCCTGGCATCTCCAGGTAGGACTGGAAAGTACTCCTGTTTGAAAGCTTGGAGAGATAATGCCAGTGAGTGTAGACAATACTGAGTGAGATGGACCAAGGGTCCCACTTGGTCCAAGTAGAGGAGACTGGTGGCTCCGATGTCAGTGGGGCAGTGAATCCGCTCCAGGTTTTAGTCTGAACTTTCGAGGAGTTGGACAGCTCCAAGCTGGACGGATTCACTGACCCCCTGATATCTGAGCCATCAGTCTCCATTGGGTCTAAGTCAGTGGTTCCCAGCCCCCCCGATCACTTGAAAATTGCTGAGAGTCCTGGCAGACCACTTAACGATTTTCCTGCCTGTTGTTTAGCTATTGTAATGTGTTGTATATTTTAAAAATATATGGAATTCAAATTTTAATACAATAAGATATAATAAGAAATAAAATAAGCAGAAATAAAAGAATACAGGTAAATATCAATACGAATTAGTATAAACCAACAACTCCCACTTTGAGTCACCCTCTTTCTCTTGCATGCACTCTCTTAGCTTCTTCGCCGCTGCTTCCTTTGTTCCCAAACATTGACTCTCCCTCTTTTCAAGTGCCTTGTCACCCTCTTTTCCCCACTCGAGACCTTCCTCCCCACATCACCTTCTGGGTGGACCTCAGGGTTCTAATAATGACAGAGCAGCTTCTGCATCTGCTGTTCTTCACACACACATAGCTACGATGCCTTGCAGACTCCTGCCATGGCAATCTGAATGAAGGTCGCATACCACCGGTGGTCCATGGACAACACTTTGGGAACCCCTGATCCAAGGCAATTTTCTTTGTTGCTATATGTTTGGGCCATGATATCATCTGGAAGCTCTAACCACCTGGGGTTACTATGATCAGTTAGTTACTTCTCATGCAGAACATATGTCATATGTTTAAAGTAAGGTTGCTGGCAAACCACCCATGCAAAATTACTCACTCTTTTCTGTGCAACTCATTTAAAACTTGGGAGGCTCTCCAGTTTGTGTATTGATATGCATATATCAAATGCATGATATATACACAGTCAATAATGTTGTTGGTTTAACTTTATCTTTTGAAATTTAAAATATGAACAGAAATATATAATATGACCATGTAGATATTTCATTTAATATATAAAATTTGTCTGTATTGTTGGGAGCTATTGCAGGCAATTTTTCTGTGTATAAAAACTCTTGATATTTTAGTAATACCGTTGATATATATGTTAACAGGAATATAAACTGAGTGGTTAATCTGCATAATAACCAGCCATTGTGCACATTTCCCAGTCAATATACATAATCTCCAACTGGGAATAATCTCCTTGGGTAATGTGCATATATAAACTAAATTTTGTACATTCTCCTGCCATTATGCATAATCCCCAACAGGCTTTAGGGAATGTGCATATCTTGGCTGAATTGTGTACATTCTCTGGCCATTATGCATAATCTCCAACAGGCCTTGTGGAGCGTGCATATTTCAACCGCATCTTGTACATTCTCCAGGCAATATGCACATTCTCCAATCAGTATGCATAGTCTCCAAGAAACATGCTTTCCCCCCCATCTTGTTCAGAAATGTGAAATCTGGCCTGCCCCCGGGCTGCTTCTGGCCCACTCCCTAATCTTACATGGCCCACAACATACCCTCTCACTGATCAGCTGAGCAGTGGGAAGAAAGTGTGGGGCTCTTTTTTTCTGCAGTGCAGCCCTCTTTTCACCATTCTTACTGGTTTCCTAGTCAGCTGAGCAACACAAGGGGGTTGCAGGGAGAAGAACTTTTGAACCTTTCCTCCCCTCCCACGATTCTGATAGAAATTTCCCAAGGCCAGTGGGAAATTATGCACATTGACTGGAAATGTGCACAGTTACCTCTTCATGGAAGGGTAATGTGCACATTCTCCATGAGGCCTGGGGGATGTGCACAATGGCCAGTTATTATGCAATTAACCACTCAACTTACATTTCCCTTAACATATATAAAAAGTAGAGACTGAAAATATGTGCTCAAGCATGCATGCTATATTCACACATCCTTGACACTTTTTAAAATACATGTAAAGGAAGTACTTCATACTGTGACTATTAAATCCGCTAATTTAGATAACTGTAAAAGAGGATTCATCACATTCATAGAGAATAAGGCAGTGGACAGTACACAATCTTGGAGGAAACTCATTCTTTGGATCCTTTCCAGTCTGGCTTCAAGCCTGGGTTTGGGACAGGGACTACCTCAGTCACCCTGATGGATGAATTATGCTGGGGAATTAATAGGGGCAGAGCAATTCTGTTGGTTCTCCTGGATCTCTCAGCAGCATTCAATGCCACTGAATGGTGTGCACATTCTCCAGTTAGTATGCATAATCTTCAAGAAGCACACCTTTTTTTTAACTTGTTCAGAAGTGTGAAATCTGTGCCCCACCAGGACTGCATTCTGGATCATCTCACTGGGGTGGGGTTTGGGAAACAATATTATGGTGGCTCCAATCGTTCCTGGAGAAATGAGTCTTATTGATGGACCAGAGAGCATGGCATCCAAGTCTGATCATGAAGCTCAGAGAAACTCATACAGGTACAGGAACACTTTCAGGTAAGGTGGCCCAAACCACAAAGAGCTTTAAAGGTAAAGACTTGCACTTTAAATGGGGCCAATCAACTAATAGGCAGCCAATGTAAATGGAGCAGAATTGTTGTAATGTCCTCTGATCATTTAGCACCTATGAGCATTCTTGTTGCCATCTGGAAGAGCTAGCAAACAGCACAGATATCATCAAAGATGTCCCCAGACCTTTGAAAAACGCAGATATACTTATGTCTTGCTAACAACAATTTTTATCCATCATTTACAGCTGAGTTCAAATTTTTCTCCAAAACCTAACGCAGCTCTACCTTCTCAGCCAAAATCTTAGTGCTAGAGCTTTGATGATCTGTTCAAATCAAGCGACATGATGAAAGTCACAGTTTGACTAGTTTTCCCATTTTTAGTATAATGTCTCAGTTTTGTTTTGCACCATAGGAATTAACTGCATGCTGTATTGTCTTTTTTCACAGCAAAAAAAAAGCTTGAAAATGTAAGTTTCCCCTCATAGTATGGGTAGCTAAACTTTAGAAAAGCAGAAATCAAAGAAGGGATCTTTGCTTTCACCTCATGAAACTATTTCCCAGGTACTGGGTTAGGAAAGGGGGGCCCAGATTTCAACCGTTAACCTCTGTCAACTCCTCTGACATCAAGTACTTCTTGGAGAACTGAGGGACCATATCCAGCCCCCTTCTTGTCTGTTGGGTGGAACAGGATAAGAAGAGAGAAGGGACTTCAATTTAGTTGCCCTATGTTTCTGAAACAGATGAAAGATGCTATCAAACCTGAGAGGAGCAAACATCAGAAGGACAGCTAGGCATGCCTACATACATGAATGCAACAGGGTGTGGACTACTTTCATTTAGAGACAAGCCTTTTTATCAGTTAAATCAGCTAGTTAAATAGAACTATGAGCTGTGTGTCACCAAAATGACAATATAGGTGTTTCCCATAACATTATTGGACTAAGTATAAGTAATTTATTGAACCAAGCTGCAATCCTAATCCTCAGTGTTTACAGATGGAGAGATTTAGGATTGATTGGGCATCCCCATCCATTGGCCTCTGCTTGCCTCCACTGACAGGGGGCTCTGCCACTGAAGAGACCTCTATTGCAGCCATAGAGGGCCCCATTGCAGTCATGGAAAGCGTGGCGGAGGAAATGCAATGATAATGGCTGGCATAGGGCCACAAAATAGAGAGGAGGAGCAGGGTTTGCCATGGATATGTTGCGTCATAGGCCACTCCATTCCCTGGAAAGGGTCCTGATCCAGGCCCATTTATGGTGCCAGCTTGGAGCTGCTGCTGCAGAAAGAGGGAGAACTGCCCATTCCCACTGTTGGCCCTGGCCAGCACGAGCCAGCAGGGCTGTTAAGCGATGGAAAATCAGCCCGTGTGCCTCTTGGGACTGCTCTGCTCATGAAGCAAAACCATTTTTAATATTTCCTTTTTCATTTCCTATTACACTAATACACCACAGCCAAAACAGCTTTAGAAGATAAACAAACGTGCCCTTCAAGCTTATCCTAATCAATTAATCAAAGTTGATTCACTAGCCAATTAAATCCATTAATGTTTGCTGCCCTAAAATTAATATATCACAACTTCTATTTCCCTGGAAAAATATTATACATTCATATTGAGTGCAGTATCTGTGTGGCAGTGATTTATCATGTACAGTCTTTCATACCCACGTTGGAAGCATTAAAAAGTTCACTATGAAAACAAAAGCTGTGTAAGGCCAAGTTTGATGTTCCCATTCTTGATATTTAGAAAAAGTTTTGCAACCCTTAGAAAAGAATTTTTGTGTTTCATATTTTCATTCCAGAACTAGAGCTGGCTCAGATGAACAATTCTGCAACACACAATAACCACAGAGCACAACGTGCTGTAACTGTTCACATCCTAATTCCAATGTCTTTTATTTTGCCAGTTTTAATCCCCAGTCCTTTTACACATGTTTCACCCTCATTTGATGATCTGTCCTCTCTGTGTTAGCTCAGATGCATACAAAGCTCTCCTGATCTCAATGGTTTCTTTTCAATTAAAGGAGCCAAGGTGTTCATGTTTATTTGCACGCATGGATTGGCTCTCTTCACTGGAATGAAAGAATCCCCCGCAGATGCATCTGAGTGTGCATTGATTTCTGGATTACAGTGTTTGCTTGATAACAAGACCACTGATACAGCATAAGTCTGAGCATATTTACTCAGATGCAAGTCCCACTGACTTGTATGATTTACTCTTGGTTGAGTGTGCTTATGAGGATGAAATCCTATGCCCATTTACCTGGGAGTAACTGCCACTGAACCCAAGGTAGAGTGGTAGTGACTGGCTGGTTGGCATATTTAATTAATACTTCCCTAAGGGAAAGGTCTATGCCAACATTGTTGAAGGAGGTTGTGATAAGACCATTGTTAAAGAACCCTTCGTTAGACCCTGCAGACCTTAACAATTTCTGCCCAGTCTCTAATCTCCCCTTTGGGGGCAAGGTGATCAAGAAGATAGTGGCTGCCCACCTCCAAGTTTTCCTGAATGAATTGGATTATCTAGACCTTTTCCAGCCAGGCTTCAGTCCTGGTCAAGGGACAGAGACTGTCTTAGTCACTCTGCTTGATGACCTGCACTAGGCATCAGACAGGGGGAGTGCTTCCCTGGACCTCTCAGCAGCTTTTGATACTTTTGACCATGGTATCCTTCTAGGCTTTCTAGCTGGGATGAGACTGGGAGGCACCATTTACGATGGCTCCTGTCCTACCTGGTGAACATGTCCCAGAAAGTGATGCTGGGAGACTACTGCTCAACCACCTGGCTGCTGGCCTACACAGTCTCACAGGGTTCCATTCTGTCTCCCATGCTCTTGAACACCTCTGTGAAACTGCTAGGAGAGGTCATCTGGAGATTTGGAGTACAATGTCATCAACATGCTGATGACACACAACTCTATCTCGCCCTACCATCTGACTGCAGGAAGGGAGTGCTCATCCTAAACTGATGCCTGGAGGCTGTGAAGGGCTGGATGTAGGCTAACAAACTGAATCTAAATCCAGACAAGATGAAAGTGTTGCTAGTGAAAGGGAAAGCTGCACCAGGGATAGGGCTCCAACCTTTCTGGATGAGGTCACACTCCCCTTGAAGGAGCAGATCCACAGTTTGGGAGTACTCCTGGATCCTGCCCCGCTGCTTGAATATCAGGTGGCTGTGGTAGCCAGGAGTGCTTTGGCCAACTCAGACTGGTCTACCAGCTATGCCCATTCCCGGAAGCTGTTGACTTGGCCACAGTGACACATGCAGTCCAGAAATAGCAGTTAGTTCAAAATGCAGCAGCCAGAAGGTTAACTGAATCATGGCATGGGATCATATCACCCTTGTGCTTTATCGACGCCACTAGCTCCCAATTTGTTTCTGGGACCAATTCAAAGTGCTAGTCTTGATCTTTAATGCCCTAAATAGCCTTGGACCAATACACCTGAGGGGTCTGCTACATCCATATGTACCTGCTCGTGATTTAAGATCAGCTGACTCTGGACTCCTTTGCGTGTCTGGAATGAAAGATGTTAGACTGGCAGGCATGCAGGAGAGACCCTTTTCAGCTATAGCCTCTGAGCTCTGGAACACCTTACGCCAAGAAGCCTGCTCTGCTCCCTCCCTGATGGTGTTCCAGAGACTTCTGAAAACCATCTTGTTCCGAAGAGCCGTTGGGAGGGATTGAAGGCAGACCCTGAATCTGATTTTATTTTCCCCCTTTTAGTTTTATCTCTTTAATCCCCTTTAATCATTCCCCTAGATTTCTTAACTGTATTTTATATATTTTTACCTATTTTAATGTTCTTGTCTTTTTTACTGTATATGATTTTGCTGTGAGCCACCCTGAGTGCCCTGCTGTAGAGTAGAAGGGCAGGATAGAAATATTTTAAATAACATAAAGAAATAAAAATATTCGAATTGCACTTTTAGATAAGAAGGGCTAAAAGAAAGACAATAATTAGTGTTACCCGCTCCAATGAGAAGTTTCTCCATTCATTTTTCACAAGTGTTCTGAAGCAACATCTCATTCTTTTCTCCACTGCCAGACTGATGGGAATACATTTTAATTAATTAATTAATCAATTAATTTCAGGCTTATATAAATTACACATATAAATAACCATCCATCATGCAGCTGCTCAATTACAATCTATTCACCATAATCACATATATCTTTTTTACAATCCTTCTTATAAATTATCCACAAAAATAATTATCCTATCTTCTTACCTCCTACAACCAAATCACTGAAGGAACTTTGCATCAAACGAGCTCACAATAAATACTTCAGTTTAAATTATTTGGAAATGTAGTCTACTTCATTGCTCCTAGAACTGAGTCTTTACTATAATGTTTAAAGAAATTATCCATGCATTCTAATAATGAGGTACAGAATGAAGAAAGATGTTTTCATGAATGCAACCTGGGATCAGAGAGGGAAACCACAAGACCAATGCAGTGGTGCCAGTTTTAAAAAATGATTTACTAATTCCATCAATTCAAGAGCTCTCGGTCATACAATACATTCGAACATACTCTGCAGGGATATAGTTACCAAAGAAACTTGTTCTGTCTAACTAGATGGCTAGTCTAGAAGCACACAGGGAAGGTGGAAGGGACGACAGTAGACTGCTCCTTGGGGTGTTGTAGAGGTTTTTGCCCTGAATCAGCTCATTTCTCAATCCTTCATTTTATTTTATTTTAGACCATTGCTTTCCTGCTTAATATATAAGAATAGTGGTGGCTTCATAATTGAGCTAAGGTGAAAAAGGTGCTTAATAGCTGCAACTTATTGCAACTTAATAGTTGAAATAGTCTGCGTCTGTGTTGGAATTGCTTTTTAAGATTTTTTTTAAAGCTTTTTTTAAAAGAAGTTTGTGAAGATGTTTTGTTTGAATATATTTTAAAGTCTGTTTTTAAGATGTTTTAAAGTGTTTTTAGTGTTTTTGTTTGCCATCCTGGGCTCCTACTGGGAGGAAGGGCAGGATATAAATAAATGAAGGAAGGAAGGAAGGAAGGAAGGAAGGAAGGAAGGAAGGAAGGAAGGAAGCAAGGAAGGAAGGAAGCAAGGAAGGAGGCAGAGGTTACCATGTGGGTGGACTGTGCAAGAGGGTTGCAGAAAATGAGGCAGCGGAGGAGGCATGGATGTGGAGTGAAGGTGAAAACAAGGGTGCAAAGTGGGTTGCAGAATAGAAGAGAGAAGTGGCTCTAGAAATGGGATTGGGAAGGTGAAGAGAGCTTAGTAGTTGCATGGGGTGGGAAGGGGAAGTTCTAGGGGGTTATGGCGGAAGTGGCAGGGACTGATGAGCAGAATCGGTACAGTCCCTAGTCTGCTAAATAAATAAATTATTCATTCATGTAGATTCACATCTAACAGAGCAATCCTAACTATAGAAAACCTGCGTAACTAATACTGGTGTAACTTACACCAGCTTGGAATAGATGTAAGTCTTTCCTTGCCCCACTCCATCCACCCCCTCCACACCCCGGAATGTCCCTTTTTGGGGAATTTACACTGGTGTAAGTTACACTGTCTTAACTTCTGCTGACTAAATCCAAGATGAGCCAGGGTGAGGGACATATGCTGGTGTATCTCTGGCTCAGCCTGGGTGAGGGACTTATGTTGCAAAGCCCCAGCTGAACCTTTTCTAAGCTGCATAAGCCCAAGATCCCCCAAATCCAAACTCTCTCAGCAGATCTTGGGTTTGGATTGTGCTGTAAATGTCCCATTGCCTGGCCTTGATATTTAGCTATGAAAATTTCATCTGGGAGTCAAAATTCCAGCTTAAATCCTGCAACCACAATTTAATTCAGTGTAAAATTTTAAAATGGTGGTGTGATGCTGGAGGAAGTATCTCATGATAAGAGCTGAGTAATGGCTATTGCAAAGTAATAATAATAATAAATTTTATTTTTTGAGTCGCCTATCTGTCAGGGTTAGCAGACACTCTAGGCGACTTACAATATCATAAAAACATAATATACAACAACAATCACAATCAATTTAAAATCAACTTCAGTTAATACAACAAAAAAACTAATCCACCTCAATCTTATAGGCTTTATGCTTTATGTTTCAGTTTTAAACCTATACACAGCTTTCATGTACATGTATTTGCACCTGAAGTACATTTATTTTTCCCCTTCCATCCAGACTTTGAGTGAATGGAGAGAAGGAAAAACGCACTGCAGCCCAGCTAATGACCTGTCATTTGTGTAACAGAGTTCATTTCCTAAGGTTCATACCATTAACATGGGTAGAGCCCATTAATTCAGAGTCAATGGTCAAACGCACTGGTAGAAAGATTAGGTCTTTAGTTGTGGTCTTCTCCTGTTCTATAAACTCTAATATGTGTGAATTGGTTTTGTTTTGTTTTGCTAATTGGACTTGAAAATCAGTTTGGCCCTAAACGATAAGCCAATTAATGTTTGAGGTATAGTCACTGAAATTTAGAAGTTTTGCCACTGATTTCAAAAGGCCTTCAAATGTTACCAAAAAAATTGGAATGAGCTGGTAATGAAGCATAAAGTAACACGTTTTCCATCATCAGGTACTATTAAATACTACATTGAATGTCACTTGAGATAAAAATTATAAGCAACCAAATTTGCACTGTGGGTTTCTCTGGTGCTGCTAGTTATTATTCGAAATGACAATGTGACTTGATCTTATTTTTGTTAATATTCATATTAAAATATAAAATTATATTTATGTTAATTCACTGTAGAAACACAAAGTATGCATAAAATGCAGGTTTATGTAGAAAAAATAAATCAGATTAGGTAAATACATTACATGGTGCAACATTCTGTTCTAAAGAGCATCATATTTTCTATAGGTGACAGCATCTTTGAACTTCCATTGGCCACACCATTAATTTGCCAGAATGAAAAGTGTTTTATCTATTTCAAACACCAGCTCATTTAAATTTAATTCATCAGCCTTAAGCTTAAGTTGCAAATGCCTGCCTTTCCCATCTATAACATAGAGAAACAGCCTATGAAAGTTCATGGGTCTTTCTTGCGAAAAACATTTTCAGCCCTTACTCTGTCATGTGCAGAATGACAATCTGGGCTTCACATGAATTATAGCCTCTTTAGAACTATTTTCCCTGCTCAGCTGCCAAAATGAAACTTAATGACCAAACTCAAGCAGAAAGCAATTGGGGGGGGGGGGGACCTCTCAGAGACCGGTATTCAGATTTTAATTTAGTAGCCTAGATGAATCATAAAAGTATGGAACAGGTCACCATAGGAAGGTGTGCCAAACATTACTCCAAGGATCAGTGGAATTCTTTTGCCCCTTCCTGTGCTAAAGTGTGTTGTTTCAAGAAAAGACTCTTTCTTTCTAATTAGTGCAGTAGAATAGAGTTCTACTCCTTTGTTCAGTGTCAATTGAAGGAGTCAGCGGAGATGACTTAATTTTTACAGCTTTTTACTTCCATAGAGTGTCTCTCTAAGCTCTTTAAAACATAGCATATGTCTTTGTGATCTGGTCTCTCTCTTTTTCTTTAGATTAAAAGAAAAGAATGAACACCACCAGGCAAACTGTCCAACTTTGTTTTCTTAATTATATCTGGAGAAGTTGAATGACTTGTTTCCTTAATTCAGACAGCCTCGCGAGGCCGAAATGTAACATCTCTTGGCTTAGATCATATCTACCAATGAGGAACACCACTCAGAGGGAAACAGCAGTTACAAAGCTGAAAATCAGAAGCTTTGGGGTTGTGACAAACATGCCATAAATCACTCACTTTGAATGGCCAAGGAACCTGTTTCAGATGGGTTCAACTTAAGCATGCATTTGAGCAACAGAAATCCACGTCTTTTATCCACATTCTCCTTCTTGCTTATAGCCTAACCTCCAGAAACTGCTGGATTTGGGTGGCTAGAAAGAAATGTGCTCTTAAAAGTTTAATAGCTGTGTATAAAGGGGGGGGGGTGTTGGCAGGTGAAGCCTGTCATACAGGGCTATGAATGTGTTTTACACAAACTTGAAAGGTACTTGAGTCCTGCTCTCCTTCACATATTGCCATTATTGTTTAAACCCTTGTTCCTGCCTGGCTGGAACAGAATGCCCGACTGACTAGTTGGATCAGAGGTAGTCAAAGTGCTAGGCTACAACTCCACTAATCCCTGACCATTGGCCATGCTAGCTGGTGATGATGCGACAATATTTGGAGGATACCACATTGGCTACACATGATTTAGATCATATGGGAAAAGCAGGCTATTCATTAGATGCTTTCAACCTGCTCTCACAGCAGCCTCCTGTCTTACATTCCAGATCCAGGCTACAATCCCATGCATACTTACCTGGGAGTACTTACCAGCAAGATTGCTTCAGAGTAAACATGCATAGGATCTCACAACCAGTATCCACCACCCCGCCTCACCTGTCCTTTCAATTTTGACTCTGAGCCCAGTTTCCAGATTTGCAGGCAAACTCTAACCCTGTTGGAACATGAGCTTCAGTAACAAGAACATAACAGAACGTTGCTGGTCCAATTAGTCTAGCACCCTGATTGCTGAAGTGACCAGTCTCAGAGGCCAAGCAGATGCCTCTGAGAAGCCCAGAAGCATAGCAAAACAACAACAGCTCTCCTCTGCTGCTGTGCCACAGCAAGTAACATTAGGGGAAGTTCTGCTCATGGCACCACACCCTACAGAATATCATAGGGTGCTGACCCAAAATGGGCATTTTCTGCTATTACTCCTGTACAATGGAATGCCCTTCCCTCTGCCATGCGTGAAGCAGCAACTATCAGTTGCTTCAAACATCTTCTATAGAGTTCTTTTTTTGTCCAGGCTTTCCATAACCCATAAGATTGGACTCTGTTTTATATGTTTGACTCTCCTAAATTCCTGTTTTATTTATTTTGCATGCCTTTATATTACTGATTTATTGGCTTTATATTGTATTTTTGTTTTAACTACTGATATTGTTTGATTTTATATTGTACACCATTTAGAGGTTTTTAAAATGTTAATAAATGCTTTTAAAGAAAATAAAATAATCTAGTGTTCAGTGGCCTTCATTTCAACTATCTCCCACAGCTCAAAAACCAACCCTTCATGAAGCGGTGTAATCTTTTAAAGCAGTGGTAGTTGGTAAGGGGGGCAATGGGGGGAAACAGGTGGCAGAATGACAGAGAGAAAGTAGTAGTGGTCGAATAACAGCAAGAGAACAAGGGTGGAGACACACACACACACACACACACACACACACACACCCCTTTCCAGCCTCCACACAGGCAAGCAAGATCACAGTTCGGTCAGGCAAAAGCACTCAGGGAGTACAGAGCAGGAGGGGGGGTGCCCTAATGAGAGGCTTGAGGGTCAGACAGAGACCTGCATAGGTGCATTCAGCCCCCGAGACTGAGGTTCCCCACCCCTGTAGTATAGGACACTCCTTGATCATTCCATGCGGTAATCCTTCCGTTAGCATTATTCCCTAAATATTTCTTGGGATTTTGTTCCTACTTTTCTGAATGCTTTAATAAGGCATAGCTAATTAAAGAGCTTTTTATATTCAAATCTATTTCATTATATATTAATGGCAGCAGCTGACATGGCCTTGTGGGTCACATCTTGCAGGAAAGATCCTAGTACAATGAACTCACACAGGACTGCTCATAAAAGTTCCACTCCCACTGCCAATAGCCACCTCTAATGAACTGATAGCACAGATGTCCCATTATGCTTAATGTGGTTCCAAACCTAGTTTAATTTAAACTCTGGATTATGGCCTCTCTTCTACAGCCAGTACAGTATAGCCGGTTGGCTACAGCCAAGATTTTAGAGTTTCTTTGCTGTACTGGGCAAATTATCTGTAAAATGATTGGGATTCCATGTATTTTCAATAACAACAAAATAAACAGAAACATTAAGAAGCTGGAGAGTGAACTTGGACTTTGTGTGATGGGTTTTTGGTGTTTTGTGTTGTTATTTTTGGTCTTCTGAACTTTGGAGAAATTAGAATTGCCTGGAATATTATTATCATCATTATTCACCACTGTCACAATTCGGTCTCTTAGCTGCTACACTAAACCATTTCTCTAACTGCTGAATGGAGATCTTAGGCAAGCATAATGCTCTGTACAAGAAACAAAAGTATATATGTGTTTTTCCTCCCATGCAGATCAATAATAACTTGAGGAAAAGGCTTTGATTTGTCCATACTTCCAGGTTACTGTTTCTCCATGACCTCTTTACCCCTTTACATCTTCATAGGTTGGTTTTACTATCAAAATAGGACTAATGACCATTAAACATCAGTCACTTAACTGCATAAAGCAAAAGTACAGACCAGGAATCCACAAATTGCAAAGAAGTTGCATGCTGTTTACACCACCTGCAAATCTATTGAGCTTACTAGCACAGGTCCTTCAAAGGGAAGGTGGAGAAAGGCTAGATTATCAAGAGTATGGCTGAGCCTATGGCTGAGCTTGAGAGCTTGAGTCGCTTTTCAGTGACACTGCAGAATAATATGAGGAAAGCTTCTCTAGAAGCAAAGGATCAAGTGTATTGCCTTCCTCTGCAACTGGCCAAAGACTGCAAAATACAGAGACCTGCTGTGCCAGCACATTTTGCATTCTATGCTGCAGGGGACCTAACCATCATCAATCATCATTGGGACTGAGCAATGAAGGCACTTACAAAATTGGACTCAGGAGTCTAAATCGTGTTGGCAAGCTTCCTCCCACATCTTTTTTCCCAGGGACAGACCCTTCAGAGTTTGACTTCCAGCCTTTTACCACGATGCTCAAGGTATAGGTTTTAAAATAGCAATGCAAGTACCATTATTTTGTATATAGGGTATATTCAGGACATCAATGCACACATAGAACAAATGTTTTTACCCAGTGTAGATATAACGGAGGAGATCGTTTGGAGTAGTTTACAAGAAAGAAGTGAATGAAACCACTGGCAATAACAGCATGTTAAAATCTACTGCAGGATTGCTAATGTGTGGGCTTTGCTTTAATAACAGCCTGAAACTGAGTTTTCAAACACACTTGGCTTTCCTTTACTGTTTACTTTAGACAAATTGCCTCTGCTTCACCGCGCCACTATCAGTCAGTGGTGCATGTCATTACTGGAACAGAAACTGTCATTCTGCTAATGGCATCACTAAAGTAACACATTAGGATGATATTGTTTTCATATGGGGGATATCCATACATCTCCCACAAGTAATTACATTACCAGCAATCCTCTTAAACTATTGGTTTTGCTCAGATGCTTTGCCAGTAGTACTAAGTCTAATTATTGGAAAATCCCATTACTTGAGGTATATGAATCAACAACAACAAACAAACCACCTGAACTAAGAGTGATGCCTGAAAGAGTCATTTTCAAGTGGTCAAGATTCCTAACAGTTGGGAACCTGGGGAGCTTGAGACCAGGATAGCAGAGGTGAGTCATGGATAGGGAAGGGTGATAAGATAGGGAGAACAATAAGCAATTTCTCATAAAGGAAAAATTCTGGGGGTGAGTTCCCTTAGTAACATTGGGAACTATTATCTGAAACTGGTGATGTGCCACAGCCAGTGTTCAAAACCAAAAATCTATTTCAAGCATCTTTAACATCTAAAATGAAAGAGACAGAAAAAGAACTGCTGACCTTCAGAATAATAGCTGCCCCTATTATATTGCTCTGCAAAGAACAGCAATTATCTGGAAATATTATCACTAAAGTTCTGAAGAACTCGTTTCATCTCTGAGCTTTTTCTGTTGGAGCCTCTGGACTGGATACAGGTGCAAACTCCTCTTTGTGAATCATAAATGCAGCGTTCTGAAAATTGTATGCAATTCCATACTGATGGCCGAGGACATTGACCAGAATTGTTTACCTGGCTGCTACCAGCAAGGCCAAATATTATTTCTGACTCTTGCTTACACTGGGGCGGAATCAACAGAGTGTCTGAGCATGTTTATGAGTTGGATGCAGGCTCATAAATTAACCCAAAGAAACTGAACCCAGAAAAGACACACTGATGTTAGATGAACCCGGAAATTAGAGAACATAGGAAGCTGCCTTATACCAAATAGATAGACTGTTTGTTCACCTAGTCAGTACCATCTCCTCTGACCGGCAGCAGCTGTCTAGGGTCTCTGGCAAGAGGTCTTTCCCACTACTGGTTAACATAGGAAGCTGCCTTATACTGAATCACACCATTAGTCCATCTAGCCCAGTATTGCCTACACTGACTGGCAGTGACTCACCAGGGTTTCAGACATGAGTCTTTCCCAGCTCTACCTAGATATACTGGGGATTGAACTGGGGACATTCTGCATGCAGCACTGTTTGTCTACCATGGGACTACAGTCCATCAGTTACATAATCATGGATTGAACCAGGGACATTATGGCCCATCCTGATTAGGGGCTGTGGCATTGCCTCTGCTTGATGAGGTCACATTCTCCCGGAAGGAGAAGTCTGCTTCTTGAACCAGCTTTGCTGCTTGATGTTCCAATTGCATCATCGTCTTAGGGAAAAGAAAAGAAAAAAATGGACTCCAGACGTTTGTATGTTGATAACTTCCTGCTGACATGACTGCAGTGCACTCTGCAGAAGCCTACCCTTGGAGACGGCTCAGAAATACCAGCGAGTTAGAATAGACAGCTCACCTTTCAAAAACGACAAGCCACAAGGAGCACCATCACTCTGATCATAGCTAAATTGCACTGGCTTTCTTTGCTTCTGGGCACAGTTCAAGCTGCGGTGCTTTACCTTCCAAATCTTCGATGGTTTGTGCCTGTATCTTAAGAGAACATCTTCTCTGTGCCATCTCATAATTCCCCAAGATCTGAGGGAGAGGTTCTACTCCACATTTCTCCTCATGAGAACTACCTGGCAACTACCCCTGAAAAACTAGCTTGCTTTTCCCAGCAGAGTAGGAGTTTCATTACTGCTGAAGTTACTATCTGAAAGTATTATTATTCACTGCTGTACTTGGTGCCATGGTTTTCAGTTGGTCTTGACTGCATTGTACTTCTTCTTTTTCCTGTTTTAAGATCTGTTTAATAAAACTTCAAGTACTTGGTGCAGAATCTGTGATTTATAATTATAAATATATAAAGGGTTTTGTCATCTACCCTTTTCACTAAAACCACAGACTACTGTATGCTTAAATAGCCACAAAGATCAGCTATTAGTCAAGCCAAGTGGGGCTTGCAACAAAATGCTGCTGTGCAGAGTGCTCCTTTTCAGGTTTCAGCCACTTCATTGCATTACCCTCACCCACCCAGTTTTCCATTTCTTCTCCAATCAGTGTTCCATGCCCACTGAGCATGCTCAGTCCTCATTGGCCTTTTTTTTTAGGGTTCCCTTGGGGTTTTTCCTAACTCTTTTTGTGTACTTATGCAAAACTGGAGGGTTCCCCCCAAGCATCATGCTATCCACAGCTGGCCCAAGACATTTTGCTGCCAGAGGCAAAAGACAAATATGGGCTCCCAATTCCACACACAGAAGCCAATGGACTGGTAGTGGATACACAGGACACAGCTATGCTCTTCAACACCTCACTACTGCTCCAGCATCTGTTGTCTGAGGTGCTTGGCTCATTCTTTCTAATAGTAGGGCCAGCCCTGATGATACCTCAGTCTTGTGTGTGGGTATTGCTGTTTTGCCTACATAATGGTAGGCCTTCGGAGAATGAATTCACTATTCGTATATATATAGGCCAGTTAACTGGAAACCCCACATTCAGAGACATTATAGCTCTCTGCATAACCAGACAATGGCCACACACAAAAGGGGTGGGCATTTTTCTTCATGCCCAGCTTATGGGCTTCCTACAATCATGTGGGTAGGCACCGTTAGGAAGAGGATACTGGACAAAATGGGCTCTTTCTCTTCTTATCTTCTTGTGCTTGAACTGGATTATGAAATGCACTGACTTTTGCATACCAGCTGTCTAAGCTGTTCTTTATACATTTACACCAAAATAAAGGCAAATCGGAAGGCCCTAATCATTCTAAGGATTTCCCCTCCCTCTCTTTCTGTTTGACTCAGTTATTTATTTATTTATTTATTTTATTACATTTTTAGACCGCCCTATAGCAATAAGCTCCCAGGGCGGTGAACAGCATTATAAAACAGATTAAAATACATGCGGATGTAAATACAATACAGTACACAATAAAACAATTAAAATTTCCAAATTTAAATTCAATTTTAAATTTTTTTTAAATTTTTTAAAATGCCTGGGCAAAGAGGTAGGTCTTTACCTGGTGCCGAAAAGATAACAGAGAAGGCGCCAGGCGTATCTCGTCAGGGAGGGCTATGATGTTCCTATATTAATGTATATATGGTAAGTGTTGTTGTTTTAGAAGATACATGGTAAGTGGAGTGAAAGAGGAGGGGGAGTGACTGGGCAGTAGAATGTGAGATGATTGGCTGAGTGTTTAAAATGGCTGAATGTATAAAAGGAAGAGTGAGAGTGGAATAGGGGGGGAGAAGAGAAAGAGTGGATTGCTTGGTGGGGTTTGAGAGAGTTGTTTGCCAGGAGAGAGTGAAGAAGGAGGGGGGTGGAGTTCAGATTAGTATTGAGTAAAACCATATGCTTATGTGCCTTAAGAAGAAATCTTGTTAATCTTGTTAGCTTTGTTATCTTTAATAAATACTTAATTTGGTTTACTAAAGGCCTGATCCTTGGCTGGGGTTTCACAGACCCGAAGGGAGGGTAAGGTAATGACCAAGGCTGAAGGGGAACTGTAACAAATGGTGGCAGCAGTGAAGACAATAACAATACCAGTATTCAGAGTCTCTGGGAATACTAGTATTGGGACGTTACTGGTGGTTGCCTAGCAGGGGGATCTGTTGAGATCTGTGCTAGAGCGGATAGGTAAACCATAAGAGAGTGCGGTCCGGACTGGTGGAGTCCCTGGTGGTGCCTAGAGACAGGCAGTAACCACGAGCAGGTAGGAACCTGACAGGGAGAGCCAGGGAAGGACGCATCACATGTGGTGGCAGTAGCGGTGGGATACGAACAACAGAGAATCCAGATACGAATACTAGAGAATCCAGAACAGTGGTGTGGCAAACAGAAATAACAAAACAAGATTTCTTGTGAGAGTGACTGGCAAAGAGTGTGTGGCAAAGAGTGAGTGAACTCAAACACCATGGCTGAATACATAAAAATGAAAAGAGAGGAGCTGGTGGAGAAGTGCATAACATTCAATTTACCTCACGAGGGTAAAGGGGTAGATGAATTGAGGGTAGCACTTATAGGATTTGCTACTGCCCAGCAAAAACAACCTGTCAGGGAAGAGACCCCAGAAGGATATTTAAGCAATCCCGCTTATATAGAGTACTTGAGAGAGAAGTTAAGATGGGAGGCTGAGGAAAAAGACAAGCAGAGGGAGTTGGAAGCTGAGAGATTGAAGATGGAAGCTGAGAGATTGAGGATGGAAGGTGCAGAGAAGGAAAAACAGAGGGAGTTGGAAATTGAGAGAATGAGATTGGGGTTTGAGGAGAGGGAGAAGCAATGAGCATTGGATGCTGAATTACAAGTAGAAAAGTTAAAATTTGACAGAGAGAAATTTCACTCTGAGGAGACAAGGAAAGACAGAGATGGAGCAAAAATAAAAATTACTCCAAAGGACTTTGCTGTCTATGAGCCTGGTCAAGATCCTCAAATTTACCTCAGCACCTTTGAAAAAGCAGCTCAGTTGTGGGGGCTACCTGAAGATAAATACATGCAGTATTTATCAAACCTGATTAAAGGGGAATTGGCTGAAGTATACCAATATTTCCCCTCAGACAGGCCCATCACCTATGCTGAATTCAAAGAAGCAGTGTTTAAAAGATTCAGACTGGGGCCTGATTATTTTAGAAAGCTTTTCAGAAACTGCCAGATACAGACAGGGAGGTCTTTTGTGGAACTGGGAGCAAAGTTGATGGATATATTTGGAAAGTGGATGAGTAGTGCCAAAGCTCAGTCAGTGGAAGAGGTGAAAAGCCTCATGATACTGGATCAATTATACCATCAGTTACCACCAGAAATAAGGCTCCTGGTCAAAGACCGTTCCCCTACATCTGTGCAGGAGGCCGCAGAGATGGCGGATCACTTCGCCTCCAATAGAACTGGCTGGGTGGGGAAAACATCAAGAGAGTTTAAACCCAGACCATATAGTGCTGGCAGAAGGGATGTGGTACCACAGCGAGTGAGTCCTCCATTAAAATCTGAAGGGCACAGGACACCCCAGAGTGGATCTGTGTACCCTAAAAGTGAGGAGAAATTATGCTACAAACGTGGTAGACCGGGGCACCTACGTTTTCAATGTGAGGTTGCCAGATAAACTGGTTCAGTTTTGCCAGATAAACTGGACAGAAGTAACAGACCTTGATTCAAGTCTGAGAGAGGAAGTGAGTGTACAAGGGGCAAATTATTGGGCATTGCTTGACACTGGTGCCGCTCAGACGTTACTGAGGCCAGATTTAATAAAATCTGAAGAAATATTACCTCAGGAAACAGTGACTATCCAAGGAGTGAGGGGTCAACCAGAGAGTTTGCCTGTGGCCCTAGTGAAAATGGAATGGAGAGGCCGAAAGGGCCAATATAAAGTTGGTATTAATGCCCAGCAACAAGAACCAGTAATACTGGGAAGAGATGTTATGGGGGCACAGGGGAAAATATATGTAGTGACCAGACAGCAAATTGGCAGAGAAAAAGAAGCCATATTAAGGGGGGCTGAAACAAACAGGGTGGAATCTGTTAACCAGCCTCAGGTCACCATAGCAACCACTAGCAGGCCTGCTGAAGAAGACAAACTGTATCAAGTGGTCTCTGGGGAAGAAGCAGATCAATTCAGGGAAGAGCTGCATAAAGATAAAAGTCTGAAGCAGATAAAGGAACAATCGCTGACCCAACAGATTCCTTTCACTGACAAACTGAGGAATCAAGTTGTGTGTGAGAATGGGATTTTATATAGACTGTGGATGCCTGCTGAGAGAAAGGATGAATGTGAACCAGTGAAGCAATTGATAGTACCTAGCAAATACAGAACCAGATTGCTAGAGGTAGCCCACGATGTCCCATGTGCAGGACATCTGGGAATAAAAAAGACCAAGAGGAGATTGGCTGCACATTATTATTGACCAAATATCTCCAAGGATGTAAAACAACATTGTCTATCTTGTGGAATATGCCAAAAGGTGGGAAAGAGTGGAGTAAAGACCAAGGCACCCTTAAAGCCCTTCCTATAATTGGACAACCCTTTTATAGAGTGGGAATAGATTTGGTGGGCCCTTTTTCCAAACCCACAAGGCATGGCAAGAAATATCTAGTGGTGGTGGTGGATTTTGCCACCAGGTACCCAGACACAGAAGCACTGAGATCTGTAGAAGCCCCTGTAGTGGCAGAGGCTTTATTAAAAATCTTTATGAGGCTGGGTTTCCCTCATGAAGTGCTGACAGATCAAGGCAGTGTATTCATGGGAGAAGTGATGCAATGTATGTGGAAATGTTGTGGTCTAAAACATCTAAAGACCACTACTTACCATCCCGCCACTAATGGGCTAACTGAGAGATTCAATGGAGTTTTGAAGGGCATGATAAGAAGCTATGTTCAAGATCACCCACAAGACTGGGATGAACGGTTGGGATGCTTCTTATTTGCATACAGAGAAGTCCCTCAGGAGTCAACAGGCTTCTCACCCTTTGAACTCATGTTCACTAGAAAAGTGAGGGGACCTTTGGAACTGCTAAAAAATTCATGGGAAGGAACTCTGGGAGAGTACAAAACATCTGTAGTAGATTTTGTATTGGAATTCCGCAATAAATTAACATCAATGATGGAAGTAGTGAAAGAGAATTTGAGTCATGCACAGGAGAAGCAAAGTTACTGGTATGACAGAACAGCCAGAGAACGTGTGTATGATGTGGGAGATATGGTTATGGCGTTCATACCCAGGAAACATGACAAATTACAGGCTAACTGGGTGGGACCATATACCATAAGAGAAAGGCTTGACACAGTGACGTATGTAATCACCACAGATCAATTAAACAAAAGCAAAGTGGTTCATGTAAATATGTTGAAGCCTTACCATACCAGGGATGCAAAGGTGTTGCAAGTTACCTTATTCCCTGAGGGAAGTGGGCCTGAACTTCCAGATTTGGTACAGGAAAGCAAAGACAAAGGAGGGGTAGATCAAGTGGAATGGTCAGAGGAGGTGAAGGAGGAAGTAAAAGAAGAGATTCTGAGAGTTTTGAAAACCTATAGGAATCTCTTTAGCAACAAACCTGGCCGAACCAGTATAGTTATACATTCCATTGATACTGGAGATCATGCCCCAATCAGATCTGTTCCGTACCGTGTGAATGGGAAAGTTTTGAATGAGATCAAAAAGGAGGTGGAAGAGATGCTGGAATTAGGAGTGATCAGGGAATCCATCAGTCCCTGGGCCTCAAGTATTGTCCTGATTCCGAAAAAAGATGGAACGACAAGGTTTTGCATTGATTATCGGCTAATCAATAAAATTACTGTCCCAGATGCGTATCCTATGCCTAGGGTAGACGCAATGTTAGAGTTATTGAGGGCAGCAACCATTATCTCTACACTAGATCTCTGTAAAGGATTTTGGCAAATGGAACTAGACGAGCAATCCAGAGGCAAAACTGCCTTCAGTACACCAGATGGGTTATATGAGTTTGTGACCTTACCCATGGGACTAAGGAACTCACCAAGTTCATTTCAGAGGCTAATCAATACTGTGTTGCGAGGCATGTCAGATTTTGCAGTGGCCTATATCGATGACGTGGCCATTTTTAGCAAGTCGGTGCCTGAGCATGTCCAACACCTGACAACAGTATTGGAGGCCTTAAGAAAAGCAGGCCTCACAATAAAAGCTAAGAAATGCCAGTTTGGACTAAAGGAAGTAATCTATTTAGGACATAAGGTGGGGAGTGGGAAAATCACCCCCTTATGGAGCAAGGTGGAGGCAATACAAGCGTGGCCGATCCCCTTAACCAAAAAACAAGTAAGGGCATTTCTGGGTGTGGCTGGATTTTATAGGAAGTTTGTGAGAAATTTTGGGGAAATAGCAACCCCCTTGCATGAATTAACAAAGAAGAAGTGTTCTGAGCGTGTGGTATGGATGGATGAATGTCAGAAGGCTTTTGATCTACTGAAGCAAGCCTTGTGCCAAGGACCCATATTAATAGCACCAGACTATGAGAAACCATTCATCGTGGCTACAGATGCGTCGGACCTCGCGCTGGGAGTCGTCTTGCTGCAGGAGAGAGAAGGCACCAGACATCCAGTGGCGTACCTGAGTCGCAAGCTGACGCCGAGGGAGAAAAACTATTCGTCGGTCCAGAAGGAGTGCCTAGCGGTCATGTGGGGACTGAACAAGTTGCGCCCATACGTGTGGGGACGAAGATTCACAGTGACTACGGATCATCGGGCCTTGTTATGGTTGCAGACTATGAAAAACCATAACACTATGCTGCAGAGGTGGTCCTGGGCCCTACAGGACTATCAAGTGGACTTCCAGTTCATCAAAGGCAAGGACAATGTACTGGCCGATGGACTTTCCAGGCAAGTGGCTGGGACTGCAGTGATGTGACCAGACAGAGGAACAAAGAAAGACATTTTCCCCATAGAGACTTTTATTTGTTAACGCGACGTATAAATCCTGGAACAGGAATAATACTCTGCTGTTGTTTAAGGGGGGGGAAATGTGATGTTCCTATATTAATGTATATATGGTAAGTGTTGTTGTTTTAGAAGATACATGGTAAGTGGAGTGAAAGAGGAGGGGGAGTGACTGGGCAGTAGAATGCGAGATGATTGGCTGAGTGTTTAAAATGGCTGAATGTATAAAAGGAAGAGGGAGAGTGGAATAGGGGGGGAGAAGAGAAAGAGTGGATTGCTTGGTGGGGTTTGAGAGAGTTGTTTGCCAGGAGAGAGTGAAGAAGGAGGGGGTGGAGTTCAGATTAGTATTGAGTAAAACCATATGCTTATGTGCCTTAAGAAGAAATCTTGTTAATCTTGTTAGCTTTGTTATCTTTAATAAATAATTTGGTTTACCAAAGGCCTGATCCTTGGCTGGGGTTTCACAGACCAGAAGGGAGGGTAAGGTAATGACCAAGGCTGAAGGGGAACTGTAACAAATGGTGGCAGCGGTGAAGAGAATAACAATACCAGTATTCAGAGTCTCTGGGAATACTAGTATTGGGACGTTACTGGTGGTTGCCTAGAAGGGGGATCTGTTGAGATCTGTGCTAGAGTGGATAGGTAAACCATAAGAGAGTGCGGTCCGGACTGGTGGAGTCCCTGGTGGTGCCTAGAGACAGGCAGTAACCACGCGCAGGTAGGAACCTGACAGGGAGAGCCAGGGAAGGACGCATCACAAGGGCGTTCCATAGTTCGGGGGCCACCACCGAGAAGGCCCTAGCTCTAGTTGTCATTCTCCATGCCTCCTTATGCATTGGGACACGGAGAAGGGCCTTCGACGTCGAGCGCAGCGACCGGGTAGGTACATAGCGGGAGAGGCGTTCCGCCAGGTATTGTGGTCCGAAGCCGTTAAGGGCTTTATAGGTAAGAACCAACACTTTGAATCTGGCCTGGAAACATATTGGTAGCCAGTGCAGCTGGGCCAGAACAGGTGTTATATGATCAATTTTTTTAGTCCCAGTAAGGACTCTGGCCGCAGCATTCTGCACCAGCTGAAGTTTCCGAACCGTCTTCAGAGGTAACCCTACGTAGAGTGCATTACAGTAGTCCAATCTAGAGGTTACCAGAGCATGGATAACTGTGGCGAGGTTCTTCCTTTCCAGATAGGGTCGTAGTTGGGCTACCAGCCGAAGCTGGTAGAACGCATTCCGTGCCACCGAGGCTACTTGAGCCTCCAGTGACAGGAGCGGATCTAATAAGACCCCCAAACTACGGACCTGCTCCTTTAGGGGGAGTGTAACCCCAACTAGGGCAGGTTGGACATCATCCATCTGGGCAGAGAGCCCCCCCCCCACCAACAGCATCTCAGTCTTGTCAGGATTGAGTCTCAGTTTGTTAGCTCTCATCCAGTCCATTATCGCGGCCAGGCAGCGGTTTAGTACATTAACAGCCTCACCTGAGGAAGATGAAAAGGAGAAGTAGAGCTGCGTATCATCAGCATATTGCTGGAAACGCACTCCAAATCTCCTAATGACCTCACCCAGCGGGTTCATATAGATATTAAAGAGCATGGGGGACAGAACTGAACCCTGTGGGACCCCATATTGGAGTATCCAGGGGTTCGAGTAATGCTCCCCAAGCACCAACTTCTGGAGACGATTCTCGAGGTAGGAGCACAGCCACCGCCAAGCAGTGCCTCCAACTCCTAAGTCCGCAAGACGTCCCAGAAGGATACCATGGTCGATGGTATCAAAAGCCGCTGAGAGATCAAGGAGAACCAATAGAGTTACACTCCCTCTGTCTTTCTCCCGACAGAGATCATCATACAGGGCGACCAAGGCTGTTTCTGTACCAAACCCCGGGCGAAAGCCCGATTGACATGGATCCAGATAATCAGTTTCATCCAAGAGAGCCTGGACCTGGTGAGCGACCACACGCTCTAAGACCTTGCCCAAGAACGGAACATTTGCTATCTCACACATCAGGTGCATAAACCAATGTGAGACAAACAAACTGATGGCATTCATTCAAGCAACTCTTCTTCAGTTCTAGCCAGGTGTTTTTCACTCTGTTTAATTCAGTTCTTACTTTCAGAAAGGGAGAGGTGATCAGCTTTTGATATATTTCTTCTCTATCAGCAGAGTGATTCCAGAAAGCTGATAGCAATAACTCTAGCAGTTCTATTTCATATGCCCCCCCAAAAAATCAGTAATGTGAGTTTTTATTATTCTATTGTTTTTTTACGTTGATTGTTTTATCAGGTTGTTTCATGACATCATAATTTTAGAGACATTCTGAGTGGTGCTTTTGTACCACAAGGGTGGCATAAGTAAGTTTCTAATTTATCTACAGAGACACAAGGGGTAAAAACATAAGGTATGATCCAGTCTATGCCCTGCATGTGACATCATATATGCATACCTTTGTACATCACAGATCTCTTTACATATGGGAATATGTAATATTATGGATGGATATTTCAGAGAAGGGGAGTGGGAAATGAGCCTGCTAAATCAATGCTAAATTGTTGGAGTTCTCTTTTTATATGTAAAGTGCCCTCTAATGGGTTAGTCACCAACAAGGCCATGTCATCTGTGTAAATACTTAGAAGATGATGTTCTTGGTTGATTTTAATAACTTTCATATTATGATTATCCGGGAAAGAAATGGCCACTGGTTCCATAACAGTAGAAAGAGGAGGGGAGAAAGAGGACAGCCCTGTTTTGTGCTTCTAAAAATATTAAATTTTGTGGATTCTGTGCCATTCACTCGTATTGTTGTTGTGGTTGGAGAATAAATTTTATTTAATAATTTAATGAATTTATTACCAAAATTCATTTTTGCTATCACTTCGATTAAAAAAGGCCAATGAACACAATCAAATGCTTTGTAAATATCTAAGCTTAAAAAAACTAACAGGGTTTTGTTATTTTTACTGTAGTGAATTAAATTTAAAATATGTCTAATTGGGTCTGCAATTTGCCGTCTGGGCACAAAACCTGTTTGATCTGGGTGAATTAATTTCTTTATAACTGACTTCATTCTACATGCAATAATTGAGGGGAAAATTTTATAATCTGTGTTTAATAATGCTATGGATCTATATGAGTCAACCAAACATGAGTTTCTAAAGGGTTTGGGGATAACTGTAATTTTGGAAATGGACCATGTTTGAGGAAGAGGGTCTCTGTGAAGAATACCATTAAACAAAATTAATAATCTAGATATTAGAACATCTATAAAATATTTATAAAATTCTGGGCCTGGAGATTTTTTAGCTTTCTTAGAATTTATTGCTAATTTCACTTCCTCTAGAGTAATATCAGGGCTGGCTCTAAAGGGCGGAAAAGTTGGGCCTTGGCGAAGAGCCCCGTGGCCCAGAGGGGTCCCTGAAGGGCCCCTCTTTAGGGTGGGAGAGTAGCACTCCCCTTCTGCAATCCGTGGCAGCATTGCTGCCGCAGATAGCACCACCCACCTGTTCCCTCACTCCGCCTACCTTTCCTATATTTTGTGGCTGCGCATGCAATGCTGCCCTTAACCAAGATGGTGGCCAAGGTTTCCCTGAGAGGCTGAATCATCCGCTGCCATCTTAGTTGATGGCAGCCCTACGTGTGCATAGCATGCATGCATGCCATTAACCAAAATGGCGGTGGAGGCTTCAGCCCTTAGGGAAACCTCAAGTCGCCATCTTGGTTAAGGGCAGCGCTGTGTGCGCAGCTGCAAAACACAGGACAGAAAGATGGGTGGAGCGAGGGAATGGGTGGGCGGTACGATCCACGGCAGCGTGTGTCAGGGCCTGGGCAGGCTGGAGCTGGTCCTGAGTAATATCCCTCATAATTTCTTTTTTCTCCTCCAGTTGCTTAAAACACAGGCCATCTACATATTTAGTAATCTTTTCTTTTGGTGCCTGATGTTCCTGATATATGTCTTTGAAGAAGGATGCAAATGTATTCCCTGTTTCTTTTGATGTCCAGGCCTTTGAACCAGCTGGGTTCTGCACCATAAATACCCTGGCAGCTCTGCGTTTCCACCTGACTCTATTTGCTAAAAGTCTGGAGCCTTTACTGCCATATTCAAAATATTTTTGTTTTGTATATAGCATAGTAACCAGAATGTTATTTGCATGAAGAGATCCAATTCTTTTCTTTTTAATTCCACCATTTGGAGGATTTTAGGTGACCCTGTCTTCCCATAAGTTTTCAATAAATTTGTGATTTCAGTCTCCAAATTTTCTCTTTGTGTGTTATTATTTCATCTAATGTTATGTAATTCCTTAATACAGACTCCTCTAATTACCACCTTCATAACATCCCACTGAACGCCTATTGGCATACCTGGGGTATTATTTTCAAGACAATAATCAGTCCCCTGATCAGCATGAGGAACAGCATGAGGAACAGCAAAAGCATGAGGAACAGCAAAAGAGCAGGGTCCATTAAAATACACAGCAATTAGAAAAACACAGAAAGCAGAGGGCTTCAATTTAGAGGGTTTCAAGTTAATCCAAAGGTTATTCAGAAGAACCAGGATTTAGATTGCAGCTTGAATCTATATCGTGTCTGGGCACAAGGTGTTCCACTGGGTTAACACCACAACTGAAATCTTAATAACTAGAGGCTGGTGGCAACTGTTCTATTCCTGGGCAAGGTCCTGGAACAAGTGGTTGTAGGCCAGCTCCAGACACTCTTGGATGAGACCAATTATCTGGATCCATTTCAGTCAGGTTTCAGGCCTGGTTTTGGCACAGAAACAGCCTTGGTTGCCCTGTATGATGACCTTTGTTGGGAGAAGGACAGGGGGAGTGTGACTTTGTTGATTCTCCTTGATCTGTCAGTGGTTGTCGATACCATCAACCATGGTATGGGACAACTGGCTAAGTTGGGAGTGGGAGGGACTGCATGGCAGTGGTTCCACTCCTACTTGGTGGATCAATTCCAGAAGGTGGTGCTTGGGGAACACTGCTCAGCCCCCTGGATTCTCCAGTATGGGGTTCCACAGGGGTCGGTTCTGTCCCCCATGCTGTCCAACATCTACATGAAACCATTGGGTGTGGTCATCTGGAGTTTTGGAGTGCGTTGCCAACAGTATGCTGATGACACATGGCTCTATTTCTCCTTTTCATCTTCTTCAGGTGAGGCGGTCAATGTGCTGAACCGGTGCCTGGCTGTGACAATGGACTGGACGAGAGCTAATAAACTGAAGCTCAATCCAGACAAGACTGAGATGTTGTTAGTGGGTGGTTCTTCTGACCAGATGGTGGATGTCCAATCTGTTCTGGATGCTGTTGCACTCCCTCTGAAGGAGCAGGTTCGTAGCTTGGGGGTTCTCCTAGAACCTTCTCTGTCACTTGAGGCTCAGGTAGCCTCAGTGGCACAGAGTGCCTTCTATCAACTTTGGTTGGTGGCCCAGCTACGCCCCTACCTGGACAGGGATAGCCTGGTTTCAGTTGTCCACGCTCTGGTAACTTCCAAATTAGATTACTTCAATGCGCTCTACGTGGGGCTCCCTTTGAAGACAGTTTGGAAGCTGCAGCTTGTGCAGAATGCAGTGGCCAGATTGGTAACAGGGACCAGACAGTTCGAACATATAAAACTGATTCTGGCCCACTTGCATTGGCTGCCTATATGTTTCCAAGCCCGATTCAAGGTGCTGGTTTTAACCTATAAAGCCTTACACGGCTTGGGACAATACCTGATGAAACACTTCTCCTGATACGAACCCACCCCTACACTACGCTCAACATCAAAGGTCCTCCTCCAGGTGCCTACTCCAAGGGAAGCTGGGAGTCTGGCAACAAGGGAGAGGGCCTTTTCAGTGGTGGCCCCCAAATTATGGAATGATGTCTCCAATGAAGTTCACCTGGCGCCAACATCGTTATCTTTTTGGTGCCAGATCAATACTTTCCTTTTCTCCCAGGCATTCTAACAGCATGTGCTGAGATTTGACCCCAGGTCTTTTACCTCGTTTATCTGTGCGTCATGGTTTAAAACTTTGTATGGTTTTTAAAATTGTATATTTGTTTTTAATGTTCAATGGTTTTTAATTTTTGTAAACTGCCTAGAGAGGTTTGGCTATGGTATATAGATATAATAAATAAATAAATATAGTAAGTAATGAAGGTTCCTACCCTGCATTCCCTACCTCAAGATCTATGTCTGTTTCCAGAAACAGTGATTTAGAATGAATAAATATAAATACTCCTTTGTGAGACAGTCAGCATCAAACACAGATCTCCACAATGGTTTTGGACCATCCAGCAGTTGCACAGAGAAAAAAAACTGTGAATAAATTAAAACTCAAAATATAAGCCTCAGGCTGATGTGGTTGAACTTCACTGCAAACATTATTCATACAAATTTAATTGTTCCATTGAGACTTTGACAGTTCTGGAGAGGTTCCAGGCATTATTTCCATTCCATTAGTAAGCCTATAGCATGCATACTCCTTAGCCCAAACTGATTGATTCCATAAATGTCCTACCACTGAATGACCTGAACACTAATTGAAGTTGTGTATAGATTAAAACAAAATGTATGTTTTCTGAAGCCAGCCAAAATGTGTTGTAATCTCTGGAATGCTTTGCGGCAGTTGATAAAAGTGGGATTTCTATAGTGCGCACGCACACACACACACTCTCACATACACAGTTCCCTTCCCTTAAAAGAGCTTTTCAAGAAATAACTGCTAAAACTAAAATGATGGGTTGCAAAAAAACAACAACCCACCAACAACCCTTTGATAAACTGAAGTTGAAAGAGAAAGGCATTTTGAAACATTAACATCATGTTCCATATTCTTTCATCTGTGCTTGGATCTTGTAAATTACTTTGTTTTGGAAAATGCTATACATTCTTCACCTGAAAATGAAACGGAAGAATCAGGGATAAATGTATCAACCGGGGTTTACTCAGGCAAATACACAAAACACTATTTACTAAGGTCCTGTTTAAATACATGAAATGTATGAAAGAATTTATCACTAAGCTAAAATAATCCCTTCGAAAAAAAGTCTGAGAAGAATGACAGGGGTGCCAGAAGACTGCAGGTCCAACGTGAGTTGGACTCCAGCCTCACAAACTGAGTTCACTGCACTAAATAAAAATGAATGTTAACACAGCATAAAACAATAACAGCAAATGTCAAAAGAACAACATATAAGCCAGTAGTGGACACCATGGTGGGGTAGCAGTACTTACCTGACCTCCTGACAGCTGAATTGCTTCTGTTTACTGGGAGGTAAAGTAGGAGAGGTGGGGAGGTCAGCACAGTGCAAATACAACAATGGAACCAATCCAGTGGTCCTGCCAGTGCATTTGCATTGCACTGACCTCCCTACTACCTCACCCCTCTCCACTACTGATGCAATCATCACCAGCACCGACCCATTAAACGTTAGAAAATAAGTGGATTTAGCTTTCCAGAAAATAGTATAAAAACCTGAAGCTTGGGAGAAGGTTTTGAGAAAGCTGTTCCATAAAATGGGCATCACAACTGACAAGGTCCTGTTCTACATATTAATAGATTGCACCCAATCCAACACAAGAAAATAAATATAAATATAAGATACTACTAAAAAACAAGTTTTGTGGTTTTATTATTTTAAAGTAAATTGCACTTTAATTATGACATTTTTATAACTCATCCTGGAACCATTTGGTGAAGGGCAGGTTCTAAGTATAAATGATAAATAAATAAAGCACTTATAAATAAAGCACTTAAAGCTTTAACAGACTAAACAGCTTTTGCATTTAAACTGACATGATGGTGGGTTTTTTTTCCTTTTTAGTTTTCAGGTTATAAAAGTGATTAATACAATATGCGACAATAATATAATTTTATTTTTATATATTTTTCATATGTCTATGGGTGTATCCCATTCAGTTGATTAATGGGTATTTAGCAGTCACATGACAAATCTCTGAAAACTGTATAGAAATCTACGTTAGACAAGATTGTCAAGATTCAGCTTTCAGCATGCATAGACTAGCTTGGCTACTGCAGGACACAAGGTGGTAGTGGTAGATTAGACGGACTTTTGGTATAATCCAACAACTTCTTCTTATGCTTGAAGCAGCTGCTTCTGTTCAAGCCTGCAGCAACCTTCACTTCCCCTCAGGCTTCACCACGGACAAAGTAGAAACCCTGTTAATTAATCAAGGGTTGCTTCCTCTCACCAGCTTTATGATTAACTGTTCTAAGGCACAGGCATTTCTTGTATCTAAATATATTGCCTCTTTGTGTTGACCTCCATGCACAGTTACCCAGTCAAGACGAGATTGATTAAAGTCACCCCTTATTTTCTCTTTTAGCTGCATCTCTGATTTCTTTTTCTGTCTCAAGATTACCACCGGTGTTTTGGTTGGTGTGTAGGGGGTGCTGACTGTATGCCTCAGTACTTTTTTATTTGCCAATAAGATAAATACCATTCACAATATAGTAATAGTAAAGAAAAAAAAAGAGTAAATAATATAGATAAATATGTATAGTAAATACAAGCAGATTATAAGAATGGCAAAATACATTCCAAAAGTATTATTCATCTAGATGGATAATATCTTTACTCGAACAGCTTATAATGTCCGTAGGAGTATATATAGGTTTGTAGTTTCCTGTACTTTATTGCACCAATATTTTATGAGCATGTTTCCCCCACACACAAAATGATTATAAAGTTGCCATGTATGCCCCTGTACTATATCCCCTTTTTTCCCTATCCACAATGATTCTGTAGCTGGATTTGCCCTGTCTATGATTTCTAATGTATTTTGCTCAATTACCTTTATGATAAATAAATGGACGTCAGTGTGTCCTTCTCTCTTCCTCTGTAGTCTTTGGGTGGAAGCAATGCTGGCTCTATTCAGAGAAGACCAGTTGAAATTAATAGACATGACTAATTTAGATTCATTCATTTCAATGGGTGTACTCTGAGTAGAATTTAGATGAATATATAATATTTAGATAGAAATATATTCCATTGATCGTCATTGTTCTACCAGATTTTCCTGCTATATTTATGTACTCTTCTAATACCAAACACTTCTTGAACTCATCCATCTTGGCTTTGAGATTTCTATTATTAGTTAATACTACTGTTAATATTACTATTAATTATTAATAATTATTATTATTTCATTTCTCAGTTGCTTTTTACAAATAAAAATATGAAAGCAACTTGACAAAAAATAAAATACAGCACATAAAAACAATTCAAAACCAGATTTTTAAAAAATAAACAAACACTGACAGTACAATACATAAAATGCTCATCCAACAATATATTCTAATAAGGACCAAGCCCTACCCATCCCACAAAAGATAAACATCCCTATAGGAAACAACATAAATTAGCCAAAGGCCTGGGTAAACAAAAAGGTATTAGCCTGGCATCTAAAAATTGAGATGGTGCTACGCATATCACCTTGGGGAGAGCATTCCACAGATGGGGAGCCACTACTGAAAAGTCTCATTCTCATGCATCCACCCTACATACTTCCCTTGGGTGGAGCACACAGAGAAGGGCCTCTGATGAATGCATGGCCTGGGCTGGTTCATAAGGGGAGAGGTGGTGTTGGGCCCTGGGCCGTATAAGGACTTCAAAGATCAAAACCTTGCATTGAGCCTGGAAAGTAATCAACAGCGAATGCAGTCAGGCCAGAAGCAGTGCAATGTGTTCAGACCTTCTGATCCCAGTCACCAATCTGGCTGCTGAATTCTGCAGTAGCTGTCGTTTCCAAACTGTCTTCAAAGGCAGCCCCACATATAACATATTGCAATAATCTAACCTAGAGGTTACCAGAGCATAGACATCTGAAGCTTGGTTATCCCTGTCCAGATAGTCACAGCTGGGCCACTAGAACTATATACAAACACCTATATATTTTGTTGCTCTCTCTATATGTCTTTTTTGCATGTGATTTTGCTATAATACCTTTGAATATTTGAATGGTGCTCCACTGTTTCTGGGCACCTCCAGATAACCTGTTTATTGAGCATGTACTGTGATTTGCTTGCACAAAGCTTATGCAGAGGTTAGACTATGTCCAGTGTTTATTGAGCATTACTTCTGATTTGTTGGCAGGGAGATTATACGATAAGGAGCATTCATCTTGAATTCACCCCAATCTGCTTGTGTAGTGGTCAGGGCCAGTTCTAAAGAGCAGCCAGGTGGGGCACTGGCCCGAGGGCCCCTGGAGCTACAGGGGCCCCTGAGGGGCCCCACCGCTCCCCTTCCGCAATCTGCGGCAGGAGCCGTGGATCGCAGGACAGGAGGAGCTTCCTAGCCGCCCGCCATCCCCCTGCTTCATCTACCTTTCTCTCTGTTGTTTTTTGCAGTCTGTGCAGGGTTGCCATCAATCAAAATGGTGGCCAAGGTTTCCGTAAGGGGCTGAAGCCTCTGCCGCCATCTTGGATGATGGCAGCAATGCGCGCACGTGCGAGCAGCCGCAAAGAACAGCAGAGAAAGATAGGTGAAGCGGGGGGATAGTGGGGGGATGACGGGCGGCTCGGAAGCTCCTGTCCTGCAATCCACAGGTCCTGCAGCGGATCACAGAAGGGGAGCAGAGTGGCCCGGGGCAGGCTGGTGCCCAAGGGCCCCGGCATGCCTGGAGCCGGCTCTGGTGGTGGTTATACCTCTTCCCATTAATCATTTCCCCACCTTTTAGTACATTTCTCCATCACTTTCCTAAACACAAAAAGTCCATGTTTTTTGTTTAGGTAGATTTGTTGCGCTAGAGCAACAGAGCACTTTAATCCACTTTAATAGTGTAAACTTAAATTTCCGGGATGCACTTGAGTCCCTCCCTCACAATGCTAACAATCTGGAGGCAACCTCTGCATGCAGCTTCTTCCTACCAGTTCCTGCCCACAAAGGAATGGTGGGTTGCAGCAGCACCATCTGCCTTGGTGTAGGAAAACCATCATCTGCAGCAAAGGGATTAGGTTGATGGAAGAAGAAACAGTAGATATCTGCCAGCAGTCAGATGGCTTGCCTGGAACAGGAGGCAAGCCAGAAGAGTAGTGTCCTTTTAGAACTATGAAAAATAAATATCTCCAACACACACACAAACCAACACACACACATCATGAAATACTGCAAGGATTTAAAAAGATAAGAGATAATTTCTCACACATACTGGTGCAGTTCTAAGAGTACGCTGTAGTTTTTTGTTCTTCAAGAATGGAGGATTAAAACACAAGCAAGTCCATTAATTTCAATGGGTCAACTCTGAGCATAACTAGCACTTGATACAACCCAAGCAGAACAGTGTACTTTATGCTGAGGTACATCACTCCTATTCCAAACTCCATTCAGGAGTCGGGCTACTGCCAGCTGAACAGACCTGAGCCTGTAAGAGGGAAAACAAGCCTTTGAAAATAGGGTTTGACTTGCATCACTTTTTTGCCGGTATAACTTTCTCTGGATTGCTAGGTTTCCCAGCTCACCAGGCATTACTTGCCTCACCTAGGATGTTCTGTTGGGACAAACCATTGTTATGCTACTCTATGTGCCATTGTACATCTCTTTAGGAGTGCTGAGGATCACAACTGCTGGCCCTGCCTCTTCCACACCAACATGCTCCTTCTTTGTCATGTTCCCACCAATTACACATTCAGCACCCATGTGAAGAGCTGTTAGCATACAGGGCCCCTCCACATGAAGGGGAATCCTGATTTCCCCAAGTTTCTCCTTCCTATTTGTGTACTTTTGTATGTGCATATGGTCACTCCATACTGTAACCTAACGTGCAGCTGATGCGTGGCTGGTACATTAATTGGCATGGAGGGACATGGTCAGCAGGCACAACCCCTCTGCCCTTGCATTCATGAATGTGCAGTAGAAGACCGCATGACTTCCCCTTCCATTTGGCCCATTTAATGTATTCTCAACTAATGTATTCTTTACAGCTTAGATTGCAGTATTCCTCCATGTGCACACTGGGGGCTTCCTCAATTTCCTATTCTAACAACTGCTCATCAAGCTTGTTTCAAAGGCGCTCCTGAAGATCCCCTGAGATTTGTGGGTAGTGGTCAGCACAGTCACCTACGTTCAAGAGGAGAATCTCCAAAGCCCCTTTGCATCCCCAGAAGCTCCCTACATGCTAATCCATTAACCTAGCATCAAAAAGCTTCAATAAAAAGTGCAATCAAAGGCACCTCACATTCTATTTATTTCAGGTGCATTCAGAATTCAAATGAGTAGCTCAGTTCAATCCACCTAAGGGGAAAGCAATCCTACTAAGCAACAGAAAAACAAACACACATCAAAAATCCTGTTTCTTAAAAGCTGGGGAAAAGAGACGTACTCTGGAGGTCAAGCAATTAGAATTATTTCAAGGAGAAAGTTTAATCAAAAGGAAGGAGGGGAAAGCTTTAGTAATATTCTCAGCCTTAGCCACATGTCTTAGAGTAAGCTAATGCTGCTGGAGCAACCAATGCATTTTAAGTGTACGCCAGCTCCATTTTAATGCAGTCTTCTGGCAATCCCTCTTTCCTTTCCTGACTTTCGCTATAGTCAATGCAATCAAATGTATGTTACATTGCGGCAGAAAAAGTGAATGCTGATAAGCAAGCAGGAATGCTCAAAAATATTTGCTGTGTTTGGATGCAATAGTGTGGTGTTGTCTTTTTCAAGCCTCCCTTCACTTCCCTTCCTCCTGCCAAAGAGCCAGTTGTCACTTCATTGAAGCCCATGGGGATTTGTCCATTAGCAATGAGAAGGGGCTTATCTTTGCATCATGGGAAGCCCTACCGTAAATTAGAGTCAAGGTCCATCACAAGGGCAGCTAATCCGATTCACAAGAAAAGGATGTGAACGTACCATAGCACAAAAGGATGTGAGATACAGGCTACTGACAACACCATTATTTCAAAGACCCTTTAGCTGTGCCGTTGAGTGCTTTAATATTCAATATAAAGCCACAGTATGGTCTGTGCATGTGAACAGTTTACATTATATTTGTTGTACTATTAATTTCAGGGCATCCATTCAAACAAAGATGTCTTTGTGTGGTGGATTTTTAAAGCAAAATGGTGGGGGAAGAGGACAAAGGGAAGAAAAATAGGGTGCATTAGACAACAAGGAGACCTACACAGCAGCTGCTGTTAACATACTGTGCTTTACTGATATTTTAATCTATCTGAGGTTCTATCTATTGCTTTTCCTATTGTAGATAGACAACATATAATTATGGAAAGCAAAAATATGAGCACATGGTTTCCATTATTTCATCTTGGTTCCAAAGGAAAATTGGATGCCTTGATATTGCTCAGCTATCTGCAGATTCTTCTAATGCAAAAGAAAAAAGGAGGAAAGGCTACATTGATTTTTAAAATGAAACATTGTTTTTTTTAAAAAACCTCTCAAGCTATCTTTTGTTTCACAACATAGACAAACTGAACAGAAATGAGTCAGTTAAAGGAGACATTGGCACAAAGTATGCATCTTCTCTCTGGTGATTTTGCAAAAGTCTTACATACACGAATGAATAGAATGAGGCTATGCAGAACTGGTCCTGGGAGAAACAGTATTTTTCTCAATGACAGTGGCTTTCAAAACCACAGTCTATTTCTGCTGCATACCAATTTCACATGTGTTCATTCATAGGGTTCCATCCCATCCCATTTCTGCATTCATCTGTGATTATTATTATTTTTAAAGAAACACCAATGCAAATATTCATCTTAAAATATTATTTAATCATAAAATACATACTTAAGTACTATTTTATCCTTCCTTCTGCATTTTAAAAAGTATTCTTTCCTAAAATGGTTATTTTTAAATGCATTTTTGTACATTATTTTGAGCTGAGAACTGTACTTTATAGAATGATCTTCACAGTGAGGCCCACCTGGTGCTTACATAAACATGTTTTGGTACCAGGTTAAGACCTTCCTCTTCTCCCGGGCATTTGGCGAGACTGTCTGAGTGGGTTGTGATTGGAGCTAGGATTGGCTCACCTGCTGGTTATGCGTTGATCTGCTGTGTTCTTTTGAATGTTCCTTTCTGGTGCATATTTATTGAGGCCTGTTTATATTTTACTTTTTCCCCATGATTTTAAATTTGTTATAAGCCACCTAGAGACTGCTATGTATTCAGTGACTAACAAGATGACATTATAATAATAACACCATGTTAGCTGGAGAAGTGCAAAATCTGAAGGGTGATCATGTTACAGTCCATGTATTAGCCAGGGAATCAGTCAGTCTGCTTGAAAATGCAATCCAAATAAAATTCTCCTCCACCACTATCTGTAGATCAGACATTTGAAGAACTGGGAGCAATGGTAGGAAGCAAGAGGAAGGGAATGGCAAGGCAATTCTCTTGTTTCTCCAGTCCTATTGCTGCTGACTGCAGACTACAGTTGCAACGCTAACCATGTCTACTCTGAAGAATGTCCCATTGAATTCATTGGGGCTTTCTCCCAGAGACGTGAGTTTAGGATTGCAGCCTAAGAGCTATGTTGAACCCATCCTTTTCTCCAAGCCAAGAAAGCCAATATAAAATCCTAGACATAAACTGAAAATGTATACATAATTAAAAGTAATTTATCATAAGTAAATAAATAAGGGCATAGTTTTCAGATGTTGGCTTCAACATGCCAGGATCTGGAATGTTGTAAGTGTAGAAATAAATGCTGATGGCTATTTACAGGATTCTACACTAATGGCTGTTTGAGGGATACGAAACAAGGCTGCATGACATCCATTTCCTTACACATTGAAGAAGATGTCATGCCAAACCACACTGGGAGTCTTTTCCCCAGTAGAAACTGTGATGGAGCTAGCTACTCTCAGTGTCTGATATTACATGGTTGGTGAGATAGTCAATGACAGAAATGAGTAGTTAAGAGCTGCTCTTTCAGCTCCATGTAGAATTGGACTCCTTTAAACATTTCCTGTTAAGGAATATAATATAAACATCAGTTTTACCTGTGACACACAAATCAACCTGGTTAGAATTCTAAGTGATATATTTGATGCAGAAAATACACAGATCCAGTGCTAACAACCAGAAGCAGCTGATGTGGGGTAGTGGGGCCACCCCGCACTACCTCCAGTAAGTGTCGATAATGCCATCCCACTTTTTTTATTTGTCCCCCTCCCCCCAAAAAATCACCTTGTATAATCACTGCAGTGAAGATATTCAGAGTTCCAAGGGCTTTCCATTATACCCTTTCCCATCCTGGTTAATAAACATCAGCTGGCCGGAATTACCAATGCCTAAAAAGTAGAGCACCCAGGTACACCATAAATACACAGTTTTTGGTCCCTGCTCCGGGATCCCATTTCCAACTTCTCCTTTAGAGAGACAAAGGGTCACTGCAGCTTCCGGTGTACATTGAGTTCCCTTCTTCCTTAGGAACATCCAGATGTTGTCCTTTCCAACAATGGAAGCACCACCCCTGTTTGCTGTTATCTTGGGATTCTGAAGTTTTCATTTTTGGTTTGAGCAATGATTGATATTTTCCAGTGCAGATAACTATTTGCAGTTTGGACCAGCAGAAATCAGCACAGGGTTCAAGACAGCTGATATCTAGCTCACAGATGAAGCAGCATGCTGGTTATCCAGGCAAGGGAATAGCTCAACTCACTGGTTCCAGGTTCAAGCCTTGCCATAAATAGGCAAAGTTTAGCAGAGCCTAGAAAGCCTTCTGCCTGAGACCCTGGAGTGCTGCCTCCAATCATTGTAAAACAATGCTGGCAGAGATGGAGCAAGATGGTCTGAGTTAGAATAATGCAGCTTCATACATTTAGATATTTCATCCCATGGATAATAAGGAACTCCAGAAGTGTTAAAATACTTCAGGTTATACTTATGATTTTACCTAGAGATTAATAAATTCTGTTTGGATGTTCATGTGAGGAAATTAGGTATGGGGTTTGTTATTTGATTCCGTTCTGTTTTTCAATTTGTCAAATGGGCTGCCAGTTCCTATTTGCTATAAATTATGTCCCGCTTGTTATCGCAATTCCCGGTTTTCCCTTTTTTTGTTATTTTTTCTGAAAAATTACGTAATTTTCTCCATTATTCCTTATGCTGCTGTATATTTATATAATGCACCCCACAGTGGCAGATTACAAAAATAATTATGTAAACAATTATGTAATTCTTACTGTGAATTTTAAGGGGGGAAATTACGGTGTCGCTAACAACTGCATATGCACGCACAGGGGGAGGGCTATTTGATTATGAGACGAACTTGTGGATTATCCCAGAATTCGATACCAAATCCAATTTTGCTAATATTCTACACCATCCTTAGAGGCAATAAAGTGAGACCATGCTTGTGTCCCTGTGCAGGATTCCCCCCAATATTGAGGGCATCTCTACAGCAGCAGTTACACAATGAGCATAGGCTGTCTCCATGAGCTAGACACCTGGGCACTCATGGTTGTATTTCATGGGGACACCTGACATACATTGGTTTCCCTGCTGCAGACATACCTCCAATGCATGGATAGCATGAGGAAAGGGCTGGTGCAGAAGGCATAAATAGGAACAAAGGCAACATTGTATGTAGCAGGTCTTTAGGTATCTAAAGATACCATCAGTTGTCATCACAGCAGCTGATCTAGTGGCTATTTGCAGGGCTGTTCTTCGTGGTCCCATTTGTTTTTGTCAAGGTAATCCCAAAGACAATAGTTAATTGCCCACCATCTCTCTGAGACCTTGTCAGTGTGTGTGTGTGTGTGAAATAGTTTCATTTTAATCTCTCTCCCCATGCAACATATGAAATTGCTTAATTAAGCACGTACAAAACCATGCTTTACATTCCAAATTTAATTTCAATTTTTGAGAAATACAGCAATCTCCGGAGAAATTTTCTCCATTGTGCTGTATACAAAATGGTGCTTTTAAACAAGAGATCACACAGTGAGACATGTTTAACAAAAGCAGTATAAATATAAAATATGTAAATTATGTCATCTCCTGAGGTAATGTTGAGCAATGCCTTTGAAGAAACCATATCAATTTCCCCCTCTTCTTTGAGCAATATTCAACACTTGCTGAAGTCAATTAAATTTGCCAAAATGGAAGTTAGAAGCAACATTATTGCTAAAAGCATATGGACTGAAAACTATCTGTAGAGAAACACATGTGGCTACAGAACTGAGGAGGGTACAAATTTGGAATATTGGATTCTGCAGTTTTGCACTTTATAGAATTGCTGCCATATCCTTCACAACTAATTTGTTCAAATTAACACTTCAGTCAAGTGGCTTGGTTCATTTGGGTGGGTGGGAGGGAAATCGCTTTCAGGAGAGATTGATTTGTGCCCAGATATTGAGAAGTGCTCTTCCCACTCTTTTTCTTTGGAATTTTGTGGTCCTAGCCAGTGGGTCTATTCTTCACAAATGAGAGACAGCCAGGTTTCTGGCTAAGATATGTTTAATTCCTAATTAGGACCTTTTTTATTACTGCACAGCTTCCATAAAGATGGTTTGATATGAGGTTGGGGGGTCTACTCAGGCCATACCCTACAGTCCCTTATGGCAGCGTCTAAGGGACTCCCCCCCAAAACAATCCTGGGAACTGTAGGTTGTTAAGGGTGCTGAGAGTTGTTAGGAGACCCAATTATCTATATGCTTTGGGCATCCCACAGGATGCTGCAGCACAGAGCATTATATTTTTAAAATTTTCCCCACAATTGTGACTATCCCTCCATTGAAAACAATAGGGTAATCAATAGAGAATTCAGCCTGGAAAATGTGGGGAAAGGGAAAAGACCTTAAAACAAACTCTGCTCATCAAGAAACTATGCTGGAAAATCAACTATGAAATTAGCTGAGTCCAGTTTAGAAGGATTCCGTAAACAACACTAAAATTAGTTTTGTGTTGTTGGTCTAAGCACAAGCTAATGCTTGTGAAACAAGCCTGTGCATGCTTTCTCAAAAGTGAATCCCACTGTGTTCAGTGGGTCTCAGGATTGCTACTTTTATCCCATTAATTGGATGCAACATTTAGAGCAGTGCACACTAAGCAGGTTTGGTTGTATCAGCAGCATGCCAGTGACATTTGCCATAGAACATGCTCTGTCTCAGAGGTGGGGAACCTGTGGTACTCTAGATGTTCTTGGACTCCAGCTCCCATCAGCCCCAGCCAGCATGGTTAGAGTGGGGTGCTGCAGCACCAGGAGGGTCAGAGTTGCTCCCCCTCTGGCTCTATCTATTTAGATGCTTACCAAAAAAATGCTTACGTCATAAAGAGATTCTTGAGTGAAGCTTCTGCCAGTTCAGAATCTCTGGCCAACAGGAGATGGGGGTGGGGAGACTTTCCTTATCCATTTTTGGCCACTTTTCTCCCCCTCCCCCTTGTGGTGAAAGGGAGAGGATTAACTATGCCAATTCCAGGGCTGCCAAAGTTGAGGGCTCCTTTTAGGGACATGTCAGGAGAACAAACATGCTCCATTTCCAACACGACTGATGAAACACCATTGGCACTAGTAGCACTTCTACACCCACAGAGATTTCTACAGACATACCAGGGAGCCTCCCATGGCATAGTGGTGTCCCATCAGTAGGGATGCACATATGCTCCTCAATCCATTCTCACATACATTTGCACTTTCATCCTGTATTTTCCATTCTACTGCAATTGGTTTATTTTGTACAAGTCTTCCCTCCATTTTGTCATCCGCTGATAATGGAAATACACATAATTTTGATATATATCATAGTGCACAGGTAGACATGCATATCTCAACCTTTAACAGATATCTGGAAACCAATTACCTTCCCTGCATGTTCCCTTCCAAAGTTAATGAATTTTCAGAGGGTTAGTCCTACTAGTCGTTTGCAGCAAAAACAACAAAGACACCTTAAATACCTTAAATACAAAGTTACCTTAAATACAAAGTACCTTAAATACAAAGTTACTGTATGGCTAATGGCCCATCACAAAGCCATCTATGGCTGAAATCCTAACCATCCATTCAGGAGTATGTCTCATTGAATTCAATTGGGTTTAGGACTGCAATCTTGCTATCTTGATTTTACAGCTCAGTATAAGCTTGATCCTGTTTCATTTCCCTCACTCCAGCATCAGGGAAGGATAGGTTAGCACTCTGTTGATATTTTGTTCTTTGTGTACCTGGATGGTATGAATTCCTGTGGGCATATTATACTTTTTACAGGCATGTTACGCCAGCATAACGCTACTTATATACATCAATTAATATGTACATAACATAAATTGCAAAGCAATTTGAGTATCTGTTTATGTATAAAGTGTACATTTTTTTTAAAAAAAACCCTTCGCTGTAGAGAACTAGGGTGAAAAGCATTCATAGCAAGGGAGTGTGCCATGATGGAGTTGAACAGGCAGATGGAAGGAAATCCACTTGATCTTCAGCTGATTCCTCTGACATCCCTATCCACCAGCAGGTCTTCCTTTCTGGCAGAGGAGTAGCAATTGTGACACATTCAATGGCCTTGTCAGCTGACCTTTGGGGTGTTTTGGGATTGCAGCCTAAGCCATTAAATAAAGAATATGACATTAACGCTATACATTGTCACACACAATTTTTAACTGATACTGGGAATATCCATATTAAGTCATACTCAGAGTAGACCCATTGATATCAATGCACTTAAGACAGCCAGTGTGGTGTAGTGGTTAGGGTGTTGGACTAGGACCTGGGAAACGTGGGCCACATCTGCACATTTAAAGCAGTGCCATACCACTTTAAACAGTCATGGCTTCCCCCCAAACAATCCTGGGAATGGTAGTTTGTTAAAGGTGCTGAGAGTTGTTAGGGGACCCCTATTCTCTCAAAGAGCTATCGTTACTAGAGTTCTCTGGGAAGAGGGATTGAATGTTAAATAATTCTGAGACTTGTAGCTTTGTGAAAGGAATAGGGGTGTCTTCACAACTCTCTGTACCCTTAGCAAACTACAGTTCCTAGGATTCTTTGAAGGGAAACCATGGCTGTTTAAAGTAGTATGACACTGCTTTAAATGTATAGTGCAGATTCAGCTATGAAGCTCACTAGGTGACCTTGGGTCAATCATCATCTCTCAGCCAAACCCACCTCACAGGGTTGTTGTGAGAATAAAATGGGAAGGAGAAGAAGTGTGCATGCCACTCTGAGCTCTTTGGAACAAAGGTGGGGTAGAAATATAATGAATGAATGAGTGAAAAATAAATGAAGTTACTTAAGTTCATTGATTTTAGCAGGACTATGCAGAGTACAACAAACACTGGATGTCACCCAGTGGGTTATTATCCCAATGTAAGAAATAAATTGCTTACCAAGATGTTTATGTTATCATCAACACATCTTTGTGAATGGTCACTGTAACAATTTTATGTACATTTAAGCTTTAACATAATTGTCAGTCTATTTTTTGTGCATTTCCTGCTTGCGTTTCCCCCTCAACAACCATGTGAATATTGTGTTTCTGCCAATTTAGGATAATGCTTCACTCATCTGATGAAATAGATGCTAGTTCATGAAAGCCTACGCTATAATAAATTTGCGAGTCATTAAGGTGTCACAAGACTTGGTTATATTTTTTGATGTTACTCATTTGTCCTTGCATTTCATACTGCTTATTAGAACAACCAAGAAGGCTGTTACTGAATGCCTGGCATGTAGTCCATAAATAATGTGTTTATTTAATGAGTGGTGTTGCCTAGGGCAATTCTATTTCATTGCCCACAGCAAGAAATGAAGGCATTTATGTTGTCCTTCATAGTTTAAAAATCCCAATTAGATGCCAAATTTTGAGGATGAAATGGTGTATTTCCAAAATCGAATTTAACATTCAATACTTTTGTGGCAAATTATTTCAAGGTAAAAATAGATTTACAAAATAGATTTATATCATGCTAAAACACAGCAAAATATTTACAGAGAAGATTCTCCTAAGAAGAGCCATGCTGGATCATACCAAGAATCTATCTCAGCCTTCTCCAGCCTGGTACCCTCCAGATGTGTTTTGGCCTACAACCCCAATTAGCCCCAGACATCTTGTACAATGAGGGTCCAGTGAGGATGATGGGAGTTGTAGTCCAAAACATCTGGAGAGCACGAGTCTGAGGAAGCCTGGTCTATCTAGTCCACCGTCTGCTTCCAACAGTGGCTGTACAAATATTTTGGAGAAGTCCATAAGCAAGGCATTAAGGCAACAAACCTCCCCCTTTTGTTCCTCAGAAACTGGTATTCAGAGATATATCACCTCTGATTTAGCTGTCAAATCTAATAGATTGTGACAGACATATCCTCCATGAATTTGCCTTATTATGCTTCTAAAGTCATCTGAGCTCATCACCATCAACACATCTTCTGACTGCAAATTACGTGTTATGGGAGCTACTTTCTTTTGTCTGCCTGATATCTACTGCCAATCACTTTTGCTGGATGACAGAAGCCCTATTCAGATGTTAAAACTCTCACACAATCAGAATGGTGTGAGGGGGGAGAGTAGACATGCTTTTGCTCACCCCACCCACTCCAGAAGTCCTCACTGTCTGGCCTCACTCTTTCCATGCATGAGCAGGATTTTAAATCAAGTATGGAACCTACAGAAGTACAGCAGGCTTGCTTTCTACATTAGACCTTCACCGTCCAACACATGGAGGATGGAAGGTCAACAGGGATGTGATGGAGCTAGTAAGCTTATCTCCACTTTCCCTGCATTGCATGAGTACTTTCATATCTTAATAGGCTCCTGAGTCTTGTATTTTGAGAAAGGATAAAAATAATCTTCTCTGCCCACTTTCTCCACATTATGTATAATTCCATGAATTTCTGTCACCTCTTAGTTGATTCTTTTCTAAACTTAAAAGCTAAAGCAATGCTTTAGCTTTTTCCCATAAGAAGGGCAGTTCAACATCTTGGTCATTTTGCTTATCTTTCTGTGCCTTTCCAGCTCTACAATGTCCTTTTCAGGGTGTGAAGAGTATTCCACACAGCTAAACCACAGACTTATATAAAAGCGCTATGACAAATGATTTATGTTATCTTTCCTAATATTCCCTAACATGGACTTTCACTTTTTCACCCCTCCCACACACCATGTTGCTATTTTTATTTGGTATATTCTACCCCACCCCTAAGATCACTTTCCTGGACAATTATAGCCAGTTCTAATACCATATACATGCATGAAGTTGGGACTTCACTTAACACTTGCTTACTCTGAATCTCACCTGCCAGTTCAGAGAGGATCTGCATAAACTGCTCCTTATGCAGCTTTAACAATGGGTGGTGAATTGTGTGCACAGTACTGAACAGGTAGTTGTCAAGGCCTGGTTCAAATACATACTTGGCTGGTTGATTAATTCATGTGAGGTAAGAATAACTACCCAGCCCTCCCCTCCCAAGTAACATATCAGGTTTCCATGTGAAGGATGTTCATATGACAGCCCATTTTGCACAATCTTTCCTCTTCTTATTTAAGAGGGAAGAATTGCCTGAATCACGTCTCTATAAATATATGACTCCGTGAGGGGGTGGGGGTTCCAGATCACATTTTACTTTACATGCTTGGCAGAGGAAAGAGGTATGCAGATGTTCTTCCATGAAGCCAGAAGTATGGCCAGTCACATAGGCATATGAGCTGACCTAGTGTCAATTAGTGTTGTGCATCCATTCTGTGATGAATAACAACAGAACTGAGTGGGCTCCATTCAGTTTAGTTTTCACTGGGTCAGGGATTGGCAAACTGGCATAAATGTAAGAAGAAACATAAAAATAGCCCTGCTCAATCAGGTCAAAGGAATATTTGGTCCAGCATCCTTTTTCTACAGTGACCAACCATATGCATATGGGAAACATGCAAGTAGGACCTGAGTGTGAGAGCACTCTCCCCCCCCAACCCGGTGATTCCCAGCAACTGGTAATCAGAGGGATACTGCCTCTGACAGTGGAGGTAGAGCATAGTCCTCATGGTTGATAGCCTTATCTTCCAAAAGAGTGATGGACCCTTACCTTCTCTGGTGGCAGTGGCAGAAACTGCCTTTGGCTTTTCTTCCTCTTTTATACTATATTTTGTCAACACTGGGGGCAGGGGCAGGTAGTAGCTGCCATTCTCCACCCCCACAATGCTACAGTCTGATACAACATCTAGGGCACTGTGGGAAAAATCAAATAGGGGCCACCAGCAATAGAAGTCAGTTCCTCCCACCCCCGGCACCAGTAACAAAGCACAGCAATAGACAAAAATGGCGTGAATGACAAGAAATGTATGCCAAAATAAATATTTTTTTCTGATTAAACAGAACAAAAGAAGATGAACAGAATCCTGAAACCATTTCCCCCCCTCATAGAGTGAATTTGAGCAGCCATTCTTTTTGACCAGCTGCATGGATGAATTTTGGAACATTCTTTGAGCACATGGTATTGCAGGGATGGGGAACCTGTGGTCTTCCAAATGTTGCTGGACTATAATCCGCATCATTCCTGACCACTGCCCACACTGATGGAAGTTGGTGTTCAACAATATCTAGAGGGCTACAGGTTTACCATCCCTGCAATAGTAGATGACCATGCTGTATTACAGAGTTGTGCACAACTTTAGTTCCTAATTCATGGTAAATCTTTGGTCCTACCATATTTTAAATGTTTTAGCATTTTTGCTAGATGGATAGATACCATGTGGCATTTTGCTATTAATTACAGTCAGTTTTAAAGTAAATCACCAAGGAAGCAGCCCCTTCAAAGGGGTGGTTCACAATAATAGATTTGCATAATATGTTCTGTACAATGCTATGGAAACAGATATTCTCAGTAATTAAACTGTGTTGTGTCCTACCAGAATAAAATGATCCTGATGTTCCCCCTTTTCCAGAAAGCTCTGGCAGATTTTCCCCAGTCAGGATATGGCTTGTCCTGAAGCATCATATCTGTGACCTGGAGTAAAGACAGAGAGACTAGTTCAAGCTGGGGTGGTTGGGTCTCAGTCAAAAGATATAACGAAGTATTTCTGTGGTTTCAGATTATGCTTGAGCTTCACATCTTCACATCCAAAATGCCCCAAGCCACAGATCCATGCTGCATATACAATTCTGCAGACTGATCCAATGCATATTTACTCAGAAATAAGTCCCACTGAATTCGATGGGGTTTACTCCCAAGTAAGTGTGAATAAGATAGTCATAGGGTTATTTTTGCTATGTGTGGTGATTCATGTAGATTTGTTTTTACATGCACATTTGTTTTTACCTACATGCTTCCATATACCATAGCAGCAAAACATGGCTATGGGCTGCTTTTGTTGTTACTGCTGCTGGCACTGTATGTGAAGGCACTATATCCCTTTTGGAACACAGTAGAGAAGTATTATACAAAATTAAGATAAGGCAAATTGCAGATGAAGTGGTTCTTAGAAGGCAGTAGATGGGCATGCACAGCAGTGAAACGTGCTTGTTGTCACCTAGTGCAGTGGTCCAATTTTGAATGGATGACCACTAGAGAAAGGATTATTGGCTGCACAGACCAATGATTTGGTAGAATAAGCAGGGTTGATTACCATTTGGCTAAATGTGTCATTGAGCACAGCAACACAACAGAAGGGTAGCACCCAATCAAGTGAGATAAAAAATGGAAGCAATGGCCGCAAAATAGAATTAATTGAAAAAACAGAGTATCCTTTCATGGTGCATCTATTGATTTGATTGTTTTTGATCTCCACAGAGATCAACATGGGTTCACTGTTATAATGATCTGCGAACACTTCTCTGTGGAGAGAGGACCTTTTCAGTTCCCTGTTCTGTAGTTCTTTGAAATGTGCTATAACAAAGAGCACAATCCCTGTGCCTGTATCACATTACAAGCAAGCTTTGGCAATGAGCAAATGTCCGTCTCCACGTTTATGTAACTGTTTTATTTGGTTTCACCAAAATCAGAGCTTGGAAAAGTTACTTTTTTGAACTACAACTCCCAGCAGCCCCAGCCAGCATGGCCACTGGATTGGGCTGATGGGAGTTGTGGTTCAAAAAAGTAACTTTTCCAAGCTCTGACCAAAATATTTCAGGACTGGCTATATCTTGTCATGGAAGTTACATATCACAGCTTCTAATGTATGAACCAGATCTCTGTCTCTAAGGTTAGATTTTCAAAAAAGTATTTTACAGTGCTTTAAAGTGCCACTGATACACGGAATGCTACAGAGAGATGTGTGTCTGTGGAGTTGTTACTGCTTTGTTGTCTTGCAACAGAACTGCAAACTCAAAGAGGTAATTGTATAACGTAGCACAAGTACTCCAGTGTTTGTTGAAGATGTTAGTTTATTGTTGTTACCAAAAATAATACAAATATTTTTTGAAATGCTTTACAGTAATTTAGTTTCAAGATAGTGAAGACATGAGGAGAGCCACTTAGAAGGCTGTTATATTTGCCATAACAAGTGCTAAGTTATGTCAGAAATCTGACTGTCATGGTGACAACAGTTTTGAGATGGTTATAAATGTTTGGTTTCTTCCGATACTGTATGACCTGCTGTTTATTTATTTTTATTTTACTTATTCATTCATTATTTTTACACCCCACCTTTCTTCCAGTCAGGAGCACAGGGCATCTAACAGCAAAATTAAATAAAACAATCATGCAATAATAAAATCATCATCAGAACCATAACCTATAATAAAACACAGTAAAATCAGCAGTGACAGGTATCTGTAGAACCAGACCTAAAGCTTATAACATGTTTTATTGTATATTTCTGATTGTCCTTTAACAGCTATGACCGCTGGACTGCTTTCAGCCATGCTGATGCTTAATATATAGATCTCTTGTCATGAGCTATCCATCACTCTTCATCTACTTTCACTAAAGTAGGGTCCTTCAAGTATTCTAATCTTTCATAAATTATTAAGGATGCAACCATATCAGTTAAATGCTTTATTGAAAAGTGGGAGACAGAGCAGAAACCTCAAAAATGCAGGTACCTTTTCTCTATGCTGAAAAGAATGCTCTTGTGCAAACTGAACACCTGCTCAATATTCACCCACTCTGTGAAGGAAACTTTCACAGCAGCAGACTAGGTTGAAACACTGTGCATAGGCTGTATTTAGGAATGGGACAGATATGCATTACCCTCCACTTCAGAACATGGTGAGAATGTGCTCTATTTGAGGCACATTCAGACAGCATGATGGCAGAAGCTTTAAATCTAGCTGCATGGAGATAGTTTAACATGGTGAACAGACTGGTATAGTGAAGATTTGAAGCAAATTCTATGAGGAGTTTCCATGTGGTAAACAAACAGCCATACAAAGCAGCCACATAGAGCTGGGTTTAGAGCAGATGAGCCAGTCCTTAATTGCCTTATAGAGCAGTGGTTCCCAAACTCTTTCCTCCATGGACCACTTTAAAATTGCTGAGGGTCATGCTTTTTCTGCCTGTTGTTTAGCAGTTGTATTTCCATGGAATTCAAATGTAAATACAGTAAAAGAAATAAAAGAAGCAACAAATTAATATTAAAATAAAGTATCAATATTTAATATAGTAGATGTGCCACCCCATCTTCCATCTTCAACCACAAATCCACAGTCATGCTGCAGACCATCTGAATGAAGCTCACAGACCACTGCTGGTCTATGGACCACAGTTTGGGAACCACTGTTAATAGAACATTATAATAACATCCTCGAGGAAACCCAAAATTTTCCATTCCATTCTATTGGTTTTCTCCTTAATTGTATGAATCAAGCAAAAGAAGGCAGAGAAGGATATTACAGATTGATACAAAACAATCTAAAAATATCCATAGAAAACCATCTAAAAGTATCTAGATCTATGAAACAATATTTCTAGGCAGTGACTGTGGAAAAGGAGCCAAAGAGTTGCATATATTCTGGAACCATTGTTTGTTTGTTTAATTTGTTAGTCACTTTTCTTCACAAAAGTGAACCCAAAATAACTTACATCAATAAACTAGCTGGACAAATTCCTATAAGACTTAATTTTGAATTTTGAAAAAAGCAAAGGCTGACTGGAAAGAGCATCCCTCCTAGAATCAATTTGCCATGTACATACTACATTATATAACTCAAAAAGTCAAAATGGCTTTGATTCCCAGCCACAGACTACAACAGAATTTGCCACAATTGTAATTTGCTTTACTTCAGACTTTTGGAAGTCCATCTAAATTTGACATGACTTGCCACATATAGCCAAAGGAAGACACATACTATTCTGTTCCATTTCTCTTCCAGTCCAACTGGGAAGTGGCATCACGAGAAATCCTGGCCTGGCACTCAATGCTGCAGTACAAGCAAGTGAAGCTTGAGGATCCTACATATAGAAGACCATGTGCCACCTGTGATCTGTTTTCTATCCTTAATGCTAGTGAGAAGTAGATAGAACAACCACAAAATAAAACCCACACACTGTTTTCTTTTATTTGGGGGGCAGGGTGAAAAATGGTGGTTCTGTTTTTTAATACTTATATTTAAATGGGCTATCTGTTAATCTGTACTCAAGTTATGGTTATTTAAGAAAGAAAAAAGAGGCTAGAAACTGGAATTAATATTAGCCAAGCCTATTTGATTACCCTTATCTCTGAGATGTTCAAAAGCCATATGTTGAAGAACTTGTTCTAGCATTGTAAATTAATGAGCATTGTGTATCCCAGTCTTCTGGGTCACAGTTCAGGGTTATAAACATAAGACTTAGGCTGCAATCCTATATAACTTCCTTAGAGAAAGCCCCATGGAACTCAAAGAGACTTATTTCTGAGTAGATATGCTTCGAATTGCACTGCTTAAGTCAGAAATAATGAAACCAAAACCTTTTGCAATAAAGGCTGATTCAACTGGCAGATAAACCTGTTCATCTTTTCAGTTTTGAAATTTTAGCTGCTGGAAGATTATAAAGACTCAGTGTTCTGTTACATGGGGAAAAGCATGTTCAAGTACATGTAGCATATAAGCATATATTAATATTGCAGTTGAGGGGTGAAATAAAACACAGAGACGTCAGCTTGGGTTGAACAAGGGCCACTTTATTTACATTATAGAACAAAACCCAATTTAAAGTGACCTGCAGAGGGAAACCTAGGTGCGGGAACTGTCTATAAGCAAGTAGCTTGCCATACAGCTCTCGGGCGACCAGCCCCTGCTGGGGCAAGGGCAAGCCCATCTGCTTACCCTTTACCCCAGCCACACCCTGCAGGTGAGTAGGGGGGCCTTCCCACATCATCCCCACCCAGGGCCGTATAACCCCTGGGTAGATGAGGATAAGTTGGCCCCAGAAGCAGCCCATATCCTGCCCTCGAGCCGTAAAGCCCTGAGACACAGGCCTCTGGAACCGCCAATCACCTCCAAAGGTGCCTAAGGGGGCCACCTAGTTGTCCTTACCTATTTCCCTTCCCGCACCTTCCCGCCACAAAAGGGGGACAAATCTCTATTTAGTCCCCCTTTACCCCACTGCCGAGAAACATCTCTCGCAGACACCCCTGCAGGTCGCCCAAAATAAGTCGTTACCTGCATGAGACAGGTGAACGCCATCGGCCCTGTACAGTTCACCCTTCCAGTGCTGAATGCGGGGATGCGGAATGGCGAACCCCCCCTGCCCAAGAAGAGCCCACCGAATTTGCCGGTTGACCTTCTTCCATGCATGATCAATTCCAGCTGGATCCCATATGCCGCGCCATGTCTGACCACATCAGATGCACCAAAGGCCAACGCTGCCTTATCACTTGCATGTCCTTACATGCCTGTACGCTGAGGGCCTTGCCCTGCTTCACGCCGCAGTCATTACCACCGAGGTGGATGACCATCGCCTGCAGAAATATCTGCACCACACCTTGCTGGAACAGAGCGGGTAGGAGCCACTCCCCATGCATTCCTTGCCGGTCCAGCCACTGCACAACAGCCCCTCTACTGAGGCCCAACTGCGAGCCCATGCTCGAATTCGCTGCCCTCCAGGGTGCCCGGAAGACCATGCTGTGGCTGCATATTAGGATGTGCATCTGCTCCATCCCTGTCCAGCAACCTGTGAAAACAATGAAGATTGTGAGGCCGCTACATTCCCTTGCCCTCTAAAAGTGGGGAATATAGCCCTTGTACGCATCAGAGGACCAAAGTCCCATGCCCTGTACCAGTGCCTGTGGGAAACTAAAACCTGCTGCCGTAAAAGCAGCCCCAATTCGAGATAAATAGGTTCCAACTGTAAGGTGTCGTACCCCAGCCCCTACAATGCTCGTTTGTGAGGCTGCCGCATCCCCCTGCCCTCTAAAAGGGGAGAATATAGCCATTATATGCATCAGAGACCCAAAGTCCCACGTCCTGTACCAGTGCCGGGAGGAAACCAAAAACCTGCTGCCATAGAAGCAGCTCCCATTTTAATTGAATAGGATCCAGACTGGAAGGGGTCATACCCCAGCCCCTGCAATGCTTGTTTTGTTAACGCCAAAACTGGTATTGTTGACCCAGACAGGCATATATGGCCTATAGCTAGGGGGTCCAGATTAGCCTGGGTGAATAAATATCCTTCGGCAGAGGTTGGGCGCTGAGGCAAGGTCAACCGTACGTGCCTTCCCTTACACCTCTGGTCCGTTCTAGACCTTCCACGTTGAGCAAGCATAACCCCCCCTCCCTGGAAACATCAAAACTGGAGGGCATGTCGAGAGAGGTCTCACGTAGAGCCAGCCACCACCTCTTTTCTCCTGAAAGCCTCAAAACAGTGTATGAGCCACTGCCTGGAATAGCTTGGGTCTTCACTGAAGGAACAGACCGTTTCCCACTGGTCCACAACACCCATAAAATGTCCAGCGAGAAGGGTCGATGGGGATAGGGAAAAAACCGCCAGCCTGGCTAAGAAAGCTTACCTCTAAGTGTTCCCACTGCTATGCCCCTTCTCCTGCCGTGCCGTCTATCAGGAATATCAGCAGGTGAGTCACCGGAAAGGCCACTCTGGCATATAGCCCTTGCCGGCCCAGAATTCCTGAATACCTGTTTCTGGAAGCTGGCAAGCATGCTGGGGGCAATGTAACCCATTGAATCCAAGGGAATTCCAGCGCGCAGCTCACGGGATTAGCCCCCCTTCACACTGCCCCTGCTGCCCTATTCTGCATTCTGATAGCTGGTGATCATGCTAGGGCAATAGATAGGCATATGGCCTTCTCTGACTCCCTGCATAAACTTCTCCCAGAACAACGGGACAGGCAAGGGCCATGAATTCTAGTGTTCCTAATTATAAGAGAGTTATGAGACCCGACCCCAGGCCATGAGCTCTTCTGTCCAAAAGTCGCCTTCCAACCCCGGAAAAGAGTTAATGAAAGGTAACATTCATAGTTAAAACCCCTTCCTGAATCCAGGCTTGCAACCGCAGGAAAGGGAACCACACAGCCAGGTCGGTGCATAAGGCAGCCATAACCCTGAATTCGTAGTATGGGTGTTCAAGCCCCATCATAGCATAATAACCCCATTAAAAGACCCCTAACATCAAGAGGGCCGAAAAGAAACACTTCATGGTCCCAATCCAGGATCTCATCTGGGACGGTTCAAGCTTGCCCCTGTGCAGCTTTCAGCCCTGGGCAAGAGTCAATCTTGTTACAGAAATGTGAACACCGGGGCAGGATCCTTCATACTATAAGCTGAAACCTCAGGTGCTAACATGCCTCCCACAAGCTGCCATACCTATGAACATCCACTCAGACAGATAGTGCCCCACTGCTTAGGAGCCCACTTGTCTCCTGACTGCCCCCTCACGGAAGGCTCTGAAGCACTCCATGCGAGAATTATAGCATTCCGTAGGTAATGTTCTGCCACTACAAATGCATAAGGCATATGCGCACACTATGATGATGGAGTGCAGCTCACTGATCCTAGACTAACTAGTGTGGACCCCTCACTGCCTGCCCCTTTGAATAAGACTGGCGTGACCAAGTGTACTTCTGTACATTCTGACCACAGCCGTTATTGCCATGACTAAACGGGGTGAAGATTGTAGGCCATGAGGGCCAGCTGTGAGTTGGAGGCCATGAAGGCCAGCCAGGAGTTGGGGTATGAGACTGGGAAACAAAAGGCAAACACCATAACATAACAAACCTACCCTTAAACCGGGTAGCCTGCTAACCAAGTTCATAGTACCCGGAGTCTAACTGGGGAAGGGACACCTGTCCCTAAGCAGCCGGTGGCTCCTTCTTACCCTTTTGAAGGCCTGTTGCCTCCTATCTCCCTGTTGCACATATCCGCTGAACATGACCCAGCAGTGTGATGCTGCAGCAAAAAGGGCAAACGCAGTTTTGGGCTGCATAAACAGAGCCATAGTTTCCAGGTCGAGGGAAGTAATAGTCCCACTATATTCTGCATTAGTCAGGCCTCATCTGGAATACTGCGCTCAGCTCTGGGCGCCTCACTTTAAGAAAGATATAGACAAGTTAGAGCGGGCTCAGAAGAGGGCAACGAGGATGATAGCCGGTATGGAGAACAAGTCTTATGAGGAAAGGTTGAAGGAACTTGGCATGTTCAGTCTGGTGAAGAGAAGGCTGAGGGGTGACATGATTGCACTCCCCAAGTACCCGAAGGGCTGTGACACAGAGGAGGGTACAGATTTGTTCTCTGCTGCCCCAGAGGGTAGGTCTAGGTCTAATGGTTTTAAGTTGCAGGAGCGTAGATTCAGATTGGACAGTAGAAGGAACTTCATGACAGTAAAGGCAGTTTGGCAATGGAACCGACTGCCTAGGGAGGTGGCGGGATCCCCTTCGCTGGATGTCTTCAAGCAGAGGCTGGACAGCTATGTGCGGGAGATGCTCCAGCTGTGGATTTCCTGCTGTGAGCAGGGGGTTGGACTCGATGGCCTACAAGGCCCCTTCCCACTCTATGATTCTATGGTGCTAGCATCAACCCTTTTTTCCAGGGATTGGCACTGTAAGGCAGCTGCTAAGATCTCACTGCCTCAGGTAAACTCACAGACACTACTTGGGAGCAGCAGCTCCTTGGAGTTCCAAGCCCTATTGCGTGGGTGGGTGGTTGTCTGCTATGCCTCCCCCCCACTTTGTGCCATGCACAGCAACACCTCCTTCTCAGAAGTCCGGTGGCACAGGGCAATTGCTGCTCTCGCGCCTCAGAAAGTGAGTAGTGTTGCAAGGAGCAGTAGCCACTGCCTCCAGTGCCACGCCTGCCCTCTTGCTCTAGGCCTGGCTGTGTAACAGCAAGGATGAGGAGCACTGAACTGCCACGGAAGACAATGCAAATGAGGAAGAGGTTTTGTCTCAGGTTCTACAAATGCTAGAAACGTACTATTTTTATTTTTATTTTTTAAATGAAAGCTGGGAGCATTATTCACCCAGGAAGGAACAAGTGCCGCCTTGGCCTCTCCGCTGGGGACGCCCATGGCTCACGACCTGCTTGCGAGCTTCCCATACTGGGCATTTGGTTGGCCATTTTGAGAACAGAGCCCTGGACTAGGTAGGCCTCTGGCCTGATCCAGCAGGGCTCCTGTTATACCCACTCTGTCGCCCTGGATGGCGCCTCTGCCACTCTCTACTTATGGCCGCCCATGGTGGCCCCTCCCCGCTCCTTGCCCCCACCACCGCTGGGGGTGGGCATCTCCCCCCACTTTGGGGGCCTTTCCTTTCCCTTTTGGCCCCCCTTGTCCTTTCTTGGGTGGCATATCTAGCTGATTTGGGGCTCCCTGGCCCAACCCTGTCTAGAGAGGGAGACTGGGGCCCCGCTTACAAAACGACGTGATTTCAAAACGTTGTGAAGGGGCCCGCCTGCTTATTCTATACCCCCTCCCGGCACCCAATTATCCAGGGGGGGAGCCTAATTGGCCTGCACGCGGCAAGGATTGATGGTTGGGGTCATGCACCACCTACCCCCACGTTAATTAAAATTAAAATTTAAATTTAAAAATTGCCGGCCAAAGGCCGTCTCGCCTGTGGTCCTCACCGCTGCTGGCTCCGATCCTGCGCTGCCGCCTCGTAGTGAGCCGCCGCAGGGCCTCCCAAGGCCAGGAGCCTCGCCGCGTAGGCCTTGGTGCCAGCCACCAAGCCTCGCCATGCGCCACCTCGCTGCCGCTGCCTCTCTGTCTCCCGATGAGGCTGGGGGGGGGCTCGCCGCCGCACAGTCAGCCTGGCCTCAGAAAGCCTCCGGAGGCCCACGTGCGTCGAGCAGCAGAAGAGGAAGGTGGAAGGGGCGGCTGGACTCAAATAGTTCTATAGACCCCGCCCCTTACGCTGCACGTCGCGCTGACATCACGGGCGTGACACTGCCCCATTAACAGATGGGGGCAGCGTCTTCACTCCCACCTGCAATCATGCCCCGCTCGTCAGCTGCGCGGCGAGCAGAGCTTCGTATGTAATAAATCAAGCATCTGTGGCTCATAAAGCACTCATTGTGTTATGATATCTAAAGAGACATGTCTGCTTTTATTTCAGATTGTCTGAATCTAACACCAGCAGTCAGTGAATCTTCAACAATGTGCATTGTGTTAATTCCTCTGTAGCCTCCCATTGCCCTTAAGCTTAAAGATAACTTGACAATAGATTTCCACCACCACTGCCACCCAAGGGTATGTCCACCTGGGGCTTCCTCACGTAGAACAATGCTGATATGCAACTGCAATAGCACTATCGTTACTGACTGAAATTAATTGTAAAAGGTAGAGAGGAAAGAACAATCAGTTAATGATGGTTGGCACGCTATGTAGCCAGAGAGTGAGACCATTGTCATGACTGCTGTTAGGTTGTTTGAAACATGACACTAACCATGATCACATGAACTCAGTGGCTATAACATGTCTTCCTAGCTCACCATCTCCCAGATATGTTTAGTAGCATATAAGGATGGGCAAATCTGTCAATTTTGGGTTCTCTTGGTTTCTTATTTTTCCAGTCTTAAGTTCTGTTCCCTACACTTCCAAATCAGATTCTGAATGTTTTTGTAAAAGTCCTCATGAAAACTCATCAGCAAATTCCTCCTTATGCACATTTTGTATGCAATTTAACCTAATATACACATTTTTACAAAACAAACTTCCCTACTATAATGCATTTTGCATGTTATTTTCACACACACACACTTTACTCTAGTATATGCATTTTTTTGTATTCATTACTTGGCTAGAGAATTACATTGCAAAATTCTGAGAAGTACAAATTTCAAAAGATAGTAAGTTTGCATATTGTTCTGGGAAGGTAGGGCCACCTTTAAATGTAAAGTGAATCAAATTGCTCTCCCATCCCTAGTGGCATATGAATATAGCAAGCTGCCTTATGGACCTTCAGTCCATGTAGACCCATGATGTCAACACTGACCGGCAGTGGCTATCCAGTGTTTTGGACTGGACTCTTTCCCAACCTACCTGGAGATGGCAGGGATAGAACCTAGGATCTTTTGTAGGTAAAGCATGTGCTATATCACTGAGCTACAAAGAATTCTCATGCATATGTACTCTCAAAGGACTACACTGATTTGCCCTGTGTATGTTAGTGAATGAATATCTGCTTGCACAAAGCCTGCAAAGCTTCACAAAAACCACTAGAGCTTATTACCAGGCAGCTACATGGAAGTCAATGCAGCAAACATTTTGTAAACAGTAAAATTACTAAGCCCTCTCTTTCCAAAAGCACCCCATTATGCTGCCTAAATGTGGAGCAACTATAGAAGCAAGTTTCAGTGCTGCAGCATGAGAAATAGCCATCAGAAAATAAAGGTAAGTCCTGGTGCATGCTCACAAATCCTTGCACAGACCTAAAAGGGTACTTCAGAGAGTAACTTGTGTCTTCAATGAAGAAATGACTAATGCATGTTACTGTCAAAGATATATCTCTGTACACTGAAAACAAAATCCCATAGTGGTAATGTCTCCATACTATAACTTTGATCTAAACACACTTTTAATCACCTGGATGGTTAGGCCATCCAACGGTATCCAGTTAACCAAATTTCTATAAAGTCAGTTGCTTCTTGCCATATGCAAGCATCCCTTCCAATGATCTGCAGACTCTTTTGCATAGTCCTCTGAGCTGTGGCAGTTGATTTATAGTCCAGGCTCTTCCCTCCAGAGAGAGAGAGAGAGAGAGAGAGAGAGAGAGAGAGAGAGAGAGAGAGAGAGAGGAGAGAGAGAGAGAGAGAGAGAGAGAGAGAGAGAGAGAGAGAGAGAGAGAGAGAGAGAGAGAGAGAGAGAGAGAGAGAGAGAGAGAGAGAGAGAGAGAGAGAGAGATGAGAGAGAGAGAGAGAGATGCCAGCCCACAGAAACAGCCCCTCCAGAAATTGGTAGCATATTCTTTCTACACCTGTTGGTATTGAAAATCCCAGGTACAGGCAATATTCAAAAATCAATAAGGCAACATTAGTATCTTGTCTATAGGTACATTGCTATATCCAAGAGTTCCCAATCTAATCTCTTTTCTTTTTCTCCAGTCACAAAAGTTCTCAAAATTATGCTTTTTTTCCCCATATTAGGGATCTATTGTGAAGGGAAAGTGCTGTCCATGGTGCTGATGCTGTGCTCTATGGAGAAAAAACCCATGTGTGAGTAAAATGTGGCAAATGTTGATATTCCAAAATCCTTTTTAAGTTTTAGAATGGTTTTGGCATGCTTCCACCAGTACTGAACTAGAGGTCAGATATGACTCACTTTTTAATTGCCTCAGTCTTTGATATTTATCACTTTGGGATGAAATAAATTCCTTCTTTGATTCAGTGAGTGTAGTATGATAAGCTGGTTACAGTTTGCAAGCTCAGGCTTGTATTCAGCATAGTGCTAAGCAGATTGTTCCATTAGTGCAAGAATTTCTCCTTGCACAATGGAACAATCTCTCACTCTCCTCCCCTACCCCTAAATTTGTTTGGGGTTTTTCCCCAACCCTCTGGACCACATTTGGGGATGGTGTGGGGCCCCTTCAAGGGCAGGGCATGGGGGAAATCCCATTGCACTAGCAAAACCTTTTACATAAATAATGAATTTAATCTAAAAAAATTCATTACTCGTCTAAAATGAATAGATCATATAGATTAGATGAATCATATAGATTAGATGAATAATGAATTTAATAAGGAAAGCAAAAGCAAAAGGAGACAGAAACACTATTAGAACCCTAAATGCAATAATAAAGCAACTAGTACATAGGGACAAAGAGAACTATTACAATAGTTATTGTATAGAAAAAGAAGAGCACAACAAAAAGGAAAGAACAAGAGCCCTATTCCAAACGAGTAGAGAAATTAAAGGGAAATTTAAACCAAGAGTAGGGATGTTGAACAATCAACAGAGAAACACACTGACTGACCGAGATGAAATAAAAGGAAGATGGAAGCAATACATTAAAGAATTCCAGAAAAGAGATGCAAGGATGGCAGATTCATTCATGGAGGAACCTTTTCATGAAGAACCAGAAATTTTAGAATGTGAGGTAAAAGCTGCTCTTAAAATACTTGGAAGAAACAAATCACCTGGAAGAGATGGCATACCAATACAGTTGCTACAAGCTACTGAGACTGAATCTGTCCAAATTTTGACAAAAATTTGTCAACCAATATGTAAAACTAAACAATGGCCCACTGACTGGAAGTGTTCAATCTACATCCCAATTCCAAAGAAAGAAAGGGGATCCCACGGAATGCAGTAATTATCGAACTATTACCTTAATATCACACGCAAGTAAAGTAATGTTCAAGATTCTACAACAGAGGCTCTTACCATATATGGAGCGAGAAGTGCCAGATGTCCAAGCTGGATTTAGAAAGGGAAGAGGTACCAGAGATCATATCACAAACATACGTTGGATAATGGAATGGACCAAGGAATTTCAGAAGAAAATCACCCTGTGTTTTATAAATTACAGCAAAGCCTTTGATTGTGCAGATCATGAAAAACTATGGAATACTTTAAAAGAAATGGGGGTACCACAGCATCTGATGTGCAACCTATAATCTGGACAACAGGCTACTGTAAAACAGAATATGGAGAAACCTATTAGTTCCCAATCGGAAAGGGTGTGAGACAGGTGTATTTTATCACCCTATTTATTTAATCTATACTCAGAACATATCATACGGAAAGCAGGATTGGAACAAGATGAAGGAGGTGTGAAAATTCGAGGGAGAAATATCAATAATTTAAGATGTGCAGATGATACCATATTGCTAGCAGAAACCAGTAATGATTTGAAATGAATGCTGATGAAAGTTAAAGAGGAAAGCACAAAAGCAGGACTACAGCTCAATGTCAAAAAGACTAAAGTAATGACAACAGAAGATTTATGTAACTTTAAAGTTGACAATGAGGACATTGAACTTGTCAGCCATTATCAATACCTTGGCACAGTCATTAATCAAAATGAATACTCAAGAAATCAGGCTGGGACTGGGGAGAGCAGCTATGACAGAACTAGAAAAGGTCCTCCAATACAAAGATGTATCACTGAACACTAAAGTTAGGATCATTCAGACCATGGTATTCCCCATCTCTATGTATGGATGTGAAAGTTGGACAGTAAAAAAAGCATATATAAGAGAAAAATCAACTCATTTGAAATGTGATGTTGGAGGAGAGCATTGCACATACCATGGACTGCAAAAAAGAGAAATGATTGGGTGTTAGAACAAATTATACCAGAACTATCACTAGAAGCTAAAATGATGAAACTTAGGTTATCATACTTTGGACACATAATGAGAAGACATTATTCACTAGGAAAGACAATAATGCTTGGAAAAACAGAAGGGAGTAGAAAAAGAGGAAGACCAAAGAAGAGATGGATTGATTCCATAAAGGAAGCCACAGACCTGAACTTACAAGATCTGAACAGGGTGGTTCATAGCAGATGCTATTGAAGGTCGCTGATTCATAGGGTTGCCATAAGTCATAATCAACTTGAAGGCACATAACAACAACCAATGAATTTAATGCTATATCCTAGAGCAGGCATGTGGAACTGGATCTGACCAGAGGGTCAGATCCAGAACTGGCCAAACTTCTTTGGGGCCGCCCACCTGTCAATCTCCTGATGAGACTGAAAGCTCTTCTTTTGCAGCCCCAGCCTGAATTGTTTGAATTCAAGTTGTGGCTGCAAAGGAAATATTTCTTTCTTTACTGCTGGTGCTTTATAATTTGGTGTCTTTTTCTGACACTATGCAGGGCAACAGAAAAAGGGGACTAATTAAAAAAATGTTGAATTTTGGATGCAAAGGAAAAATATCAGTGTGCACTTACAGTTCTTCCTTTGCATTTGGTATGAACTTTCGCCACCTGATGTCATATGATGCCAGGCAAGGGAAAAGTTAGAGTGGTTCACCCACAATGGACTTGAAGTTCCGCAACACTGCTCTAGAGGATGTGTGCTCTAGAAACATTAATTGCATTGTCTTATGAAGAAGTGGGTGCTTGGAGGTGTCTGAGGAGAACTTCCACTATGGAAGTGGGAGACAGCAAAACTACCCTTAATGGTAAGTTTTCTGAAATGAATTCAAGGATGTTACTTACTTATTTTTATATCCCACCTTTCTTCTGTCAAGGAATCCAAGGTGGCATGCATGTGCCTCCTCCAGGGTGCTTCTAATCTAGAACCCTAGCAAACCACCTTGAGGTTCATGGAAAAAAGGTGGGTTGCAAATTTTATTTATTTATTCGATTTATTCGTCGCTCATCTGGCTGGTATCCAGCCACTCTGAGTAACGTACAAAGCAAAAACATATAAAACATCAAGTATACATACATAAATAAATAATCTGCATTAACACCTGTGGCCCTCCAGATGCTGTTGTTGATCATGCTGGTTGGGCTAATGAGAGCTCGCCACATAACATCTGGAGAGCCACAAGTTCCCCACCACTGACCAAAAGGATGGCAGCAGTGAGTTGCCTTGAGCATCTTCCTGTCATATAGCAGAGAAGAAGCTGTTAATTTCCACTGGCACTGTCAATCTCAGCCTATGGGAAATTGGCATAAGTGAGATAATACTCTTAATAAATCTCATCATGTGACATTTTTGTGTCTCATCATGTGAAACTGATGCCTGTACTCTCATAAAAACAAGGAAGTGAAGTGATACTAATGGCATTCCATTTATTGCTTAAAAATTTAAACGAACAGGCACGTCTTGAAGAAATACAAAAATTAATCTGACATGGAACCTTAATAGGACATATGTGAATGACTACATTTTATATTAAAATACTTCCATTTAAGGTTGTTCTCAGGAGAATGTGATCTCATGGTTTGGCATCAAGTCCACTGTTAATAAATATTTGGAGGAACATTTAACAATAAAGGTGTAGATTTAAAAATCTAATACTCCACTTAGTATTATTGATCCTATGCTAGCTCTATGGATATAATTATATACCGCAAAAGCAGCAAGGCTTGGTGGATTGTGCCCTCAGTTCCAGGAATACACTGAATGGTAATAAGCACTTGCAAAAAGCAAGTTTATTGCTGGTTGAATTTTATTCAATTTTCAAAGTGTTGTCTCCAAGGCACTTTCTGGAAATTACTTATTATACATGCTAGAAGGGTCCAAACTGCTACTGAATGATCAATTATTTCAACTGTGTGCTTCATAAGAATGATATTCAAGTAGGGGATATTATCTCAGAGTAGAAAAAGATAGGAAATATTCCACACTGGTTCGTGCATGCACACATTCACAAGGGTGCACACACACACACCCAAATTATCAAACAGCTGATCTTTTTCATAACTCAAGCATTTATTTTATCATCAGATCAATGTCAGGTCACTTATAGTTAAATTGGCCTACATAGATGTAGTCATTAAAGAGATGCATTCAATGTAGAAAAAATCCAATTACTTTTTGCATTAGAGAAATCAAATTCATTTTCTGATGCTAGTCAAGGACAGTAATTGTGGATCCCGGTACATCAAAGAAAATACTTGACATTGTCACAACATACCTAACAATAGCATAGTCTTGCTTGGGCAAAAAGCATGTAATCATTGTCATCCCAACAATTTGTTATGGCTTCCACCAATGCTGCCCCCCAAAACACAAAAACAAAAACACCTCACTTGTTTTACACAATAATTTAGTTTATTAGCAATAAGTGGGCCTCCATAACAGCAGTTTTTTGTACATTCTACAATTGCTATTCACATGATATTCTTCATCATGATATTCTTTCATACTGAAATATATGACCTTTCAGTCTTCTCACTGATCAAGTGTTTTTTTCCCAGCACAAAAGCTTGTACTTCATTGTCCTACTCAGTTTTCATCACGATCAGTTTTTTCCTGTTCTCTTTTCTAATGTGAATTTGTATAATTGCAACATTAAAGTATAGACATATTTATTTTTAATTTTTGCTAAGTTCTTTTAGCAGACAAAATGTAAAGCAACTTCACAGTCCCACTTACATCATCATCTAATCTTAGGCATCCCCTCCCTAGTTTTGCAACAGAATTTAAAAAAAATTTTTACAGTGCCAATAGGTGTAATTGTGCAACATCAGCAGTTGGTAAGAAAAAATATAATGTCCATAGTTACAGAAGAAATTAAAAAGCAGCTATATATGCAGAAAATGCAAAACTTAGTACCAAACTAGTGAGAGACAAAACACAGGGTGAATGAACTGTGAGAAAATTACTGGTTCAGATGTACCCCAGTTGTATATTTCAGAAATCCAATGATCTGTTTAGTCAACAAACTTCTGTGAGACCTGGCTGACTAGGAAATGGTGAAATCTGTAGTGCTGGGGAGGTGTAATCTGATAAACAAGATACATACTCTTCACTGCCAGGAATCATCTTTATATATATGGTATAATCATGATAAAAAGAGAAAATCGAATACTGTTTTCTTGTGAAGCTTGGAAGTGTCACTGTACTAATTGTATTTGCTTACAATGGTTGAATGCAAAAAGCTTGGGCTCCTTTTATATATAACTATGATCTATTAGAGGAAACAAAGAACTTCAAAATTACACAGTGTGCATTGATTTATGTTTGTTGTTCCTGAAAGGCACAAAGGGCACAGTCAAATCTGTGCTCTGTGGAAAGATAAAATTAGCATTTCTTGCACTTCCATGAAGAACCACATCCATTTTTCAAACTCTATGAAGGCAATCTAAAATGCTTTAGCAGTGCATTGCTTTTCTTCATTAGAAGAAGCTTAAAATGCAGTATTTTCTGGGAGGCCCCATGAAATCAACCATTTTCTTGAAATGGATTTTAGTATGAGTTATAGGATTATAGGAAGTAGTGTTGTGTACGTATCCCCTGATCCAATTTGTGGGCCCTATTTGTAAATACAGATTAAGCCCAATCCAGTCTCGACAGATTTGGGCCTGATTCAAATCATAATCCAGATATTATCATTCTAAGAAAAATCCCATTGCAAAACTGAAATGGCCATAACTTTTTTGTCTTTTGACCTGGAGACACGAGAGCCCCTGTAGAGGGGATTATTGTTGTTATATGCCTTCAAGTCGACCATGACTTATGGTGACCCTATGAATCTTTTGGATGTATTCATAGGGTTTTCATGGTAAGAGGTATTCAGAGGTGGCTTACCATTGCCTTTGTCTATCGAGGGGATTAACCCTGCTAAATTTCAGGTGAGTATCTCCATGGGTTTTCATGCTAGCCATCTTTAAAATTTGCTTTTTCCAAAAAGATTTTTTTTAAAAGAAGACTCTGTCATATTGGAGGCAGATTGCCAACAGCAGTAGGGAGTGAGGGAAAAATAAAGATACTGTTTATTATTAATAATATTCTCTTTGGATAGCAATTGGAAATAATAATAATAATAATAATAATAATAATAAATGTGTAACCACACAAGATGACTGCTTTTTATTGTTTGTGGGTAACAACTGGATACTACTACTACTACTACTACTAACAACAACAACAACACTGAATTCAGATAGCTGTAGCTAAATATGGCCACAAGTCTGAATAGTAATTCTTAGCAATCAGAATCAAATCACATAAAAAACATATTTTTTTAAAAAAAAATGTAAATAAGGATGCCACTGGGATTGATTTGGGAAAGAACAGAAAACATACACAAACTGAATAAATGCTACCCAACTCAGGACTAGCCAATCCACTCCGTAGCTGTTTCAACCCAATTTGGACAGGATACAAATAGGTATGAATCAACCCTATTTGGTTTGTTGTTTGTACAAATACATGCACAGCTCTAATAGGAACCTCCACCGCTATAGGATATATTATAGGGTATCTCCATAATATTATGAAGTTATTTCCATAATAGTTTACCATAGGTTGTGTCCAACAACATCCTTTCAGTTGAAGAAGGCTTCTTGATCAGCTTATGTCAGTGGAAAAACAATTCAAGCAATTTCCCTCTGTGCACTCCCATAATCTGCTCCAGAGGATTAGGGAGCTATTCAGAACAATGTGGGAGGTGGCACTGGAGGCTGCCACAGAGAGAACAAATGCCCCCAAATTGTCTCTTTCCCTGTTCTACTGATAGAACCCTCCACTGGACCAAAGAACTTTACATCAACAGAGGGCCATAATGTTTTATGTATCACATTCGCTTCCCTGAATTTGGCCACTTGGGATGAATTTCAGGAACTTGTCATGAGCAATCATGGAGTGATGAAGAAGAAGATGAAGTGGGTTGCAACCAGGAAGTGCTGAGACAGTAGGCTCCAGTAATTTTGACAGTAACAGCTCCTCTCCCTGAGCTCCATTTACAACAGAAGGAATGCAGGCTGATCAAGAGCCTGTCCCTTCTCCTCCTCTCCACCACCTCTTCTCACGAGGTGCTGCCACAGGGCACCCCTCCTCTAGAGGAGGAGGATCTTGGTGAGGTGGCACCACCCCATCACCCCAGACATGCAGACAACTGCAATGGCAGACTCAGCTGACCCCCCACTTTCACACCTAGGAGGAGAGCACATGTGCATGCACATTCCCATTCTGTGACAGGTTCCTCACGCAAGTAGAAAGAGGCCATCTGAACATACTTAAGGGTTGTAATGGGGTGTGTCTAATTGCAGTGACAACACCGTAGCTTTGAGTAGTTATGCCGTGTAGAGATACAGAATCTTGTGTGACCTATGAGCTGATCCACGAAGTGCTCTTAAACAGATGTTTTTCATTAAACATACTGGGGGGAAATACATCAGTGAGTCTCAGACTGATTCTAACCGACTTGGTCAGGACAGAAGTGGGCATTCTGTAAACATGCAGCAAACTGGAGGTCAGGCAATAAAGAACAATGCTCCCAAATAGGGCTTATATTAACCATCCAACCATCACCATTCACTTAGCACACACATTACATTATTAGCCCAAGACTCTCAGGTTGGGAACCAATCTGGCCTAAAGGGCAGAGTGTTGGATTTCAACATGGGAAACAGTGAATTAAAATCCCTCCTCAAATGAGAGTTATATTATAATCAGTACTACAAAGCTCTTGCCTATTGTTAGACACAAAGCCTTTTTGTTGCCTGCTTATGTGACTTAAGCTGCTGGCTGCTCATTAAAATGTACTTATGCCTTATACATATTCACAGAATAAGCTATGTATTTAAAGAAGTCCAGCTTCTCAGAAATGGAAACTCCCCCCCCTTTTCAGAGTGCTACACAGTCAGATTTTTATTAGATTTGCTGCTTGTAATTTTCTGACAATTTCTTTTCCTATGTTCACAGCTGATACGTACAAACTTTGCTTTACAGCCGCTCTTGTTTGTCATCTCAGCTTGATTAAGCATTTAAACAGTGTTTTGCATAGGATTGCGCACCTTCTGTTGAAATCATGCTTGGCTGGTATTTAGTAAAATCGACTGAAATTTTATCTAGGCATGCCCTTTCGTGATGTTACCTCTTGGAATCAACAATATTTAACACTGACTTTCCTTATTTACTCTGCTATAATACAGACCTGACAATCATTTTCAAATCTTTCAGTAATGATGTTGTAAGCAGCTCCTGATGATGCCATTAAGCTGTTTACATCCAGCACTTAATTTAATGCCTTGGAGAATTGCAGGGTTTTGCCGCCTTTTTAAAAAACTTGTCTTTCAGCCTGATCCAATGAACATATGCACTGGCACAGAACTATTTGGGATGAGTGGAACATTGTCTGCAATGCAAAGTCACACGTCCCACTGCACTGATGTTGTACTGGTGTCACATGAATCCTCTAGGAAAGGGGGAGAAATCTGATTCAGTTCATATTCAAAGCTGAATCTATCAAATTTGCACTTTCCAAAACCAATATGAGAACCTAAAGAGAGCCATCCTTCAAAACTCAAGTATAACCAATTTTTGTGATGCAGTTCTCCAACGATGTTTACATAAATGTTTGTATTAGTGAAAAGTAAGCATAAAATGAATATATTAGTGAAAATAACACAGAGAATCACTTGCAAAAATGTGTACATTAGTCAAAACTTCAAATAAAAATGTGTGTATTAGGTAAAATTTGCACTAAAATGCTGAAGATATTTTAGGAGGATTTATTTTGCTGCAGAAAGATGGAGAACAGAATTTAAAACTGGAAAAATGTGCAACCGAGTGAACCAAAACCCCATGTCATACCTCATATAAAACCACTAACAGCAGTATGTCCAAAACAAGCTAGATTTAAAACCAAACAACAAAGTCTGCCATAACTGAAAAAAATCCCAATACACAACTGACAGTTGATACCAAGCAAATTTTACCCCCATGAATGATTCAGTGAAACTGGTTGTCATGAGACAAACAGCCCTGTTTGAATTAAGCGATGAGAGGGAAGAAATCGGGACAATCTATCCATACACAATCAGAGAAGCCGTTTGAAAATTGCATGGCTAATTGCATCCATGCAGTCCTACATATCTAATGTGCTACATTGTTTTAAAACGAAGTCACAGCCGTCAGGCAGCCTAGTGCACAGATTATTTCCATTTACTGTAATTAGGCTACATTCTGTGCTGTCACAGCCACTCATACCTGGAGGTTCAGGGGCATTAAGCTTTTGAGCTTCTTCCAACTTAAAAACACTGATATTTGAGTGTTTGCAGCCACCACCCTCTGGAATGCCTTTCTTCTGGAAATTCATGAGGTGGAGAAAGCAACAACCTTTAAAACGTTTATGGATACCCAAGCTTTTCCTGGGATTTGAATCTTAATTTATAATGGTTTGGTTTTGTATGCTGCTTGGCTTTGTTTGTGTTATGCAGTTGCATTTTGTTTTTATCTCATTTTTATCTAGTTTTTAGGAAAGTTTAGTGGACATTGCTGTTATATTTTTACTGTTTTTATGTAAGCTGCTTAGAGATTTTTTATCATATTTAATCAGAGCTTGGAAAAGTTACTTTTTAAAATTACAACTCCCATCAGCCCCAGCCAGTATGGCCACTGGATTGGGCTGATGGGAGTTGTAGTTCAAAAAAGTAACTTTTCTAAGCTCTGTATTTAATATAATAAATAAATAAATAACCAACCAACCAACCAACCCCCTTCTTTCACCCTGGCCAGCATGAGCCGGCAAGACTTTATATGTGTTGGTAACTTTAACCACTGTTCTTTCCAGGCCCCGGTTTAGGATTGCTCTGCCTGGGTACCTCTACAGTTGTCATCCACACAACCCAACAGAAAATCATTAATCACTGTGTCTATAAACAAAAATCAAGGCTGTTTCAGACCCCAAACACCCATGTACTGGTCACAGCCTCTCTTACATTCTTAAAGACCAATCCTTAACAATAAATTGCCTGAAACTGTTTACTCATCCCACTGATTTCAGTGGAATTTGCTAGAAAGTTCCTGGGTTGATCTGAGCCTCAACTGGGAAAGGACCTATGAAATGGGCATTCAGTTTGCAACTGGGCACACTAGGAAGGTATTGTGTGGACAGCTACACCAGGTCCTCTACCTTCAGCTCCAGCCCCTCTTTGCAATGCCTGTCGGAGGCTTCTTAGTAGGCAGCTTTTGCCTGGTCCAGCTGCTCTTACAGAAGTTGAATCATTGCCCAAAGTTCCTGGAGGAAGTCTTCTGCCACAGGAACCATAGAGGATGTAATGATGGATGGTAAAGAGCATGGATGGTAACCATAGTGGTTGTAAAAAGGAATTTTTTGAATGGAGGAGTGTGGAGAGTTGTATGCAAATTCTGCAAGGGGAAGCAGTATGATCCAATATCTTGTTTATTATTTATTTTTATTTAATTAATTAATTTCTATCCTGCCCTTCCTCCCAGTAGGAGCCCAACTTGTTGATAGTTTACATATCTTGCCATAACAGCTGGTCTTCCCATAAATCTTTCTATTGTCTGGCAAATGATTCTTTTAACATATCCAGGTAAGCAATGAAGATTAACACCAGCTGTCCCATTAACTTGGTTTGTTCAGCTAACATATACTTCAGTACTACATAGACTTAACACTATAAAGCAGATAATACTTCACCATTCAGACACTGGGAGATTCTGATCTTAGATCTTAACAGTAGCAGTTGCTGGGGCACACTCCCTCCTGTATCTGGCTCTTAATGGTTGTATATGGAATCTCTATTAAACAATGAACTGTCAGCCCATTTTATACCCAGTGGGCAGATCCCACTAGTCAGGGGCTGGCCTTCTGTAAAGCCAATCAGGATCATGGCACTCAGCTGCCCACTGCATGAGTTAGCCTGGAATCTTATATATGGGTTTCCTGTGTGGACCTGCTCAATAGCATGAGTGATTACTTGGCAGGCAGTCCATCAAAAGAAGCACATTCCATTCCCACACATCCATATTTGGGCTTCCTGTTGACACTCCTTATATGGCCCTTCCTGCCTGGCACTGCCCAGCAAGCCCCCACTCTTCTTAGCAGTCTCTGTGACCTGGCACCTCCAGCCCCTCCCAGTTTATTCTAATTAGACTGCCTTTAGCCACCCCCTCTTATGACTTTAGGTGACATCATCCATTCTTACACAGAATTAAAACTTATTACCATGACATGCGCCTATATCATACAAAGCATATTGTTAAGCAGTTTCAGACCCTTATTTAGGCTCCAATTAGGGCATTAAAGGGGCAATTGCTGGATTCCACATATCTCAATGAGACCCAATCCATATGGCATACACAGCATAAATACTACTGTCTGGAAGTGATGGGCAGTACATAGCTTGAGCTCCAAATCCAGGAGTTGGAAAAGAAATGCTTAGGAACTGGACAATTGAAATATTAAAAGCACTGCTGGTATATAACTAGACAGCCACACCTTTTTCCACTATTAACTGGCAGCAAGAAGTTGTTTCCCTGCTATTATGATACAATCAAATATTAAGTGGAAAGGTTGTCATGGATTACTTTTCTCTGTATCAGTAATATTCATCAGCAGATTTCTTTTTACCATCTGTGCCTATAAAAAAAATTAAAAAAACAACCACAAAATCCAGCAATAGAAAAACTAACACCTAATTATTTTTTGAAGTCACTACTGCAACACAGATTAGATTCAAACTCAAACAGAATTCTCTTTAAAATATTTTAATAGCTGATTAAATATATACATATATTGTGTTGTCTTGTCAAATGCACACAAAAAGTGTCAAAACTATATTTTTAGCCATGAAATCTATTAAAGCCCACACAACTTTGTTTTGTATTTATGTTGACAGATGAAAAAGGTTGAATATCAGAGATCTGAGCTTCTCTCACTGCACTTCAAAGTTTCTGTTCCTACACAGCTGTTTCCTCTACTGTTCAGTTTTTTTTTTAAAAAAATCTTGTTTATTATATTGGGTTTATATTGATCACCTCTGTAGCTGAATGTTAATTATCTCAAACTATAGTCTTATAAACAAGCCATCAATTATTATAGAAATGCAATTCAAAGACTAGAATAGGGGTAGCCACAGTGGTGCCCCTCACCCCCCATGTTGCTAGACTATAACTCCTATCAATCCCAGCCAGCATGGCCAATGGTCAGGGATGAAGGGAGCTTAAGTCCAATTAGGGATAGATGAACCTGACAATTCTGGTTTCTCTCAGCTTCTCATTTTTTCAAACCTAAATTGGGGGAAAGGGTGGTGTAAGGAAACATGCAGTTCTTTTCCCTCCACCAAGATCTGCTGGATCAGCCAGTGTGCTTGCCTCCCAGAAGCTTCTGATCTGGTATATAGTATGGCAGAACCTTATTCCACCTTCCCTCCTGCCAGCTCCATGTGTGCCAGCAGGCTCTTCTTATGTTATTATGTTCATATAACCATCGTTACTAGTAACCATTGATAGCCTTCTCCTCCATGAATTTAATCCTCCTTTAAAACAATCTAAGATATGTTTGAGTCTTACAGTTGACTCTTCTGGCACCAATTAAAGACAAGTTATTACGGCACAAGCAGTCATGGGCTACAACCCAAGTTGTCAGTTGTATCTGATGAAGTAGACTCTGGCCCATGAAAGCTTAAGCCACAGGAAATGTGTTAGTTAAGGTGTCACAAGACTAATTATTTTTTTCTCCAGCAGCTAGCTCCTATGGGACCTGTATGAGCCCAAATTAGTAGAATGATAGAAACCCACCATATAATCTTACAGAGGATTCCTGCAACCTCAATAAGAGATGGAATCTTGATGAGTAATAGGAACCCCACAGCAATTATTCCAGTTCAGAAATAATAGCAGGGGCCTAACTGTAAGTGAATTCTTCTTCTTCTTCTTCTTCTTCGTCATCGTCATCGTCATCATTGTTACCTGCACTTATTCGTCATTGTTATAAAAAAGTATCAAAGCATGCATGATATAAAATTTAAAATACATGAAAATGGGAAAAGAATATTAATTGACTAGAAGTGCCCATCCTGCAATAACATAAAAAGGACAAATCCCACCCCATCCAACCAAAAGATGAACACCAATACAGGCTTGGGTGCAATCATACCCTATGACCTCAACTAAGAGCCAAATGCCTGGGTGAACAGGAACATCCTAAAAGTGGATAATGATAGTGCCAGATGCATCTCTCCAATCAGAGAGTCATCACTGAAAAGGCCCATTCTCATGTTGCCACCCTCCGCACCTCCCTTGGAGGGGGTAGATGAAGGTGGGCTCCAAAACACTTGCCATGAAGAGAAGTGGAGCAGCCAATTTACTGTTAAACCATAATGGAATTGACAGGAGACTATCCTCAGTGTCCGGTCAGTTCCTCAAAATGAACATGATTTCCACCCAGACCCTCCTGCCTCCCATCATTTTGTTCCCTGCCAGGGATAGGGTTATCTTTCAACACCTCCAAAGTTTACAATGATGGGGATCATGTTTCATTCCTCACTTTTCTTCTCTTCCAACATCCAAGCTGTCCTCATGTTTCCTGTTTTCATCTTTTGAAGCATCAGCTCTTTCCTCTCTGTGACAAAAAATCTCCAAGCACCATTCATATCTCGTTTAGGCTCCTATAGCCTCCTCTTTGCTGGCTTTTCCTTCTGAAATCAGTGATCCAAAATGGCCCTGATAAACTCGTATTTTCTCTCCCACCAGTATGACTCTTACCTCTCTCTGCTGGCATTTCCAAACCTCTGTTTCTGATGTTCTCTGACACTTTGACCTTGAAATCTTCTTCCTTACTTCATACAACCCTCACTGTTTTCTCTGCTGGGCAGAAGCTTATCAGCTCTCACTTTCCTTCAACTGGTCCCCTTTCTACATCTTCCGCCAGGTTGCACACTACATCTGTGACAACCACCAAGCCAATTCCTTTTCTCTCCTCAAACCCCATCCCAAGATTCAAAGCTTTTCATTGTCAGCGCCTCCTCTGTCCTGTGGCCTTTCTCTACGCACTGTGTTGCTTCGAGATATATTATTATACCACCTCACAGCTTGAGTCGGGAAGGAGCCATAGCTCAGTGGCAGGGCATCTGCTTTGCATGCAGAAGGCCCCAGGTTCAGTCCCTAGCATCTCCTGGTATGACCGGGAGAGACTCCTGTCTGAAATCCTGGAGAGCCACTGCCAGTCAGTGTTGACAGTACTGAGCTGGATGGACCAATGGTCTGATTCATTCTAAGGCAGCTTTCTGTGTTCCTATGAGTAGAGTAGCACTGGAAGGACTCAAAATGGAGAGAGAAGCAAGCAACCTTTTTTTTTTTTAGTGATCTCTACTGGAAAAGCTATCTTAGCCTTGAGAGTGATAAAGCTCCCAACTTATCTCTCTGGCCATCATACCTTAATAATTATGAGGAAATAGTTCCTATTTTTTAAAAAAACAAGCTTTATGTAACAGGAATCTTAGTCAAAAGAATATAATCAAACATAATGGAATACACTCTGAGCACATTTTTTTACAGCTGGAAACGTACACGTTTCATTTGACAAAAATATGTCCAGAAGTATATTTAGCATGTACAAGAGCATAATATCAGGCTACTGGTTTCCCCCACCCCCTGGGGAATTTCAGTGAAAGTTAATGGACTTACAGCCACCACTGATTTGGCCCACTGTACGCTTTGTAATTTGCTCTAATAGCCTGGCAAAAGTATAGTCTTCATGAAGGTGGCAACTGTGGTCATGTCCCTGCTGTGCTTTCTGTCAATCTTTTCAGCCTCTACTAGGTTCCTCTATGTTCTTTTGTGTGCTCTGAGGAAAAGCTCAATACGATTTAGTTGACCATTTAAATTTTATTGACAATTTTGACATGTGGACCTCACTGAGCCACCTATACTAAAAGCCCAGTAGACTGCAAGGCAACTCCAGACGGATTGCGCAGATAGTGTCACGCACAGGCATCGAGGTACTGGGAGAATTCTAATCTGCCTCTAAGCTCAGGAGTGGGCTGCCTTTGAATGACAAACCACAAGTACAATGGGGATGATGCCTACAGCACTGGCACATTTATCCTTAGTACAAAGACACAGACCAAAAAGCATATTAAGATGTGAAAGCTGAATGGAACTCAGAATATTTGAATGGTATCCTGAAGACTTTAAGCAGGTGCATCATTGCCATTAAAGCTGATTAAAATATCATGTGAGCATGTGTATAATTCCCCATGAGATGACCACTTTGAATGCATATGGGCTTATTTGTTTGACACCATTTTCAAATACAAATTATTCAGGCAATGTTATTCAGATAAATTATTCAGACAAACCATAGGCAAGCTTCAGCCAGTTTTGTGGTAACCTTTTCTAAGAACAACACAGGAATAAATATAGTAAAGGACAAGTTGATGGCAATGTAGTCTGTGGTCAGAAGGATAAAAATGTGCAATATCCTCATTTTCATTTTCATTTCATCTACCCTTGACCCTAGCCAAAAGGCCAAAAAGCAGAGGTCCAAGGAAGAACTATTTGGCGTGCTATTTGGTTTACTTATTGGCTGATACAAACCAAACAATAATGGAAACAGTTGCTAGATTTCTTTTTCCTACTACAAAGATTCATAAAATTCAGTTTAGGCGCAGTTTGGATTGTTTTTCTCTTTCCTACTTTACATATTTATTATATATTTTAACTCATTTTATGCTATAAATTGTATGACTTTTGTGTTTTGTTTTATGGGGTCTGTAATAGAATTATAAAATTTGATCTATTTTCTTTTTTTAGTTTAGAGATAAATCCAGTTGAAAAATAAAGAATGGCAACAAGAAAAACAGGGGGTTGCCCATGAATAGTTAGAACAACCGACTGAGCAGGCACACAGGTCGCCTGGTCACAGTTTTCTCCACTATGGTGAAATGTATTGTATTTCTATTTACATGCTAGCAATAATTTCTACTTTTTTACCTGTACATATAAATTCGCTTATCCATGTCCGTGTCCCCTTTTGCCCTCTCTTTTTGGTGATGCACTTCCAATCTCTGTTTTTGACTAAGTGGCCTCCTTACTTTCCAGACCCTCCCTGCATGATGTGCCTCAGCCCCTCTTAAATTCTCCTTGGTATACCTACACTACAGAAGGTGACAGCTTCCCCCAAAGAACCCTGGACATTGTCATCTGGTGCAGGAGCTGGGAATTCTCTGTTAGAGGCATTTGGAAATTCTCACAGAATAACATCCTAGGAATTCCTGTGGAAATGACTATTAAACCACTAAGCCTCAGAAGCAGCTCACCGGATGGGGGCACGGGTGCTGCACCAGCTTCCCAGCAGATGGGTTCCTACCCAGGAAGAAGAGTGGGAGGAGTGAGGTGGTGGGGAGGTCAGCATGGTGCAAACACACAAAAAGGAGTGTCGGATTGACTCCACCAGTGTGTGTGCATTACACCACCCTTCACACGCCTTGCCCTCCTGGTAAGCAAGAGCGACACACCCGCTGGAAGCTAGTGCGGCAGCTTTCTCACCTGACAAGCCACTTCTGCTAAGCATGTGAGTAGATATGACTGCAATGGAAAAAGAAACTATACTGCTAAGTAGGATTGCCAGGCTCAGGGCCTGAGACTGATCCTGTATCTTTAGAGGAAGAAAAAGTCAGCCAAGTGCAGGTGTTCTTGCAACACTATAATGGGAAAAACCACAAGATGGAATTCTCCCTTACCCCTGCACAACTTTTAAAGATACAGAAGACCTCTTGGAGGCTGGGCCTGGCAACCAAGAGGTCTTCTGTATCTTTAAAAGTTGTGCGGGGGGGGGAATTCCACCTTGTGGTTTTTCCCATTAACGTATTGCAAGAACACCTGCACTTGGCTGACTTTCTCTTCTCCTAAATATACAGGATCAGTCTCAGGGCCTGAACCTGGCAACCCTACTGCTAAGAATGTTTAAGGAGAAGAAATGGAGACTGCACAAAAAATTACTTACAAGCCCAGTGATGCCTCCTAGTTACGGGATTCAATTTTCTCTATCTGGCTGCTCAAAGAAGGTTCTGTACCTATTTCAGAACCTTGTTGTGCTATTCAATTCTATATCATCCCTGATTAAATGCAAACCTATTTTTATTTCTTCAAGTGTAGGAGGGCAGCAATACATTTCATGATTTGCAGAGTAGGATCACTGTAAAGAAAATGCACAAATAGCTTTTTAATGGGGATTTCAACAGGTATTCGGAAAAGTTGTATGGGAACTCTGCAGCCTTTCTATCATTTTAAGTGTTTGAAATTCCCATTCTAAGTCATGTATAACAATAATAAAAACTGAGCAAAGACAAGATTAGATTGCTGTGTATCGAGGCCATTTTATCAAATGCAATATTCAAATGAAATTCAGTACAAATCCATTTATTGCCAACATCTATTTTACTCATATTCCCGTCCCTCTATTAGAACAGATGAAAAAAAAACCCAGGTGTGCTAAACCTAGCTGGTTTTATCTTGGAGAAAATGCAGTTGCTGAGCCCCAATATGAATTAGCATTTGTCCCATCTTTCTGCTGAAAAATCACCTCCTCCCCAGTTGCTATTTGCACCCAAAGGTGCACATTTGAAGGCAAAATGCAGCCAGAAGGGATCAATTATTAGCAGAAAACTAGTGTACTGCCATAATCTGGATTGGAAGCACATTCTGAATGTAGGCAACATGGCTATTTTTTTCTCCAAATCAAAGCAGCCAGGTTAAGCATACTGGTTTAAACATACTTGTTTAACACACGCATTCTGTCACAATTTATAGGGCACGGCTGGTACTTTGGCTTAATCAACGAAGGGACTGAATTCAGTGCTATTTCCTGCCAAAGGGCAAGTTGCAAGAAGGGGTGGTATGAAACAGTCTCCACATCATTTGTGTGAGTTAACCACACCACTGCAAACCAGGAAACCTCATGGAGAGCAAGTGCTGTACCAGTGAGCTATGGATTTATTGCAGAGGGAGGGGGCGGAGAGGAAAAATCAGGACTCATAATGAAATATGGTCACTCTACCTCAGCATTGAAATAAAACTGTCTGGATGATGTGCTTAGCTAAAAGCAGCATTTTCAGTTCACACATTCTGTTTCCAGAAATATTCTTCCCTTCTCTCCCTGTATCACTTAAACTTTCACTTTCCATACCTACCTTTTAGCATCCCCATATACTCTCTCTCTCTCTCTCTCTCTCTCTCTCTCTCTCTCTCTCTCTCTCTCAGGTTTCAACAAGCTGAGGCAGAGTTACAGATCAAAGAAGAATTTTGCTGTGTGTGCCTCTGTCATCTGCTGCTAATCCCTCCCTTTGGGGGACGCAGGAGGCTTTGTTTGATCATCCATTTAAGCCATTCCAGTTCTTCTGCTCAATTTGCATGGTCAGTTGAATCCTTCTCTGATGATAATATCAGCCTTACTACTCTAACATTGGAAACAGGCTCCTTCAATATGCAATTTGTCACATTTGTTGAGGAGGCTGGTGAGTGTGCCATTTCCAGTTTGTTGTTGTTGTTGTTATGTGCCTTCAAGTCGACTACGAATTATGGCAACCCTATGAATCAGTGACCTCCAAGAGCATCTGTCATGAACCACCCTGTTCAGATCTTGTAAGTTCATGTCTGTGGCTTCCTTTATGGAATCAATCCAGTACTTACAAGAAAATATCAATACTTGCCAGCTACAATGGAAGGGTTATACTTTCTCCATGTAATTTTTTAGGAAACGGGCACCTCCTCCCACCCCCAGTTCTAGATAAAATGGCTCTTTGTTACAGAACAGGGATGGGGAATCTGTGATCTTCTGGATGTTGTTGGAAGCCAACTCCTATCAGCCCACATCAGCATGGTCACTGGTAAGGGACTGTGGGAGTTATAGTCCAAAACATCTGGAGGGCACCAGGTCAGAGAAGACTGTGCTAGATATACAATGTAGCAGCAGGAGGATGGTGGAGTAGGGTACTGCACTCGCCTGAGTTAAAATCCAACAACATCTGGAGACCACAGGTTCCTCAACACTGTTACAGAGCATTATTATAAATATCAGAAACATGTTTTAGTATCATTTGTGAATGTCACTAACATGAGACACAAGGAATCCTGTCATTAATGTGATGCAGAAGAAGGCATTTGTAAATGAAATGGTCAATCTAGTCAGTGCAGACTTTTCACTTGATTTACAGAATCAGACAATGCAAATGCTGGTTGAATCATCACTTGTGAAAATAGCCATAGATTCTATGAGAAACAGCAACAAGTAAATTAGCCATCTGTTCTCAAATCTTCCAAGCTGAAAACTATTTCAAGTGTTGCCTCTGATTAACACTGGACACCCACACAATCTCCCTTTTATAAGCATCACATAGCATGTGAGTGCAGAACTGTATCTTCTCATAATTACCATATATTCCTGATAGTACCTTTTTGACAATAAGTGTTTAATATTTGGAGTATTGTTAATTTTTCATTTCTTTAACATATTTCCAGGTAAAATATTTGCACCTTTAAAAGACAATAACACCTTATTCAACCGAAAAATGAAACAGTCATCAAAAGCAGGATTCATAGTTGCTTAGAGGAAGAAAAATAATTCAAAAATTCTGAAAAATAATCATGTCCTAAGACATGTTAACACTGTCTCCCTGCCCCCTGGACTTCTTCCATGTATATGCATGGTTATAAAACAGGCTGTAGAAACAAATTTCTAACTGCTTATTTACATACTCGAGATTTCAAAGTTGTTCTCAGAGCTCTTATACCAGGGATCCATTGAGATGGTTCACCCTTGGGCATTTACGGAATCTAATGGATTCCTGAATGCTCTGGGTGATTTTCTGGCTGGCACTCCTGTCAAGGCTCTTGTGTCATTATGGTAAGGTGAGATTTATAAAGCCATTGACACAATAGCTCCTGAGTGTCTTCACCACTGCTGTGGAGCATGTAGGTCACTTGGGTACTCTAGTGACCTGTGTGTGATGAAGCAGGAGGGTTGGCAGTTGGAGTGCAGGTGATGCAAATCTCAGTCCAAACCTGACCAAACACGGGTGAGGTTGCACCACTCACCTACCATGTGGCGGTGATGATGGCAAAGACAATTTACTTCTCTTACACTATTCTTCCCTCAAGTAGCCATCTGACAAAGCTTTTCCAAGTGATGAATGGGGCTTTTGTCATCTGGCCAAGAGACGGTTCTCTCACACCCTCAGTGGCCTGCTGTAACAATGTTGAGAGGCAATTTGGGGACACAATTGTCCAGATTCAGACACAGTGGGATGCCACAGTTATAGCATGTCCAATGGAGGCATCCAGAGCACTGTACAGGATTGATTTCAATTATTGAGGCCTTAGGATGTGGAGAAACTGCTTGAAGAAGTGCAGCCAACCACTTGCCCCCCTTGACACTTGCCAATCTTGGCTTCTTACAGTGAGACATAAGGGGTTGACTGGATGGGTCAACCCAGTGATTCATGCTTCATTGAAGGAGGGAGAAGTACCATTTGCTTTGAAGGAGGCAGTGGTGTGTCCCCTCATTAAGAGGACCTCCCTGGACCCAAGAGTAGTAAACAGCTATCACTTAGTGGAGATTATTCCCTTTTGGGGCAAGGTGCTCAAGAAGGTGATAATAGTCCAGCTTCAGGCATGCTTGGAAGAAACTGATTACTTGGATCCATTCCAGTCTGGCTTCAGGCCTGGCCATGATACTGAAACAGCTTTGGTAGCTCTTGTTGATGACATTTGTCAGGAGAGAGATAGGAAGAGTTTGAATCTGTTAATTCTCATTGATCTCTTGGTGGCTTTTGATACATGGTATCCTTCTGGAGCATTTTGGTCCAACCTCCAGAGCCATTTCCTGAATGTAGTTATGGGAGGCCACTGTTTGGTGCCATGGGAGATGTCTTGTGATGCTCTGCAGGGTTTCACCTTGTCCCCCAGCCTATTTAACACCTATATAAAGCCACTGGGAGCTGTCTTCATGAGCTTTGGAGTCAGGTATCATCAATATGCAGTCTACCACTCTGTTCCATCTTAACTGAGAGAGGTGGCTGAGGCTTGAATGTGGTGATTGGCTGGATGTGGGCCAATAAACTGAAACCTGAAAAGACAGAGGTGTTATGTGTCCTGAACTCCAAGTCCAGGAGTTGGGGAAATTGCTTATTCTGGATGGGGTTCCCTGGAAGGAGCATGTCCATAGCTGTGAGGTGCTCCTGGATTCAACACTGTCACTGGAGGCTCAGGTAGCCTCTGTAGCTAGGAGTGCCTTTTTTCCCAGCTCCAGCTGGTTCACCAGCTATGGCTCCTTTTGGACAGAGATGATTTAGCCACAGTACTCCATGCTTTGGTAACTTCCAGACTGGACTACTGCAATGCATTCCTACATGGGGCTCCCCTTGAAGTTGACTCATGAACTTCAGTTGGTCCAAACGCAACAGCCAGATTACTGGCTGGGATTCAATTTAAATCTCCCATAACCCCCATTTTAAAACAGCTGCATTGGTTGCTAGATCATTTCTGACCCCAACTCGGTGTGCTTACATTCGTGTTTAAATCCCTATATGACTTAGCCCCAAAATATTTGAAAGACCACCTCCTTCCCTACAGACCCTCTTTGGTGTTAAAATCAGCAGAGGAGAACCTTTTGGTAGTTTCACCACCCTCCGAAGCTTGGGGGTGGCCTGGGAGAGAGCATTCCTGGTGGTAGCTGTGACGCCCTTCCCTGGCTCTCCCTGTCAGGTTCCTACCTGCTCGTGGTTACTGCCTGTCACTAGGCACCACCAGGGACTCCACCAGTCCGGACTGTCCTTTTTTATGGTTTCTCTCCCCGCTCTACCATAGACCTCACCAGATCCCCCTGCTAGGCAGCACCACCAGTCACATCCTATAACCAGTATTCCCAGAGACTCTGCCTGAGTCTCTCTCAATCAGGTTACCTCTGTGACTGCGTGCTTAAGCTGTCCCAATCCCTTTGTATCAATGCAGATAATTCTGGTTTGCTCTGAATACTTGTGGTGTTATTCTTCCCTTCCCCGCTGCCACCATTTGTCACTCTTCAGCCTTGGTATTTACCTTACCCTCCCTTCTGGTCTGTGAAACCCCAGCCAAGGATCAGGCCTTTGGTAAACCAAATACAGTATTTATTAAATAACAAAGTTAACAAGATTACTTTATAAAGGCACATAAGCATATGGTTTCATCTATTTCTGGTACTTGTCTTAGTATTAATCCGAACTCCACACTCTCCTCATATCCACCAACTCTCCACACAATCTCCTCTCAAAAACCCACCAAAACAACCCACAACGTCCACCTTCCACCTCACATCCACCCAGATTTACCTGACATCCTTCCATTTATACTCTCAGCCATTCTAAACACTCAGCCAATCATCCAGCATTCTACTGCCCATTCACTCCCCCCTCCTCTTTCATTCCACTTACCATGTATCTCCTATACAAACAGCACTTACCATATATACACTAATACAGGAACATCACAGTAGCCTTTTAGCTGTGAAACTCCCTCCCCAGAGAGATGCATCTGGCACCTTCACTTTACAGTTTTGATGAAGGCACACCTTTTTATCCTGACCTTTGACACCTGAAGTATATTTTAAGGACACACCCTACTTTTGTGATTGTAATTTGTTTTCATTTGTTTTTGATGCTGTGTTTTCAAATTGTTGTAACCTGCCCTGGGACTGTAGGGTGAAGGGCGGGTAATAAATTAAAATCATCATCATCATCTCAGGAGAGAAAAAACCCAGTTGGCACAAAGAATTCTAAGATACTTTCTCACTGAATATCTTGGGTCATTAAAAATGGAATGTGAGCTGCTTCAACTGTTAGGTATTAACAAGAGGAACAACTGACTCAAGCTTCCTGTTCTCTATACCTCATTCTGAAGTGCAGTTTTCACACCTCCTCCTGCAATGAAATGTGCAAGCTGGCACAATGAAATGTACAATGGGAACTTGCATATGTAATAATAGTGGGAGGTACTCAAGTTTCCATTCATATGTCACAACAGACATATTTAGGTATTCAAAGAATAAAGTGCGCAGACAGCATCAAACCATATGCACCAGCCCTGCCGCCAATGTCCTTGTTCCTGCTGGCTCCACCCCATAATTTGTATATTGAAGCCAATGATCATGGTTCTCAATCACAGGGAGGATTCTAAGTGTGTTAAGTTGAATGGACAAAGAATTCCCTTTCAGGCCTTTTTACTCAATGCATGAAGACAGGGGATGGAACTGATAGGGATGAGAACCTTGGCCCCTCCACATTTTATTTCTCCATGCATTCTTTGAATAGGACTAAAGAAGCATGGAGAAAAGGATGTAATTGCTCCTCCCACACTGTTTAATGCTCTGTGTTTCTTTATGTAAGTGTGAAGTCTTCCCACAAGAGATAACTATGCACTTATGCCAAGATGAATCAAAAGTGAGCGATCTAGAACCTTTTTTACTAAGTGCTGTTGACTTGCTTTAAAAATAGTTGCTTTCAACCTACTCAGTCCTGGAACCCACCTTTAATCAAACACGTAGTTGGGGACTCACTTCTTATTTTTTTTGTGAGGGTTATCAAGGTCTCCTAACAACTCTCAGCACCCTTAACAAACTACAGTTCCCAGGATTCTTTGGGGGAAGCCATGACAGTTGATAGTGGTATCATAGCACTTTAAATGTATGGTGCAGATGAGGCCTATGATACAGAAGATCTAATAATGTTTGGTGTATCATTACACAGAGTTTGGAAAACACTGAGTTAGCACACTAAACCATTAGCTAAACAGAAATCCTTCAAGATAGAAAGAAAGAAAGAAAGAAAGAAAGAAAGAAAGAAAGAAAGAAAGAAAGAAAGAAAGAAAGAAATCCCATATACACACAAGAACAGGGGACATACTAGGTACTGTGCTTGCTTCTATGAATAGCACCTCACTGCCTCTAATGAGGTCATTCGTTACATCCCTGTGCAGTGTCGGTTGCACAAAGCAACTTGAGTTCTGTATCTTATCCATTACATTCTTTTCATTTCACGCTTCACAGTTTAATTTCATTTCTACCTCTGAAGTACAGCGGAGTTGTTAGCTACACTGTACTTCAGATGCTGCTGCAAATTCAATTATATCGGAAAGGAAGAAAAACAATCAGAAAGACTGACTTTGATCGTAACCTAAATTGTCATGCCCAATTTCTTGACAAAATAGTGAGTCGGTGACAATGGAAGTCTGACACTTCAGGGCTTCCCCAACTGCCATCCTGAGCTGGCATGGAATTCCCATCAAAATGGCAGCACTTGTTTATTTGATTTATTTTTTTGCTGCTGACACAAATCTTTGTGGGGTATTTGAATATTCTTAAGTCTTGATAATATTTTAATGAATAAATAACCATAATGTGCAATGAGTAGAAAATGCTTTCTTCTTCTTTGCTTTCCATAAATACAATTTGCTTCATTAGAGAAGCAGAAATGAGATTAAAGTTCTGACATGAATTCATCAGGATACTAAGGAAAAAAGATGTTCTGAAGAGCTAGTAGTGGCTAAGGGAATGGATTATATCAAGTTGCTGTATGTCCTTTCATGAACAGAAGGCTTTTTGATCCAGCAGAAGGTTCCATGAATGGAAGAGGGGGAGAGATGATTATCGCAAATTCCCCCTTTCTCCAGCAGCCTCCTGTGCCACCTCCCACTGTATCCCACAAACACTGAGCAGATTTGAGGGCATATGTGGAGGGAAGGAATGATCAGCAAAAATCACCTTGCCTTTCTACTCCCAGAGGCCTTTACTGGATCAAACAGCCTTAGGTCCATGGAGGAGCACAGTTAGATAAAATGCAATGTGTTTGCAAGTAAGAAATCAGGTCCAAACTCCTGCTCAGCCATGAAGCTCCCTGGGTGGTCCTGAGCCAATCAACATCTTTCAGCCTGACCCATCTCAAATAGACAAGTTGGATGGGTAAAATGAAATAGACTCATTTTGATGCAACCCTAACGTCATTGGAGGCAGGGTATAGCACAACGATAAGAAGAAAAGGGAAGGGAAGGAGAGAGAAAGGAGAAAAAGCATTTTTGTACTAGTGATATGCCACCATTAATCACCCCTTAAAACATACCCAGAAGAATCTATTACGGTTGGTGAAGCTCGCTTGTTTGACATTCCATTTGTTTGCAGGTTTCTTTGTAATGCAGAAACTCCAATGAACACCAGGATATTTGAATGAAATGTGGTAAATACATTCATAAAACATTCTACATTTCAGGTTCAAATATCAACTCATTTCTCAAACCTGCTTCTCAAGCCTGGGGGAAAAAATACAAAGTATACTATAATATGGTATCTGACCGAGATACTGAAATAAAAATCAGTGTGCACATTCAGGACACCATTCTCCATTTAAAGTTCAACACTCGTCTCCATCCCTACATTTTATTTTCAAGGAAGATTCCTTGAACATGCACACCAACTTTGATTCTGCTGTATCAATCTTCAAGGCAGAGATCACATTACAAACAAACAGCTTACAAACAGCTTACACACCAAACCAGGGTTGGGGACCCTGTTGCCTTCCAGATGTTGTACTACAACCAGTAGTGTAGCGGCAAATTCAGAAGTGCAGGGTCCCTTCATGATAATCATACTAAACCCTCCCACAGCCACTCTCCCTTCCAAGATTATACAACCTTCTAAATATATACAATAAAATGAGCTTTCAATCTCTTACTTTATTTGTACTTTCCCTTAGTGATGCATTGCAACAATCAAAGCAGATCTCCATGTGTTGCCTTTCAGCTAGACCTACTATTTTCAGTGCACGTACATGGGCAATTGTACCAAGGCGCTATAAGGTAAAGAACTTCCTTTTCTGAGTTTCCCTTTTTTGTTGCCATAAGGGGAGTGTGTTAGCTATTGAGAAGAGTAATCTCAGTGGCTCTTGCCTCCTTTTACTTTGGTTGGCTCCAGTGAGCAGGAAAGGACACTGAAGACACAGTGACCTTGCTGGGACCCTGCTCCCAAAAACGCAAGGGGTCTAAGACCCCCTAGAACCCTGGACAACTACACTTCTGACAACTCCCATCATCCCTGACCAGTGATTTCATATAGACATGGCCCTAGAATAATAAGCAATCTTACTTCCTTACTACAGATTGCCCAGTACTTTTCTTTAACAATAAAAGACAAACACAAATCAATGTGCATCCAGCTGTTACAGACACAATGTGAGTCTTGGTCCCTTTATGTAAATGCAGATGTACTTTGAATAGCAAGATTCTGGCTGGTTTCTTGGAACATTTCTGTTTACATTTCATGTGTTTTGCAAAAGAAGTGCAATTCAAGAATGTCATTATCATTGCTGTGCTTCATTCTATAGCACAGACATTTGAAAAGTTAACTTACTTCAGAAACTTCTTAGCATTGACTGCAATAAACAAAATTTATCACAGCGACAAAGGTTCTTAATTGTCTGCCGTATAGCATCACCTTGATTTGAGGACATCACAGAATATAAAGCACCACTTCAATATATCTTCATCACTGTGGCTACCACGCACAAAATTGTTAACAAGCCCCTGGGAAGTGTGCTACAATACCTATAAACTGTTAACGTGATTTGCTAGAGAGGCACAGGAGGTTGGGGGGCTAAGGGGGCAGACAGATAAATAAGGTCACAGAGGTTAATGAACAAAAGTTTCATGAACACCATTCTTCAAAGATATCTATGCTTTCATGGTAACCTTCATCCAAAAGCCCATATGATACTGATTATACAACTTATGCATATCTCCTTTCTCTACCTATAGATTTTCCCATGATTGAAGTCTGCTGTATACCATGCATAGTGTAAAAGTAAATAAAAACACAAAGGCTTGAATCCCAAGATGTGAATGGATGTAAATGGAAGGAAGGTGCCCCACCCCTTCCTTCCCCCCTGTAATCACCTGCATCCTCTGAAAAGCCTATCCAGAGGGTTGGGACCCTTTTGAACAGTATGTGAGGCCAGCAGCTGCTAAAGGGCAATGTGATTGTCCCAAATCATCCTTCTGTTCATTTATCTTATGATCCAAGCCTGTGTCAGCACTAGGGATGGATTGGCTCCTTTTTATATTTTGTTTTTAACTGTGCAGGGGGGCACAGTGGTCATTAACAAACCGATCCTTTTTTTCTCCTATATCATTTTTCTGATCTCTGTTGTTGGTTTTTTTGCTTTGCTTTGCAGAGAATTAACAATATTATAATATTATAATTACAATATTATAATTGCTATTTATTCATGAGTCTCCACTGATATCGATCTTTACTCTGATGTCTGTAATTATTGCCTGTTTACATTCCTTTTCAAGTGTAGTGCAGAGCAGATTAAGGCAGATAATCAAGTCAGTGTCTTCCCCCTGCTGCTTACAATCAACATCTCATTCCCCCCTGCTGTTTTCTGTCTGTCAGTTACAATCAACACCTACCTAACATCAGTGAAAGGGAATATACATTTGAAGAGCTCACACAGAAAATAGATCGATAAAAGTATCACACACACTATCAATTTCAAGGCAAATTTTTTTAAAAAAAAAAAGAATCAGAAAGAATCAGAATGAATCGGAAACCAGGCATGGAGAGTTGCTACTTCAGCATTCTCTCCACAAAGATACAGAATTTCAGAAATAATAATTAATCCTATGGTAACTCCAATTACTGCAGAAACGGAGACCATTGCTAGTCAGCAGAGACCTAGTAAATACACGCTTGAGATAAATGTATAGATCCTTTTAAAGAAATCTGTAACTGGGATATGAGAAATGGACCATTTGTAAAGTGTACTTTAAGATCAAGGAATCTGCTATTCCTTTTGAGGAATATACCCTTTTGAGATTTTTTTTTAAGTTAGAAGATTTTTCAGAAGAGTTAGAAATAAAAGAGCAGCTCAGTTCAAAGAACTGGTTAACTTTTTGGTGTATGAGAGGGTCTTTCCCAAAAGTGAGTACATTGTCATATTTCCTCACAATGATTAAACACATATTAACTATGTATAGTGAATGTGCAGGTAGAGGGGAACTAATGCCTTTCCATTTCAACATCTGTATGGATCGATACACAGTCACACAACTGTACACGCATACACTCCCTCTATAAAATCAGGAACATTGCTTTTCCAAGTTTTCTGGTCGTATGAAGAGAGCTCTACATGGATTTAGTTTAAGGTTGCCAGGTCAGAAGCAACCTAAAACCTGAGATTTCAGGAGCAGACCCGAGTGACTTCACGGGGGACAAATGATGTCATTAAGCATGATACATTAAGCATCAACCACAGTTGCTTGGAGCATACAATTCAAACAAAAATATTTCTCTGATTGGAAATTAAGACAGAAATCTTAGCTAAAAGAGGGAGCCTGGGCAGGGAATATTTAATCTAGCCTACTTGCTTCTGGCAAAAACGGTTTAACTGCCCTCAGGCCAGACCAATCATCAGAAGGCTGTTGTAGGAAGAAAGGAGCCTAGTGTTGTGGAGACGTTAGATGGGAGCACTCAGGAGTAAAGATGGATGCCCCCAAAAGCTGCATTTCTAAACACACTTACTAAGGGACTAAGGCCCATAGAACTCAATAGGACTTACTTCTGAGTAGATATGGTTTGGATTGTGTTGTTGGTAAAGCTTGACTAGGGATCCTCTGCAAATATATCCATATCCAAGTACAGTTGGCAACCCCCTGCCTGGAATGCCCTCCCCTTATCTTTTAACATGGCTGCTCCAAACTTCTTTACACTTTTGACCCTTCACTTCAGAAAGAGGTTTGAGAAATGAGTAAGAGTAAGAAGATTCTCTACCCTTTTCTGTCTCCCCTGTCGGCTGCTATGAACTCACTTTGACAGTCAACCCAATTCCAGTGAATAATAACTGACAGAGAGAAAACACACATGGTTTGGTCTGCTTTCATAGGCAGCAGCTTGGGAACAATAACAATTGCAGCCAAGCTGCCCAGTATGTGAATTCTCGCTTACCACTATCGGGCAAGAAACAAACCATCATCCAAACAACAAGGTGCATCATCAGTGGGTTTAAGGAGGTTAAGCTGAGTGCATGGAACCACTGTAGTTGCTTCTATGGATGAAAGGGAGTGAGGTTAAAGGTAAATGGAATGCAAGTATAAACAAAAAACAAAAAACAGTGATGATCGCCTAAATGCAATACCATACCAACCACAAGTTTCCTATGAGTAAGACAGAAAACTCAGCATTCCACAACCAGTCAGGATTCCTAACAAAAAAACAAAACAAAAAAAATCCTGGCAGCCAGTCAGCCAAGGTCACAGAAATCCCCATGAAGCACAACCTGACTTGGGGCAGGGGCATCACTAGGGCAGTGCGGCAGGTGCGGGCCGCACCGGGTGACACCACCAGACAGGGATGACACCCAGAGCCGCCCCCCCAGGCACTGCCTAGGCACCGAGAGCCTTCGCATGCCGCACCGGCTGCCTTCCTTGGCTGTTAGAAGGTGGAAGCGGCGGCAGCGAGGTGGCGGCGCGCTCCCAGGCCCTGTTGTTTGGCTGTGTGCGTGCGCTGTGCGCGCACACAATCACTCACAATCTCAGGGAGAAGGCGCTGCGGGCTGCACCGGGTGACACCAACCCTAGTGACGTCACTGACCTGGGGGCTGCAGTTAGTGCAAAATGCTGTAGCACAATTGCTGACATGAGTGAGACTTTATCAGCGCATAATACCTCTGCTCTGAAATCTGCACTGGTTGCTGATTTCCTACCAGGCCAAGTTCAAGGTGGCTTTCCATGTTACAGGTGCCACATTGTACTTGTTCTGCTCTTCTAAGAAACCAGTTCTTTAGTGTGGCAGCTCCTACACTTTGGAAGTCCCTGCCTATTGATATTAGGCAGACACCTTCACTGTACTCTTTTCAGCACCTGCTAGAAACATGTTTGTTTAGCCTACCCAGGCATGTAGGCTATTGTGTTTTTATCTGGTTTTAACTCATTGTTGGTTTTATTATTTTGAAATACCTGTCTTTAACTGTTTTTGCCAATAATTGTATTGTTTTCATTCCTTCTGTAAACCGCTTTGAGATTTTTTACAATAAAGTGGTATGTAAATGTTGTAAATAACATACATAAATAAATTTAAGAGTAACTGTGGTCCTCAGGCCATTTGGTGCCATCTAGCTCAGTACGGATGACATGGACTATTCACTCACTAATGAATGCACATCATACCTAGGGCAGATCCACACCATTCATTTAAAGCACATTCAACACATATTTGAAGCAAATGAATCACACCACATAATCATGGGAACTGTAGTTTGTTAAGGGTGATGGAAACTATAACTATGAGTGGGAAACTATACATCCCAGGATTCTTTAGGGGAAGTCATGTGCTTTAAATGTGAGTTGGATGTACTTTAAATGTATTATGTGGATGTACAGTACTTAATAATCTTTGCCTGCATGTAATTTGCTTTAATTCATTTTTTTTTAAATGGAAATGAGCTATAAAGTTTTCTGGGTGATCAGGGGCTACTCACCACACCTCATATAACAGTTTATTGTCAAAACAATTGCAGAACATTTTTTTAAAAAAATTAATTCAGTATTAGTTTCCTACAGAATAAAACACTGACACCTAAGTAAACTCTGCCTAATTGCTTTAAAAACAGGGCTGAAGGGGGAGAGAAAGATTTACAACACAAACACAATTGTTTGCTATGTTCACTCAAAAGTCCCATCAATTTACAGCATAATCCTAACCATGTCTACTCAAAAGTAAGACCTATTGAATTCAATGAGGTTTACTCCGGGTATGTAGGATTAGCATTGCAGCTTTACTCCCAGAAAAGTGAGTACTGGATTAAAGCTTCATACTGGGAAGGTTTTCAAAACACTGCCCTCTTCAACAGCCTAGGAAAATTTAAACTTGTTTGACTTCTGCACACACGAGAGAAAAAGACTGGAAGCTATATACTTACTTAATTTATGAGATTTTCAGATAAACAGGAAGAAAAAACAGTTTTCTGAGCTTGCAATGGGGTCTAGGTACTGCCTTTTCAATCACAATCCTGACTTCACTTATTGGCTACAAACCTGAAAGGGTGAGGTTAGAGCAGCCAGCTATGAACTCATTTTACAGATGTTGCAGGGGGGTGGCTGACTTTTGGTGTATATCTTTTGAACTAGACCACCTAGAAATTTGATTTTATTTTTAATGAATGCTGAGAGTCCAGAAATTAAGGTGACTCACCTAGACAGCCAGAGAGGACCGCAAAAATCCAGAGTCGCCGGGCAAAATCCTGAGACCTGGCAACCCTAATTCAGTTGTATGGACATGGGTTTCATGCAAATGTTTAACTAATGCACATAGGTTACACACACACTTACACACACACACTAAACTGAACACAAAAGCAAGGCCTGTCACCCACTGACTCCATGTATGCTCACTAGGGATGTGCTAGAATTCCACCAATTCAGATCTGGTACCGAATTTTCCATTAATTCACTTATTCTCTATCATTGCAGACTGGATTTTTATGCATCAATTCTCTGCAGCTATTTTCAAATTTTGATTTTTTTAAAAAAAAATATCTGCCTTTAAAATATCGATATTAAGAACAATAATTTTATTGATATTTCCTTTCATTTATTTCAAAATATCTTTTCAAAATATCAATATTTCCTATCAAGATATCATTGTTTCCTTTAAAAATACGAATTATCAATATTTTTAAAGGAAAAACAAATTAGTAAAAGCAGCAACTAGCGGACAAAGAATGAACTTGAATCAATATGGCCTGTTAGGTCAACAGAATTTATTTATTTATTTATTAGATTTCTATCCCACTCTTCCTCCCAGTAGGATCCCAGGGCCCAGAATGCTTTTGAACTGGCACTGGCCACTGGATCCCATCCCTAATGCTCACTGTACACAGTCTGAATCCTTGCATAGGCTCTAGTCAAGTAGAATTACATGACGTGAAGAAGTAAAGAGACCATTAAAAATCTTATGATCCAAAAATCAGAAATTAAGTTTGCTTCCAAAATGAAAGTCTTTAGAATTTTGTACCAGAGAGGAATGCATTAAAAAAAAAATAAAGACAGGCGGACAGACGGACAGATTTATCCTAGCTTCTGTCTCAGATTGCCGCTAGCTGAGGAAGTGAAGAGCAGAGAGGAGACTCCTTGTTTCAAATATAGTTTTTAAACATCTCTACTAAATAACACTTGTACTAATGAAGAAAAGAAATGTGATGCTTTAATATTCACACTACAAACATTTACACTGTAGCCTAAACCTTTAGTGTCATTATAAACAAAAGTTGTCCCAGTCCCTAGATCAGCCTTTCCCAACCAGTGTACCTCCAGATGTTGTTGGACCACAACTCCCATCAGCCTCAGCCAGCATTGCCAATGGTCAGGAAAGATGTGAATTGTGGTCCAACAACATCTGGAGGCACACTGGTTGGGAAAGGCTGCCCTAGATGCTCTATGGGAGCTCCACCTGGCCCGGCCTCCAAGAGATCTTCTGTATCTTTAAAAGTTGTACAGGGGGAAGGGAGAATTTTACCTTGTGGTTTTTCCCATTACAGTGTTGCAAAAAAATCTGCACTTGGCTGAATTTTCTCTTCTCTTAAAGATACAGAATCATTCTCAGGCCCTGAGCCTGGCAACCCTAATCCTAAGCATGATTGCATGAGAGTAAATCCCACTGAACTCAATAAGCATGCAAATTATCAAACCTGCCCTCCTCCTCCCCTCCCCCTCCTGATTGTTACCCTTCCTCCCATCAGCCCTTCCACTTCCCCTGCCTCATCCTGCCCTCACCCTCCCCAATGGTCAGTTTCACTTATCCTAAGCATAATTGCAGGGGAGTAAATCCCATTGAATTCAATAAGCATGCAAATGATTAATCCATTCTCAACAAACTTGCACAGGATCCTATTTCTTACTTCCCAGATTCAAAAGCAGAGAAATGTACTAATAGGAAAAAACACCTTGCAGTTTAAGAACATACCTATAGCCAACAGATATTTCTATCAAACTTTAAAAAGCAGGGAAATTGGGCAGCTATAGTGAATGCACCAGGGAGCAGGAGGCCTGACCTCCTCTCTGAGATATTGTACTGCCCTACAAATTTGTCAATATGCAAACACAATTTGGGTTAGTCTTTCACAGTCTAATCCACTTCCTTGTGTAGCTTGGAAGAATTTGGTAGCGTGCGTATCAGCATATAGTGAGTTGTGGCAACAACTATAGTTGCCAATTTCCCTGCTTTTAAAGGTTTGATAGAAATATCTCCTGGCTTTAGGTACATTCTTAAACTGCAAGGATTTTTACCTGTTAGTGAATTATGATCACATAGTGCTGTTCATCACAGACATTTTATTAGCTGTTTTCTAATCACCACCCTGGGTGCACTTCCTGATGCACTTTTGTTGACAAGTAATCATATGCCCAGAATCTGAGCTTCCTGAAAGATAACCATGATCAAACAATGTTTGGTAAGTGGTAAATCATGCAATGCCTTTTCTTATAAAAAAAACCAGAGGGCAAAAGATATGAAAAGAAGGCCACACTCATGGAGATTCAGTTGAATGATAAATTGTTTGCTGGAAAACTAGATGAGATGCCAACATCCATCTATGGAACAAGTCTGTAGTTCTTGTTCTAAATGTGTTCAGACAGATGATTTGTTATGTGCTTGATTTTTTTTATGGTCACCAAATCAAAATGCTGTAGTTTGTTTTGGACAAGGCATTGACATTCTGCTATGGATGGCAAAGTTAGAAGGAAATGCATCCTTGTTCCTTTTTTTAAAAAATCCAGTTTTGATTTGTTCCAGGTAGATAAGAGCCAGTGTGGTGTAGTGGTTAAGGTGTTGGACTACAACCTGGGAGACCAGGATTCGAATCCCTACACAGCCATGAAGCTCACTTGGTGACCTTGGGCCAGTCACTGCCTCTCAGCCTCAGAGGAAGGGAATGGTAAACCCCCTCTGAATACTGCTTACCATGAAAACCCTATTCATAGGGTCGCCATAAGTCAGAATCAACTTGAAGGCAGTCCATTCATTTTCATTTCAGATAAGAGAGAAAAGATAAATGGGGAAAAAATAGATGATTCCACACCCCAACTTGGGAAACAACAATTCTAGTACTGCTTGCTCTCCATTCTTACACCATTCCTTTACACAAAAACAGCATTTATGTGAATTATTTCTACCACAGGGCCCAATGATTTCTGGCTAAGCATTCCAGTATTGACAATTCCTCCTTGCCAATATTTTGCAGTCTTATTACTAGCAAGGCCATGGTTCATAGGCATGCCAGATGTTTCAGACAACAATATTCTAATGGTTTAGATCAGAAATGGGACACCTACAGCCCTCCAAGAGTTTTGGACAATGGACTACAACTCCCATCATTTCTAACAATATGTACAGCCATGCTATATCAAACATGGTATATGTAGCCGACAGGAGTCAGAATTTTTATTTAAAATATTTTTATGATGCTTTTCTACAGCTCAAAGCATTCAACAAAAGCAAGAAAGATACAATATTGCTGTTGTTTTTTAAAAGGCCATACTAACAAATAAGAGGAAACAGAACTAAAATGCCAGCATTGAATTACCTCTTGAATTTGAACTAGCTAGTGCAGGTGTGGAAAACCTTTGGCTCTCCTGATGTGGCTGAACTACAACTCCCAACAACCCCAGCAAACATGGCCAATGGCCAGGGATGATGAGAGTCGTAGTTCAGCCGCATCTGATGGGCCAAAGGTTCCCCACACCTGCTCTACTGCCTAACCTTTTCTGTGGTGGCCTCCGAGTTGTGGAATAGCGTCCCCGAAGAGGTACGCCTGGCGCCTACATTATTATCTTTCCGGCGCCAGGTAAAGACCTTCTTATGCTCCCAGGCATTTTAATCATTTTAATCTTTTTATCTTTTTAATTTTGTAATACTAATCCTTTTTATCATCTTATATTTTGTTTAATTGTATTTTGTTTTCATTGTGTCTTATATGTTTTGTGATTTTATTATTATGATGTATGTATTTTATCCTATTCTGTTTACCGCCCTGAGAGCTACTTGCTATGGGCGGTATATAAATGTAACAAAATAAATAAATAAATAAATAAATAAATAACCTGCCACTAAAAAGGTAAACCAAATAAAATATCAACACTTTCTAAAGGCAAGTAAGGAAATGGAGCTTTGAATTTCAGGTGGAAATCCTGTCAGCCATCTCTGTGACCCATTAAAAAATATAGTCACTGACAACATTTAATATTTATTTTATTATTCAGTTTCACAATGACAATGGAATAAGCTTCTGCATTCCTAGTCAAGACTTAAACTGACATTAAGGGAACAATTCAGCACCTAAGTCATTCTGACTATAGGCAGCTTTGTATTTCCAATGAACAAAAACATCCAGCTGTTATCCATCATGCCACTGTTACCTTGAGGCTTATTTAGTTTGAATTGTGCTTTTAAAGGCCTTCTGGCTGTTTTGGATTTCAAACTCCAATTACATTTTTCTTGTTTAACTTTCACTTTGTTTTTTACAAAACCTCTTACCATCCAAGCTGTGACAAAGTCTCCCATCCAGGTCCCCACTGCTGCTACCTTCATAAAACTTTCATTCCTGATGCCCATGAAGTCTGTTACAATGTATGCCCTGTAAATGCAAGCACATATACTGTTACAATAAAGACATTCAGTTACTGCAGAATTATAGATAATTTGGTTTTACTGTCACAAGGAGGGAAAATATTTCAGCTGTTAAAAACAGCCCTGTTTTTTTTTCTTGCAATCTAGATATTTATTTGCATTTATATCCTTTCTTGACTATAAAGAACTCAAGGTAGCATACAAAGGATTCTGCTTAGTCTCCCATCCAGGCACTGGCCAGACCTAGACCGGCTTAGACTTAAAAGGGAGGAGGAATCATGTGCTCTAAAACCTCAACCTGGGACCCTAGTTTCAACTGACATTTTGCATCTTTACTCATAAGCAAATTCCATCGAGTTCAATGGAGTCTATATCCAAGTATAAGCAAGCACATCTAGATTTTGAAGCCTAAGGCTACAGTCCTGTGGGCACTAAGCTATGAGTAAGTCCCACTGAAGTCAATGGAACTTATTTTGGAGTATTTTTGAGTAAAAAATGGACATGGACTGCCTTCAAGTCGATCCCGACTTATGGTGAACCTATGAATAGGGTTTTCATGGTAAGAGGTATTCAGAGGTGGTTTACCATTGCCTTCCTCTGAGGCTGAGAGGCAGTGACTGGTCCAAAGTCACCCAGCAAGCTTCATGGCTGTGTGGGGATTCAAACCCTGGTCTCCCAGGTCGTAGTCCAACACTCTAACCACTATGCCACACTGGCTCTCTATGGACTGTTGCTCTTCATATTTCCCACAAAGCCCAGAGAGATACCAGACAAGAGACAGAGTAAAAATCCAGAGGATATGTTTGTTTGTTTGTTTGTTTGTTTGTTTGTTTGTTTGCTTGCTTGCTTGCTTGTTTGTTTGTTTGGACTGTCTATAAGACACTTCACATTCAGAAGAATCTGGAATTGATATCCATACACACACACACACACTAAGACATATACAATATATAAAATACAAAAAAAATCTAACAAAGATCAGTGGGTACCACAGCCATTCTGGCAATGACTGTGCAAACAGAAAAATGTTAAACTGGCATCAAACACACAAAATGGTTGACACGTGTCTAATTTCAAGAGGCAGAGTATTCCACAGAGCAGGGGCCAAAACACTAAAATCTCTTATCACTGAATCAGGTGGCCTCAAAGGTCTGTTCCAACTATAATTCTATGATTTCTAACAGATGACATAAGAGCCACTTTGGGAACATAGTTTCTGTAAATTCCCTAAATATGTATAAACAACTTCTAATCTGAGCAGGGAATTGGGGCATGAAAGCAGAGCTGCAGTGCTTACATTTACCACTAAGGTTGCCAGGTCTCCAGGTTTCACCTGGAGACTCCAGAAATTTTGTGCCCTCTCTGGGTGTCCGGGTGAGTCACCTCAAACTCCAGGCTCTCAGCTTTCATTTTAAACAAATTACGTTTCTAGGTGGTCTGGTTCAAGAGATTTACACCAAAAAATCACACACACCTCCACAAATTCTGTTGAATTAGCTCATAGCTGGTTGCTCTAACCCACACTTTCGGGTTTGTAGCCAATAAGTGAAGGCAGGGTTGTGAGTGACAAGGGATGTTGACCTCCAGGCAATAGCTAGAACACATTGCAAGTCCAGAAAAACGTAGTTTTTTCCTCCTTGTCTGAAAATCTCATAAACTGAGTTTATAGCTTTCAGCAGTAGCAAAAGTCTCTTCTTCTCTACAGATCTAAATGCCATTACAATGTGTTGTGCTTTTCTAATTATGAGGAGTCAAAAAAGTTTGAATTTTCCTGGCCTGTTGAAGGGGGCAGTGTTTTGAAAACCTTCCCAATATAAATCTTTAATTCTATATTTGCTTTTCTGGGAGTAAAGCTGCCATGATAATCCCACATACTGGGAGTAAGAGGAAATTCTAAAGGCATAATGGCAAACAGTGCCACCAAGGAAAAAAGGGGAAGACAGCAGAAGAAGCAAAAAAAAGGACACATACAGGAAGTGGAAGGAAGGCCAGGCCACAGCAGAAGAGTACAGACAGGTAGCACAGAATTGCAGGTATGGTGTCAGGAAGGCTAAAACTGAGAATGAGCTGAGGTTAGCAAGAGATGCCAAGAGCAACAAAAAAGCTTTTTTCAGGTACATCCATAGTAAAAGACAGAGAAAAGAAATGGTGGTACAGCTACTCAGTGAGGATGGCAAAATTATAACAGATGACAAAGAAAAGGCAGAAGCGCTCAATTCCTACTTCAGCGCAGTCTTCTCCCCAAAGAGGGTCTATGACCCTCCTGGGAAATGTGAAGTTGAAGGGGCAGGATTACAGCTTGAGATTGATAGGCAAACGGTCAAGGAATACCTAATCACTTTGAACAAGTTCAAATTTCCAGAAACTAATGAACTGTGTCCTACAGTATTGAAGGAACTGGCTGAAGAACTCTCAGAACCACTGTCTATTATCTTTGCAAAATTGTGGAGGATGGGTGATGCACCAGATGCCTGGAAGAGGGCTAATGTTGTCCCTATCTTCAAAAAGGGGAAAAGGGAAGAACCTGGGAACTACAGACCAGTCAACCTGACATCGATCACTGGGAAAATTCTGGAGCAGATTATAAAGTGGTCAGTCTGTAAGCACCTTGAAAACAATGCAGTGATTACTAGAAGCCAACATGGATTTATGAAGAACAAATCCTGCCAGACTAATCTTATCTCATTTTTTGATCATGTAACCTCTCTGGTAGACTGTGGGAATGCTGTGGTCATAATATATCTCTACTTCAGCAAAGCTTTTGACAAAGTGCCCCATTATATTCTGATTAGGAAGCTAGCTAAACGTGGGCTGGATGGAACAACTATCAGGTGGATCCACAGTTGGCTACAGAATTGGACTCAAAGAGTGCTTATCAATGTTTCATTCTCAAACTGAGGAGGAGGTAACGAGTGGGGTACCACAGGGCTCAGTCCTGGGCCCAGTGCTCTTCAACATTTTTATTAATGATTTGGATGTGGAGGTGCAGGGAATTATTTTCAGATTTGCAGATAATACAAAATTGGGAGGGATAGCTAATACCCTGGAAGACAGAAACAAAATTCAAAGGGATCTTGATAGACTGGAGCACTGGGCTAAAAACAACAGAATGAAATTTAACAGGGATAAGTGCAAAGTTATACATCTAGGAAAAACAAACCAAATGCACAGTTATTAGTTGGGGGGATACTTGGCTCAGCAATACTACATGAAAGAAGGATCTTGGGATTGTTGTTGATCTCAAGCTGAATATGAGCCAACAGTGTAATGTGGCTGCAAAAAAGGCAAATGCTATTTTAGGCTGCATTAACAAAAGTGAAGCATTGGTTCCCCTCTATCTGGCACTGGTTAGGCCTCATCTTTAGTACTGCATTCAATTCTGGACACCACACTAAGAAGAATGCAGACAAACTGGTGCATGGTTCAGAGGAGGGCAATGAGGATGATTAGGGGACTGGAAACAAAGTCCTATGAGGAGAGACTGACAGAATTGGACATGTTTAGCCTTGAGAAGAGAAGACTGAGGGGAGAGGTTCTATGTGCTCAGCTCAACTCACTGATGATGCACCTTATTGATTGCATGAGGGTGGTAAAAGAGAATTCACATACTGGGCAGTATGGCAACAATTGCTGTTGTTCCCAAGCTACTGCCTATGAAGGTAGACAAAACCATGCATGTTTTCTCTCTGTCAATTGGGCTGCTGTCAAAGTGAGTTTATAGCAGCCCATAGGGTAGGCAGAAAAGAGTAGAGAATCTTCTTACTCTTATTCATTTCTCAAACCTCTTTCTGAAGTGAAGGGTCAAATCTGTAAAGAACTTTGGAGCAGCCATGTTAAAAGGCAGGGGCAGGGCATTTTACGATGGGGGTTGCCAAACCTGCTTTGATATGGATATTTTTGCAGAGGAACCCTAGTCAAGCCTTACCAATAGCACAATCCTAAACATATTTACTCAGAGTTAAGTTCTATTGAGTTCCATGGGGCTTAGTCCTTTAATAAGTGTGTTTAGAATTACAGCCTTCAGGGGCATCCATCTGTATGCCTGAGTGCTCCTATCTCCACAACACTAGGCTCCCTTCTTCCTACAATGGCCTTCTGGTGAATGGCCTGGCCTGACGGCACTTAAACCCTTCTTGACAGAAGCAAATAGGTTAGATTAAATATTCCCTACCCAGCATCCCTAAGCAGGTGAGAAGGAATGATTCTGTCACTTCAGCTGGACCTGGGAACACCATCTTTTAGCTAAGATTTCTATCTTAATTTTCAATCAGATAAATGTTTTTGTTTGAATGGTATGCTCCAAGCAACTGTGGTTGATGCTTAGTGTATCATGCTTAATGACATCACTGGTGCCTGCCCTGTGACATCACTAGGGCCCACCCCCATGATATCACTAGGGATCACCCCTGAAATCTCAGGGTTTGGGTTGCTTCTGACCTGGCAACCCTAGCAAGATTACATTACATTACAGTATCAGATCATTCCAATTCCTGTACACATAAGACAAGCAGTAGAGTACAACTCTCAAATGCAAGAGGAAGTTGCATTTGGGGCTCCAAGGGGCACTGCCATTTTCAGAAGAAATGGAGGAAGGTTTCAGTGCTTCCTTTGATTGTGGCTTCCTATTGTTGACAGCTGATCTAGACTAAAGGTTGATCATTCTTTTTCTGTCCTCTTGACTAGACCTCAAAGGACTGGGAGTGAAGGACACTGGCAGTAGCATCCATTTGTTCTTTAGAAGGACTAGAAACAAGGTGCCTATTGTTATGCTTGTTGAAAAGGCAAGTCTAAAGATTTTGGAATGGGAAGGAACCTGACTTCTACGGGCCTGTGACCCTGAGATACACAAAAGGACAGAGCAGTATAAAGATACCAAAAAACAATGTGTTTCTTTATTAAAAGGTTAGAGTCTCTAAATTGACCAGCAGACATTCTTTGATCAGGCTTTTTGTAGAGACAGAATATGGATGTGTAATGCAGGGATAGGGGAGTTAGAGCTGACTGGTGGACCAGATGCTTACCTTCCCCTTGTGATAACAACAACATTTACAGCTTTGAAACGGGAGAGAATAGACACACTGCAGAGCATAATATCTGTAAAATATGTGAAGTCCTACAGAAGATTGGAAGTGGTAGAGTATTTTCTTTGCTGACTTGACAATTAAGGATGAAATAATCTGTCAATTTTGGTTCTCTCAGTTTCTCATTTTTCTAATCCTGCATTTGGTTCTCCACATTTCTGCACCAACTTGCAATTTTTTTTAAAAAAAATTCCTTATGAAAATTCTTCAGCATTTTAGTGCAAATTTCTCCTAATAAACATATTTTTGTTTGCAGTTTTGACTAATCTATACATTTATGCAAGCAATTTCTCGTAATATAATATATTGTTTATATTATTTTCACCAGTATATTCATTTTGTGCACATTTCCCCCTAATATATGCATTTTTGTAAAAGTTGGTTAGTTGGAGAACTGCATTGCAAAATTAGAAGAAGTGCGAATTTCAAAGGATAGTCACATATCACTAGGACAGCAAATGGCCAATATAAAATCAACTGTTTTGAGAATGCTAAGTGTCTCTCTTTCTACTTAGAAGTAAAGAAAAAAGTAAAGTGAAAGACTTTATTAAAAAAAAAACTGGAAGGATTTTGTTGCCAGCCAATTCATGCTACTGCAAATCTCTTGAATCCAAGATTCAGGTCCCATCTGCTCTAAGCAGTATCATACCACTTTAAACAATCACAGCTTCTCCCAAACTGGGAATTATCATTTGTTAAGGGTGCTGAGAGTTGTTAGGACACCCCTATTCCTTATACAAAGCTGCAATTCTCAGAGTTCCCTAGGAAGAGGGATTGATTGTTACACCATTCTGAGAATTGTAGCTCTGTGAGAAGAATAGGGGGTCTCCCACCAAATCTCAGCATCCTTAATTCCCAGGATTATTTGTGGGAAGCTATGACTGTTTAAAGTGGTATATTACTGCTTTAAATGTATGGTCCAGATGTGGCCTCAAATGCAGAAGTGTTAAGTAATTATAGCACTGTCACTGCATTTGACTGGATTGCAAAAGTAGCACACTTACAACTTGATATTGGAAAAGTACTTTCAAATGTTACAGAATACAGAACTTTCTCAGGCATTTGGTCTAGGAATGCAGCCTGGGATTCTACCAAGCCTATTCTTTCTGCAACATGGCAGCAAGTCCATTGCATGACACAGTCTCTTTGCCTACTTCAGATTCCTCCATCTTCTGCAGCATGTAAAATAAAACTGGTCTATGTTTGGAAGAACACTATATCAAGAAATATATGACGAGGCCAAAGAGCAAAGAAGCTTTGTTTCAGTCAGGGCAAACCTTCAGTCCCTACAAAAATAAAAGATCAGAAAAACCTGAAGCTGCTCCTTGTGATAGCTCAGAAAATGAAACTGATTAGACAAAGTTTTATGTAGCAAAATCAGTATTCAATTACTCTAGGGTTTTTTCCCTTTTTCAGCTCTTTCTAAAAAAAGGAATGCTTTATGTGTCAGCTTATCACTGTGGAGGAGATACAAGTTCAGAATACATCATAACATTCTTTGTTCAGTTATAATGTTGATGATTTCTTTTGCTTTCAACTTTAACTTTTTGCCTGCGTGGCAAAAACTAAAATGCTAGATTCATTACAGTTCAACAGCTTATAGCTCCATTTGTTACAAAAAAAAAGTAAAAAAAAATCAGTTAGTAAATTTGTGATTATTGCTTGAATAAATTATATTTTAATATACCAAACCTGATATTTTATGACCAAAACAAGTTATACATAATACATATTATGTTCCTAAAGTAACAAAGTGACTTAACCTAGCAATTATTTAAGACTATCAGTGTTAACTTCACACATACTAAAATCTGATCCTATCGTCTTGCCAATCTGTACTGACCCCTTCCCCTGCATTACAAAATGTCATTTCCATTTCTCTGTTTTCAGAATGTCCCCAGTATAGTTTGCAGTTCTGTTTGTTCTTGTACTTATTTGACCAGTACATCACGAGTGATGCCCATCTCTCTTTGAACTGAGTACCTTTTTTGGCAATTCTCTCTTGTTCTTATGGTATATGTTACTTTTAACACTGATACATGTTCCCATAACTATCCAGTCCTCTAGAAATGGAGGGATTATTTTTTTCTAATGTGAAGTAGTTGTAAGTCTAGCTATTGTTGATAGATAAGTGACCATATCTTTATCATCCTTTAAGACTTTATCTTCAATATATTCCGTAAGTACAACTAAGGGGTCTACCGGTAGGTTATATCCTGTAATGATTCTTATCACATCTAATACTTTGACCCAGAAAGGCTTTATTTTTGAGCAAGACCACAATCAGAGCTTGGAAAAGTTACTTTTTTAAAACTACAACTCCTATCAGCCTCAGCCAGCATGGCCACTGGATTGGTCTGATGGGAGTTGTAGTTCAAAAAAGTAACTTTTCCAAGCTCTGACCACAATATATGTAGCATATCCACATGCAGGCATTTGCATATCCAGCATGTGTTATTGCTGGTTGGATATAATCAGTTTAATCTCGCAGCAGTCAAATACCACCTGAAACATAATTTATAACAATTTTAATATGACACATATTGTTAGCTTAGGAATTTTCAACATTCCATTTCCATGTGTCTAAAGGGATGGTGTGGCTTGCTTGCTTTCCACTGTTGTCTCAGTACTTCCCGTGCGTGAGTTCTCCCACAACAACAGATGTGAAAGGGGAGTGTGTTAGCTATTAAAAAATGTATTTTCAGTGGCTGACTCACCTCCTTTCACTCTGATTGGCTTCAATCAAGAGGAAAGGATACTGGAGACATAAGGATCCTGCTGAGATCTTGGCTCCCAAAAACATCAGGGGTCTAAAACACCCTCCCGAACCCTGGATGACTGCACCCCTGCTTGTCTTAGATACATGACACATCCATGACAAGTAATGGGGTTGAGCTGATGACACCTCCATTTTAGGCTAATGCACAGCCAGTTGTAAACACAAAAATACCCTTATGGCAAGATTGCAAAACAAAGATTATCATTTTAATTAACTAATTTATTAGAGATGCTAATACATTTATAATTTGCTTTCCTTTGTTTTTGTGATTTACACTAACCATACATTAGCCAGTCTTCCCCCTTCCAAGTACATCTATGCTTGCTGCTGAACCCATTGATTTAACAGCATGTTTTGTCTACTCAAGTCACTGGGTACAGGGGAGGAGAAAGTCAGCTGCAAAGCTTTCATTTTGATTCACACTGAATAAAATTGGGGATTATTTAACTGCCCTGTCAATATATGGGTTGCCAAATTAACCTCAAACACTGTTTTGGATAATATGCTAATTTTTCACATTTTTATCTGAACTTTTAATAACTCTCATTTTTTAGCTACAGGTTCTTTCACTCCAGCTGTTTTTGGACAAAAAAAAAGGCACCCTGAGTAATGTTTGTTCCTTTTCTGGAAATATAAAGGGCATAGATGCTTCTCTATTTATACGTCCTCTCTGCTTTCAAAGCATAAAGACCGTCTGTTATGAGAGATGCTATTAATGGTTTAATTAATGGTAATTTCAGTGTGTTTTGGTTGAACAAAACAAAATTATTTTCTTCCCTTTCTAATGCTACAGTTAAGACCAGGAATAGGGTTGAGCTGAATGTTCTCCAGATAGACATTTTGGCTCAGAAGAAGAGGTGGGGGAGGGGGAGGTCCAGACCTCTTTTCTGAAAATGCCCTTAAATCTATCTTTCAGCAGCATAGTTATTCACAGACATGCCTACATTTGCTGCAGCTTTGTTCTCCCATTTCATTCATTCTCAAGTCATCCAAGTCAACCAAGGATCATTTGTTGGTTCTGAGAATACTGAGAGTCAATATAGCCATTTGTGATACCACTACAGGCAAATGAAGCCCATTTAAAATGAGGGCAAACATTCCTATATAGGTTACAATGATCCTAATGACTCACAGATCACAAAAAGACAACTCTTACAGTACTTTAGCAATGATAACTAAGAACTAATGGATTGCAACTTCATTAGGTGCATTAGGTTACGAACTCCATTAGGTTTCAAATATTACTTGATATGTTCCATTTCTCAACTGTGATAGAACTGTGACAGTAGGCTTATTTATGTATTTATATGTATTAAAAATTTATAAGCCACACTTTTCATAAAAGTATATCAAGGTGGCATTATGATACACAAAAACATGACAGAATTGTGGTTGTTATGTACCTTCAAGTCGACTACGACTTATGGCGACCCTATGAATCAGTGACCTCCAACAGCATCTGTCATGAACCACCCTGTTTGGATCTTGTAAGTTCAGGTCTGTGGCTTCCTTGATGGAATCAATCCATCTCCTGTTTGGTCTTCCTCTTTTTCTACTCCCTTCTGTTTTTCCCACCATTATTGTCTTTTCTAGTGAATCATGTCTTCTCATGATGTGTCCAAAGTATGATAACCTCAGTTTCATCATTTTAGCTTCTCGTGACAGTTCTGGTTTAATTTGTTCTAACACCCAATTATTTGTCTTTTTCACAGTCCATGGTATGCGCAAAGCTCTCTTCCAACATCACATTTCAAATGAGTTGCTTTTTCTCTTCTCCGCTTTTTTCACTGTCCAACTTTCACATCCATACATAGAGATCGGGAATACCATGGTCTGAATGATCCTGACTTTAGAGTTTATTGATACATCTTTGCATTTGAGAACCTTTTCTAGTTGTCTCATAGCTGCCCTCCCCAGTCCTAGCCTTCTTTTGATTTCTTGACTATTGTCTCCATTTTGGTTAATCACTGTGCCAAGGTATTGATAATCCTTGACAAGTTCAATGTCCTCTATATTGTCAACTATAAAGTTACATGAATCTTCTGTTGTCATTACTTTAGTCTTTTTGACATTCAGCTCTAGTCCTGCTTTTGTGCTTTCCTTTTTAACTTTCAACAGCATTTGTTTCAAATCGTTACTGGTTTCTGCTAATAGTATGGTATCATCTGCACATCTTAAATTATTGATATTTCTTCCTCCAATTTTCACACCTCCTTCATCTTGGTCCAATCCCGCTTTCCGTATGATATGTTCTGAATACAGATTAAACAAATAGGGTGATAAAATACACCCGTCTCACATCCTTTCCGATTGGGAACCAATTGGTTTCTCCATATTCTGTCCTTACAGTAGCCTCTTGTGCAGAGTATAGGTTGCGCATCAGGACAATCAGATGCTGTGGCACCCCCATTTCTTATAAAGCATCCCATAGTTTTTCATGCTCTAATGACAGAATTAAAAAACCAATAAAACATCATTAAAAACAATAATAAAAACATCCATAACTACTGCATTGGCCAGAAAAGAAATTGCATATTAAAAGGCCTGTTTAAAAAGTTTTCAGGAGACACCTGAAAGAAAGAAGGGATGGCTCCTGCCAAGCCACTACTGGTAGGGAGTTCCACAGGGCGGGGCTTCCCATGCTAAAGACTCAGTTCCTGGTGGAGGAAGGGCTTTTTGTTCCAGCTGAGCCTTGTGGTTTAGGAACATACTTATAGTCCACAGCTATTTCTATCAAACTTTTAAAAAGCAGAGAAATTGGGCAGCTATAGTGAATGCACCAGGGGAGCAGGAGACCTGACCTCCTCTCTGAAATATTGTACTGCCCTACCAATTGGTCAAAATGCAAACACAATTTGGGTTGGTCTTTCACAGTCCAATCCACTTGCTGTGTAGCTTGGAATAATTTGGTAACATGTGCCTCTGAGCATACAGTGAGTGGTGGCAATACCTGCTTTCTCCAAAGATGGAGAATTACATTTTTGTATATTTGTGGTGTTCTTCTTACTTGGCTTCATTCCTGTGTTACTATTGTTTCTACAGAGAATCTAATCTAGAAAATTTTATTTGTCTCATTATTCATCCTAGAAACCTGTGTCAAATTTATTTTTGATCATTTGGAGAAGAGGGGAGAGGAGGAGGAAGGGAGAGAAGAGGGGAAGGAGGGGAAAGCCAGGTCTGATCATTTGCATGCTTATTGAGTTCAATGGGATTTACTCCTAAGGAATCATGGTTAGGATAGGTAAACCTGACCATGGGAGAGGAGCAGGGGGAGGGGAGAGGAGAGGGGAGGAGGGGGAGGGGGAGGGAGGGGATTGGAGGGGGAGGAAGGGGATTGGAGGGGGAGGGGCAAAGGAAGGGGCAGAGGAGGGCAGGTTTGATCATTTGCATGTTTATTGAGTTCAATGGTATTTACTCCCGTGCAATCATGCTTAAGATAGGTAAAACTGACCATGGAGAAGAGGAGGGGGGAGGGAATTGGAGGGGGAGGGAAGGGGTAAGAGGGAGGGGATAGGAGGGAGGAGAAGAGAGGGTGGGTTTGATCAGTTGCATACTTTTTGAGTTCAAAATGTGAAAAATCCACGCTGGCTATAGTATACAGCTACTCTTGTGACTGTATAATACAGTATGCTGTGGATGTGACCTTAGCTACTGGCTTGTCCTACAGCTTCTGGTTCCCAGCTCCTGGGGTGTCTCAGACAGCTTTCCACAGACCAGCCATTATAGGCTCAGGCCAAAGTGCTGATTGGCATCTCCATGTGAGACTCATGAATTCCTGTGATAGCATGGCTTGAAAAAGTACTACTACTGCACCTAAAGCACCTAATGGAGGCACCAGTGGACACACACAAATGACATATCCACAGTAGCCCAGAACAACTGTGAGCCTGCTTCTAACCTGCAGCTGGGTCATTTTAACCTGAACATTCTCCCATTTCATAGGAAGAGTCAAAGCTCATTGGTAGAGCATCCACCTGACATGCAGAACATCTCAGATTCAATCCCTGCCATCTCAAGGTAGGTCTGGGAATGTCCCCTGCCTGGAACCTTGGAGAAGTGCTGCCATTTGAAACAGCCAATACTACGCTTGATGGACCAATGGTCTGCCTCGGTGAAAAGCAGCTTCCTGTGTTCCTGTTTATTTTATTTATTTATTTATTATTTAATTTGTATCCCACCCTTCCTCCCAGCAGGAGCCTAGGGTGGCAAACAAAGCACTAAAAACACTTTAAAACATCACAAAAACAGATCTTAAAATATGTTAAAACAAAACAGCGTTAAAAACATTTTTTAAAAAATAACTTTAAAAAGGGTTAAAAACATTATTAAAAAACATATTAACCAATTCTAACTTGCAATACATCTTGGGTGAAAAAAAAATGCTGAAAACAGCTGTAGCAATAAATGCAAGACTATATGATAAGAAGGATGCAACTATTTTGTGGATTGGATAGCCCAATATAAAGTGATTTTGAACTAGAACTGCAGAGTTATCAAATAAGAGAAATTTTCTATTTGAGAGATCACAGGATTAAATGAACAAACTGCAGACATGTACAATTTACATTGTTTCACCAGTTCAGATACTTTGAAACAGTTTAGAATTAATCTGACTCCTCTTTACAAATAAACAAAACAGGCAAAGCCTCATATAGAATGGGCTCTTGAACTTGGTTTCCGTTCCAGTATACATAACAGTTCACATGATGCAGCATTCTCTTTCCTGTGCGTAGAGGATACATCAAAATTATGCCACGTGCAATGGGATTTTATTAAAGCAACACTCTTAACTACGGAACAGATGAAGTGATTTACAAGAGGAAATTTCGGGGCACAGAACTCATAATCCTACAGATTAGCTTGCCTCTAGGTCCATATGAGCAGCTTTTTTAAAGCCTTCTGGGCAGACTTACAATTACATATATTTAAAATAAATACAAAACAGACAAAGTTTCCTTGTTTGTTGGATGTGTAAAAACCACAGCCAGGATATATTTTTTCTTTTGGTTATACAGGATTAGAATTGTGTTTACTGCCCATATTAAGTCCCCAAGGTGTTAATTAGCCAAATACATTTCTCCATCTAAGTACACAAAACAACCCCAAAACAATCCCATGAACCAGTTCAGACGCAGGAATTTCAAAGAGTACCTAAGGATATTATAAATCCCAGTCTCATGAGGCAGTGGAAGCAAACTGCTGTTGGGTTTTTTGCTTAGATCTTTAACTGTACATGCTGCACAAAAGGTTTTTGTTTCCTGGAGGGTAAAACAACCCATTAAACAAGAATCTGCTAAACAAGGTGTTTGGGAAAAGTAATGTCTCTTTCTCAATGTGCCATGTCTCCTCTAACTAACGGGAATCAGAATAA